>NC_083095.1:87940848-88243012 GCF_949774975.1 Lagenorhynchus albirostris
AAGTGTAAGCCACACACTAATTTAAAATTTTCTAATACCCACATTAAAACTAATAAGAGATGAAGTTAATTTTAAGAAATATTTTATTTAACCTAATGTATCTAAAATATTATCATTTCAATATATAAATCAATATAAAAATTATTGATAAATTTTACATTCTTTTTTGATACTGGATTTGAAATCCATTGTTTATTTTAAACTTACAGCACGTCTCATTTTGGACTAGCCACACATCTCAATATGTATCTAGTCTAGTGGCTGCTATATTGGACAGCTTAGGTCTAGAGGAATGTTAACTTTTTGTCCTTGAGTGGGCTACTGTGGAAACTTTTGAGATCATTGATTTAAGATAATTTCATAGTCCTTTGACATGCTGAGCATTGTAGAATTCCTGTACTACCACGCCCACTAGACATGTTGTTCATCCAACCTCTTTTTTAACAAAGTAAATTCTTGAAGCACTCTACAGATTCAGGAATTTTATGCCTTTTATTTATTTATTTATTTTTTGCGGTACGCAGGGCTCTCACTGTTGTGGCCTCTCCCGTTGCGGAGCACAGGCTCCGGACGCGCAGGCTCAGCAGCCATGGAATGGGCCCAGCCACTCCGCGGCATGTGGGATCTTCCCGGACCGGGGCACGAACCCGTGTCCCCTGCATCGGCAGGCAGACTCTCAACCACTGCGACACCAGGGAAGCCCTATGCCTTTTATTTTGACTAGACAGTTGTCTTCTTTATAATGCTTGGCCTAAAGACACTGACATCAGATGAAGATATGTATTACAGCCAAGAAAGTTTACAACAATGATTCTCATAATGCACTGGAGTCATCTGGAGAGTTTGTTAGAAATGCAATTCCCCAGCTTCTCCTCAATGATCTGGCTCAATAAGAATCTGCATTTTAAACAAGTATCTTAGGTAGTTTTGATGCAAGTGGAATAATACTGACTTAGAAATTTGAAACCTAAACAAAATTCAGAAAATTCTACAAAGTTACTTTTTTTAAAAAACAATATTGGATTTGTTTTTCTTACTACAGAAATAAGAAGAAAAATTGGTAGTTTTATTTGGGAACAAGACCAACATTCTCTGATAGAAAAGGTAAGAGTAAATTAAGGTGCTTGATTAGAATCAACAGTTTCAAAAAATTTTGAAAGCAATGTAATCTTAAAAATGCTTACTTGTGATATGTTAGCACCAATGACCCAGAGTAAGGAACTTAAAGGACATGCTTTTATTGAACATATCTAGTTTGACATTATTTTTACACTAGTACCTTAGTAAAATTGAGATATTTTTGTATGAATAAAATTATTCACGTAAAAACTTGAAAATTTGAAAAAACTTGAAAATCTCAGTAATATTAAGGGAGTAATAGGTACACAGTATTTACCAGTTCTTTACTGCCAGTGTAGATGCTATTTGATTAATTCCTGTGTCGTACCATTTGTTAAATGTTATGAATAATACCCCTTAATAAATGTGTGCAATACTGAAAGTTTTTTAGCTTTTGCCATCCTGCCTCAAATTTGCCTATGCTTGTGACTTACTTCAGAATCTTTATGCAAAGCCAAATTTGGGATAATTTGAGCATCAAAAAGAATAATGGATTATAATACATTAATTTTTTTAAAATATAAATTTATTTATTTTTGGCTGCATTGGGTCTTTGTTGATGCTCACGGGCTTTCTATAGTTGCAGCGAGCGGGGGCTACTCTTCGTTGTGGTGGGTGGGCTTCTCATTGCGGTGGCTTCTCTTGTTGCGGAGCACGGGCTCTAGGTGCGCGGGCTTCAATAGTTGTGGCACGCAGGCTCAGTAGTTGTGGCTTCCGGGCTCTAGAGCGCAGACTCAGTAGTTGTGGTGCATAGGCTTAGTTGCTCCGCGGCATGTGGGATATTCCCAGACCAGGGCTCGAACCCGTGTCCCCTGCATTGGCAGGTGGATTCTTAACCACTGCACCACCAGGGAAGCCCATACATTAAATTTTTTAAAAAATTCGTGATTCCATAGTGATACTCCAAAAGCATAAAGAAAGAAAAAAGGAAGAACAGAGGAAGGAAAGGAGGAACAAAGGTGGAAAAGGAAGAAGGAAGGAAGCAAGGAAGGAAGGAAGGAAAGGGTGGGATAAGGGAAAATTTCCTTTCAGAATAAAAGGTAATAAACGAAGAAAGGATGATAGAATAGAAAATTCGCACTGTACCACCCCCAGTAAAATAATTGGTTTAGGCAAGTGTCATTAATGGGTGTTAAAATCATGATCTAAAATGATCACTTCATTGATGATTACTTATTAATTACAAAGGCAAGCAATGCTTGTACCTTTACAATGGAGGGACCTGGCAGACGCCACCATAACCAACTGATAAAATTTAGCATCACCAATATTGGAACAACCTCTTGTTATGTTCAGCTCGATGTGATATAATAAAAAGTACACAATATAGGGAATTCTCTGGGGATCCAGTGGTTAAGACTCGGCACTTTCACTGCCATGGCCCTGGTTCGAATCCTGGTCAGGGAAATAAGATCTCGCCCACCTCATGGTGCCAAAAAAAGAAAAGTACACAATATTATCTTGTAGTGTTCTTGTTCAAAATTGTGAATCTAATCATGAGTAAATACTCAGATAATTCCAGATTATGGAACAACTAACTGGCTTAGACTCTTTAAAACAATGTCATAAAAAAAAAAAAACAGGGCAGACTGTTCTAGATTGAGACATAAGAACCAAATGTGATGTATGAACCTTGAATGGATTGTGGATTTTTTAATTTAAAAAAATGTAAAAAAGAAATTTTGAGGACAGCTGGAAAAATTTAAATATGCAATGTATATATTAGGTGATATTGAGTTAATGTTAATTTTCTTAATTATGATAGTGGTATTAAAATGATAAAATAATGTTGTTGTTTTTTTAGAAAATGCATGCTAAAGATTGAGTGAAATGTCATAATATCTGCAAATATTTTCAAATGGTCCAGCAAAAATAAAAAATGAGAGAGAGAGGGCATGCAGGGTGGCAAAAATGTTAACACTTTGTGAATCTGGGCAAAAGGTATATAGTACTTATTGTATTATTCTTTAACTTTTCAGTAAGCTTGAATTTTTTCAAAATAAAAAGAGAGAAAATCTCTATGTCTAAAGCCCAGCAATTAATTTATGCATTTTGTATTCCTTTCATTAACTTGTTATTTCTTCCCAAAGCGTCATCATCTGAAAATAATAGCTCTTTTAGTATCGTTGGCTATGTTGTACTAAGGATCAAATATCTAATCCTTGACTTGTCAGAGTGTTTCCAGGGACATGAGTGGTGGTAGAATGGTTATTATTTGATAATAATTATTGAGTATACCGAAAGGCCCTTAAAGTTCGTTAATTTAATCATTCTGTTTTAGAAATGAGAAAACTGAGGTAAGAAGGTAAAGACCTGACTTAGTTCACATAACCAGATGTTAGCAAAGTGGAACCAGATTTTCTCAGCTCCAACCCAATGCAATGTTTTTTTCTACTAAAAAATTAGTAGCACATGCCTGTACTGACTGTTGACTCTAGAAATTGTATGATTATACGATAAAGGATTTTGTTCTTTCAAATATTGATTGATGTTGAATATTATCCAATTATAATAATGTAACCACGGAATATGTAAGAAGGTACTTCATCCAATGGCAATAATAAGGGTAAATCTGGGGACTTCCCTGGTGGTCCAGTGGTTAAGAATCCGCCTTCCAATACAGGGTATGTGGGTTCAATCCCTGTTCAGGTAACTAAGATCCCACATGCCACGGGCAACTAAGCTCTAGAGCCCATGTGCCACAGCTAGAGAGAAGCCACAGACAAGCCTTCACGTTGCAACCAAGACCTGATGCAGCCAAATAAAGAAATAAATACTTTTTATAAAGGGTAAACCTGGAAGGTAATTTGGGGAACATTATTATTGTTTGGAGTGGATTTGTGACCCAAATAGAGAAATTTCCTAATGGCATATTAAGTAAACATATTATGTGATAGGTACCAGTATCTGAGGTCAGTCACTTTCACATAATCTTTTGGAAAAGCTTAATATACATTTAGTTCTTTTGTAACTTCATAGCTAAATACTCCACTTTAATTTTTAAGGGGAAACTTAATTTGTTCAGCTTACTTTATATTTTTGATTTGTAGCTCACAGGAAGCCTAGGAGTTTTCAAGTCAAGGATTTTAAGAAAGTTTAAATTAATAATACTCTTTTTGGTTTCCTTATTTTTTTTAACTAAAAAGTAATATGACCACATTAGGGAAAATTTCAAAAAATCAAAAAGAGAATAAAATCAGTCAGTTTTACTATTTAATCCAAACACAGCTGATATTTTAAAAATCCTGGTCTTCTTTCTTTACGTATCTCTAAAAATATATAATATAATTCTGTGTGTGTATGTGTGTGTGTACAAAATTTTGTGAGTTTTTCCCACCAAACTAGATGGGATGGACCTGAGTGTATAAATATTTTTGTGACTCTTGATATATATTGCCAATTTTTTTCTTTACTTTTTAAAAAAAATTATTGATTGCATCATTGGTGTGCTGATTTTTTTAAATGTGATTTCTTTTGCTCTCCTCAGCATGATGAAGTAACACCAAATGAAATAAAGTCCCTTAGGGAAAGCAGTGTACTAGCAACGGATCACAAAAAAGAATTACCTAAAAGGTACTGAATTTGTATACTTCACTGATATTCAATTAAGTATAGACACCTTTGAACACTGTGTGTTTATCTCATTTAATTTTCACAGTCGTCTTATGAGATTGATATCATTATCACCCATTGCCATTTTACAGAAAAAGAGATCAAGTATATATAGATTAAGTAATTTGCCCAAAGTCATACAAACTTTTACTAAATGGGAAGAAGCAGGATTTGAACTGGGTCAGTCTAATTCCAGAATGCATGCATTTAACTATTATGCTAGACTATCCTTGCAGAAAATAAACAAAAATTTTATGTATATTTTGATCACTGTTACATTATATTTAAACTATGTATTATAATAAGAAAGAAAGAAATATTAGCAGTAATTTTATTAGGATTGGAAGTTCTGGGTGATTTCCCCCTTTCCTTCCCAAATTGTTCGTAAAGTGGCTACTTTGGTTTAAGAAATTAAAATTATATCTTAAAAGACAAACAGACATGGACTTGCCATCGTGTTAGGTCCAATCTCTGAGAGGCCCCCTTGTTTCAGACTTACTCATTATCTAGTCCTAATTCCGTATTTTCCAGTTCAGTGGTTTTCATATGTTCATAGGGAGCATTAACTATATGAAAGTCTGGTATTTAGCTGCTGAAATAAAAATGATCTTTCTTCAATATAAGAATTAATGAGTTTAATTTATATAGTTTTTTAATTTTAAGTTTTTTCCCATAATATTTTTATACCTTTTGTACCTCCTGTTTTTCTTTAATTTGAAATAAGTTATTATCTGATTTAACACAAAGTTTTGTATTTAATTATTTTAAGTTTAGTAAACTATTGCTTCATGGTCCTATGACTTCTAGATAATCCACCACTTGGGTTTGAGTATCCATATTCTAGGTCTTTGGGATCTCTATGTATAGCACTCCTTTGAACTTGTTATGGTTTCTGAGATAAGAAGCTGGTAAGGAGAGGAAGAAAAATGAAATAGAAGTAGGAGAAAATGGTTATCCTTAGTGACCTTGTAAGAGAAGAATGGGAAATAGAAATTAAAAAGTAAAGTAACTCCCAGTGATTCACTTGACTTGGAAAGACATCAGATATATATATGTTTTTTTTTTTCAAGAAATGGTTGTCCTGGGACTTTCCTGGAGGTCCAGTGGTTAAGACTCCACTCCCAATGCATGGGGCCCACGTTTGATCCCTGGTCAGGGAACTAGATCCTGCATGCTGCAACTAAGAGCCTGAATGCTGCAACTAAAATATCCCACATGCCACAACTAAAGATCCCGAGTGCCGCAACTAAGACCCGGCACAAGCAAATAAATTTAAAAAAAAAAGAATTAAAAAAAAAAGAAAAAAGAAATGGTTGTCCTGCAAAATGCAGAAGCATAAGGAAAAGATTGATAATATGACTACCAAAAATATTTTAAACTTGCACATGGAAATAAAAATACCATAAACCAAGACAAAAGAAAAATATACACTTGAAAAAGTATTTGACAAAGGCTATTTTCCTTAATATACAAAGAGGGCTTACAAATCTGGGGAAAATATGTCCAGTATTTTCCAATAACAACAACAAAAATAGACAAAGTAGGTGTCTAGTTAGAGCCTTTTTCTTTGTAGAACCACCAGAGGGTGCAGTGCAAACATAGATAAAATACACTTTGTCCCTACTCGAAGTTTATTTTTTTGGCATGCTACTAGTGATAGTGAACACTAAGTGGTGAGCTAGTTTTTGAACACTTGCCAAATACAAGACATTTGTGAGCTAAGCAGTTCACAGTATTTCATTTGATGCTCACAACCTTATAAGATAGTTAAATAGCATTAGCCTCATTTCACAATTGAGGAAACAGGTTCAGAGAGCTAAATAATTCACCCAATATTATTTAAGTAGTGAACATAATTTGACACCGACTCTAGCTGATCCAGAGTCCAAACTCTTAATCACTATGCTGTTTTCCTTTCCCAGTAAGTTCCCAGATCTTCTGAAAATGGCATGAATTTTTGCTTATTTTTCTTGTTCTTAATTATTTTATTATAAATATAAAGCATGTAATTTGTCAAGATGGAAAATGCTAAAAAAAGAAAAACTACTAAAAAAGAAAAGAATAAAGAAAATTTAAATTATAAGCAAACCCACCACTCAGATAACCACCATCAACATTAGTACATTTCTTGCTAGCTTTATATAGACATACACATTAAGCAGAGTTGAGGTCAGACTGCAGATATAGTCTGTCTCTTGATTTTCCATTTAATATTCTATGGGCAGTTCCCCATTCTGAAAAACCTTATTTAATATTATGATTTGTAATGGCTGTATATGGCATTTAATCTTATTGTCTGTTTAACCACCTTCCTTTAATTTTTTTTTAAAAATTACAATTTGTTACTCTTGTGGCACCTTCATGAACATCTTTTTAAAAATAAATCTTTCTCTATTTTTTAGATTTTTTTTTTCTTTTGGCCGTGGCATGTAGCTTGTGGGATCTTTATTCCCCAACCAGGGATAGAACCCGGGCCCTTGGCAGTGAAAGCACAGAGTCCTAACCACTCGACCACCAGGGAATTCCCTTGATAATTTTCTTAATGTAAATTCTCAGATGTGGAATTTACGGTATTAATGAGGTATGAGTGTTTTTAAAGGCCATGATGCCTATTGTCAGTTGCTTCCCTCAAAAGTACAAATTTAAAACTGCCACCAGTGTTGGTCTCACCACATCCTCATCAGTATATTGAGTATTAATAAGAAGGCTTGTGCTAATTTAATAGATGAAAAATAGCATCTTGTTTTTTGTGGGATTTTTTTGCAGTACGCGGGCCTCTCACTGCTGTGGCCTCTCCCGTTGTGGAGCACAAGCTCCGGATGCGCAGGCTCAGCGACCATGGCTCACGGGCCCAGCCGCTCTGCGGCATGTGGGATCTTCCCGGACCAGGGCACGAACCCGTGTCCCCTGCATCGGCAGGCGGACTCTCAACCACTGTGCCACCAGGGAAGCCCAGCATCTTGTTTTAATTTGCATTTTTCTTTGATTACTAGTAGGTTTGAATCTTTTTGAATTTATTAGCATTTTACATTTTCTTTTCTGTGACTTGTTTTTATCCTTTCTCCATTTTCTATTGGGAGTCTTATTGCTTTTCTTATCAACTTGTCTGACATTTTTAGCTATATTATCCTTTTGCCAGTTTGTCACATTATTTCCTCAGATTGTTCTCTGGCTTATATTTTTTAGAGATATAAGCTTTGAGTTTTTACATTGTTAAACTAATCACTTTTCCTTTATTGTTTCTTCTATCGCTTTTATGTTCAGAAAAGTCCTTTCCCATTCAGGTATCAAATTGGTTTTTAATTCTGCAGATAGTTATTTTGATGTATGGTAATAGGTGAAGATCGAAGTTTATTTTTGTCTTACAAATAAGAATTTTCCACCAGTTTTTTAAGAATAAATCTATCTCCAACTGATGTGATTTCCATTCTCATATGTTGTGTTTAATGTCTGGAGATCTGTTTTTAGACTATTTGTTTTATTCCGTTAATCTATGGATCTATTTTGATATAAACATAATATTCTTTTAAGTTATATAACTTTATGTATTTTAATACCTGACAAGGCAAGTAAGTACCAAACTCATTACTCTCCTCTTATTTTTATTTATTTATTTATTTAAAATGATACTGTTTATATGTGGAATCTAAAAAAATGATACAAATGAACTTATATGCAAAACATAAACAGACCCACAGACATAGAAAGCAAACTTATGGTTACCAAAGGGGAAAGGTGGGGGGAGGGATAAATTAGGAGCATGGGATTAACATACACACTCTACTCTATATAAAACAGATCGTCAACAAGGACCTACTGTATAGCACAGGGAATTTTTTTTTAACATCTTTATTGGAGTATAATTGCTTTACAATGGTGTGTTAGTTTCTGCTTTATAACAAAGTAAATCAATTATACATATACATATATCCCCATATCTCTTCCCTCTTGCATCTCCCTCCCTCCCACCCTCCCTATCCCACCCCTCTAGGTGGTCACAAAGCACCGAGCTGATCTCCCTGTGCTATGCGGCTGCTTCTCACTAGCTAGCTGTTTTACATTTGGTAGTGTATATATGTCCATGCCACTCTCTCACTTTGTCCCAGCTTACCCTTCCCCCTCCCCATGTCCTCAAGTCCATCCTCTAGTAGGTCTGCGTCTTTATTCCCATCTTGCCCCTAGGTTCTTCATGACCTTTTTTTTTTTTTTTGATTCCATATATATGTGTTAGCACATGGTATTTGTTTTTCTCTTTCTGACTTCACTCTGTATGACAGACTCTAGGTCCATCCACCTCACTACAGATAACTTCGTTTCTTTTTATGGCTGAGTAATGTTCCATTGTATATATGTGCCACATCTTCTTCATCCATTCATCTGTTGATGGACACTTAGGTTGCTTCCATGTCCTGGCCATTGTAAATAGAGCTGCAATGAACATTGTGGTACATGACTCTTTTTGAATTATGGTTTTCTCAGGGTATATGCCCAGTAGTGGGATTGCTGGGTCGTATGGTAGTTCTATTTTTAGTTTTTTGAGGAACCTCCATACTGTTCTCCATAGTGGCTGTATCAATTTACATTCCCACCAACAGTGCAAGAGGGTCCCCTTTTCTCCACACCCTCTCCAGCATTTATTGTTTGTAGATTTTTTGATGATGGCCATTCTGACCAGTGTGATACTCTCCTTTTAAAAATCTCTTCCTTAGTTCTTCATGCCTACTTATTATTTTTCTACTTTCAAATTTTAATTATTTTTTAGGAAATATATTCATATGGTTCAAAATCCAAGATACACAAAAGGGGAAACTATGAAATATACTGGCTCCTAGATAGCCAGTTTCCCTCTCAGAGGCAACCCCAATGTTATCAGTTTCTTATATATGCATATACTACTTCACAAATAGTAGTATTCTATAAACATTGTTCAGCACCTTGCCTTTTTTCTCTTAATAATTTACCTTGGAGATCATTCCATATTACTACATAAAGAGCTTTTTCATTTTTGTGCTGTGTACTATTTTATTGTATGGATTTACCATAATTTATTTAACTAGTCTCCTATTTTACTGGACTTTCAGGTAATTTCTAAGTTGCTGTTAAAAACAGTGCTTCAGTGATTGATCATGTAATGTCATTTTGCATGTGTGCGAGTGTCTTTAGGGTAATTCTTAGAAGGGGAATTGCTAGGTCAAAAGGCATATACATTTTGTATCCTTGATACAATCATTGTCAAATTGCCCTCCATAGAGGTTAAACCAGTTTACATTCCTATTGTTTGTGTATTTAAGTACCTTTTCCAGGCTAGGGTAACCAGCCATCCAGGTTTGCTTGGGACTGTCCTGGTTTTAGCACTGAAAAGCCCATGTCCTGAGAAACCCCTCAATCTAGGGTAAACTGGGATGGTTAGTCACCATTCTTTCTTCTATACTTTCTCCAACACAGTGTGCTAACATATGTTTTGGTCTTTCCTAATCTGATAGATATAAAGTGGTATCTTACTCTAGTTTTTTGTCTGAATTGCCATTATGAGTGAGGTTGAATGTCTTTTCATATGTTTAAGAACCATTTATAGTTCCTATTCTGTGAACTGTTTGTTCATTTCCTTTGCACGTTTTTCTATTGACTTTTATTTTTTTGCAAGAACCCTTTACGTTTAGGAGAATTAATTTTTTGTGAAATAAATTACAGTTATTAGCTTATGTTTGTCTTTTGACTTTAAAAATGTTGGGTTTTGCATTCAGAAATTTTTTACTATATGTATTCATTCTTATTAATATTTTCTTTAATGGCTTTTTGAGTTTTATGTCATAATTAGGAAAGTCTTCTCTAAGATTACTATTATTTTGCTATGGTTTCTTCTTAGTGATTTCTTTATTTTTAAATTCAAATCTTTGATACGTTTGGAATATATCTTGGTGTAAGATATGAGGTGGCGATCTACCTTCTTTTTTTTTTCAGATAGTTACCTACTCTTGGCTATTGATTGAATAATTCATCTTTTCCCCCACTCTACTGAAATGCCACCTTTATCCTAGGTTAAATCCACATAAGTATCTGGGTCTATTTCTGGACTTTATATTCGATTCCATTAATTTGTCATTTAACAGTGCCATTCTGTTTTAGTTGTTTATAATATGATTTAATATCTAGAGCTAGTTCCTCCTCCTTACTCTTTTCCAAATTTTCTTAGTTAACTATTCTTTCTGGTTTACTTTTCCATCTGAGTTTTGGAACCAGCTTGTTCATATTAAAACAAAAACTTCTGTTGTTATTTTTAGTGACATTACAAAAAAATATAGATTAATTTAGGGAGACTTTGATGCTGAATCTTCCTATCTGAGAAAATGGTATTTTTTTCCTTACTTGTTCAAGTTTTCTTTTGTGGCCCTTAAAAAACACTTTCATATTTCCTTCATATAAATCTTATACTTCTTTTAAGATTATTCCTAGGTTTTTTTTTTCATTCTATTGTAAATTTGTTCTTGCCTCCTATTAGATCTTCTAACATGTGATTGTTCATGTGAATTTTAGAATTATTTTTTTCTTAAACACTAAAATCTCTTCGGGATTTTATTGAGAATTATATTAAAGGTTGAGAAGAATTGATGTCTTTATAATTTTCAGTATTCCTATCCAAGACAATGCTTTTTTGTTTTTCTTTATTTTTCTTTTCTATATCTTAGTAAAGTTTCCTGATTTTTCTACAGATAGAATCAGAAACTGCTTATTATGTTATTCCTAGATTTTTATGAATTTTGTAGCTATTGTGGATTGGATCATTTCTTCCTTCATTAGTTATTGCTGACATAGAAAAGTCATTTATTTGAGGGTATTTGTCTTATATTTACCCACTTGGAATCTTTAAGATTCTAAAAATATTTCAGTTGATTCTCTTGGCTTTTCAGGGTACACGTTTATATCATTTGTTAATAATGAAACTATTTCTTCTTCCGTTTCACTATATAACTCTTCCATTTCACTAGATATCTCTTCCATTTCTTTCTCTCCCCTCCCTCATCTCTTTTTGCTTGGCCAGAAATTTTAGAGCCATGACAAATAATAGCAATGATAATGGGTATCCTTGTTTAGTCCCTGAGTTTTCTGGGAATATTGTTTTGCTTTATTTGTAGGATCTCATCCTAACTGAGCTATGGTTTCTTTTAGAAGAGTTTAGATGAACTCTAACTTTTAAACAAATTGAAAGTAAAACCTTTGTTATCACTCAGTGTAATTTTAGAATTTTTAGGAAAATAAATTTAAGGATGACTCCAATTTTTTATTAAGGTTTTTATTTTCATACAATTGTATTACCTATGGATTATATGTAGTCTAAATATAGTAAATTGTTATTTGGCAGTTAGAAAATAGGATATTTTAGTTGAAAACTGCTTAGCTCTTTAAAAATTAGAATATAATTAATTATATACTATACAACCACACTCAGAATAATTTAACTTTTTTTCTTTTTAACTCAGAAGTCACTTAGTATACCTCATGATTTTCCCAGACATCATTTTTTATTTATTTTAAAGTGTGGAAATACGAATTAATAGAGTTCCAATTATTTGAACACTGAATAATAATAAATGCTGTGATTATTTAAAATGGAGCCTTTTCTTTTAACATATTTGAGATTACATATGTATATCTGTTTTTTATCTAATTATAAAGTATTATTGCATTATTATACTTTCAAAAATATTGAGAAAAAGACCCACATCTGTATTTACTCAGTAAATATTTGTTTTAGGAAGCAGCCCAGAAAGCCAAAAATATCTGTATGGGCCCTTGTATTACTTAGAAGCACAAAGAAGTTCGTAGTTAATGTTTTCACCCAGTAAGACTGACGGCTGATCACAGAGCAATTAGATTGCTATATATATTGCCTGGAATCATTTCTCATTTGTAAAACAAGTCCAAAAAAATATAAACATGACTTTCTATGTGTTTCTATATTTTATAGCACAGAAAAGCATTTTATAAGGACTCCAGTTGTAGAAAAGCAGATGTACTTCCCTCTTCAGAATTATCCAGTGAACAACATGGTAACAGGTAATTTAAAATAAAATTTAGAGTCAACCCAAGTAGGGAAGAAACAAGGGAATATTTTGTACAAAGTAGAGCCCCCTCTATTATACATGCTAATAGAAGACATCATTCACACGTTAAATAAATTAATCTGCAGAACTAATCCAAAGACAGGCTCCATATTTTCTGTGTTAAAATGCTGGTCTGTCCTGCCCCTAGACGTAGAGAATAGACTTGAGGACACGGGGAGGGGGAAGGGTAAGCTGAGACGAAGTAAGAGAGTGGCATGGACATATATACACTACCAAATGTAAAATAGATAGCTACTGGAAAGCAGCCACATAGCATAGGGAGATCAGCTTGGTGCTTTGTGGCCACCAAGAGAGGTGGGATAGGGAAGGTGGGAGGGAGACGCAAGAGGGAGGAGATATGGGGATATATGTATATGTATAGCTGATTCAATTTGTCATGAAGCAGAAACTAACACGCCATTGTAAAGCAATTATACTCCAATAAAGATGTTAAAAAAAAATCCTGGTCTATGGGTAAGGTGAAAACACACCCCTGTTTACATAAGACAGTCCCAATTTATGCGTGTTGTCCTGGCATTAGCGTTTACTCTTTTTTATTTTTTTAACATCTTTATCGGAGTATAATTTCTTTACAATGGTGTGTTAGTTTCTGCTTTACTCTTAAGTGTCCCAATTTGGAAGATTAATTGTATGGACAATTCTAATTATAGTTTCCTTTGAGAATCTGATGAAACATAAGTCCCTTTCCCTAAGCATACACACACACAAACATAACACACAAATTTACATGTAATTTAAAGAGGCTCACTTATGCCCAGAAGCCCTTTCATGGATCATCCAGGTGTCAATGGACTCCATATTTGGGTTTCCTAGTGCCCAACATAAAGAGAAGACAGCTAACTGAGGCTGACATTGAGAGGGTGCAAACAAGGGAACTAGTTGAAAAGTGACCATTGGGATTTGGATAGTGCTACGTGAGGTGAGATAAAGAAATAATATTTGGATAATTTGATCTGGGTAGTATTCAGCAGGGTCATTGATAATTTTAAAAATAGAGGTTTTAAAAAAATTGTTTTTAAGACACTGCAATTAAACAGTATAGGCTTTTTGACATTTCATTATAAAATCATTTGTACATTTATCATTTTCTCTTTATTTAGCAGTGTCAAAACTACCTCTTGCAGCTAGTTCACAAATTCCTAAATGTCTTCTCTCATATTACTGTTCCTTCTAACCAATTTGTCTAGACATTTGTTTTATTATTTTTTTTCTTCTGTTCATTTGATGTAAAATAGCTTTCAGAAAAGCACTTCAAAAAGAACGTTTAATGTGTAGTTTTGGGCTGAGTGTTGGAGACATCAAAGAAAACTTCTATCCAACTGTGATAGTAGAAAAGTCAGTTTTGGAACTCTTAGGAGCAATTGTTGACTCCAAAGGACAATGAACTAAGTAGAAGTACAGTTGACCTTTGGACAACATGGGTTTGAACTATGAGGGTCCACTTATAAGAGGATGTTTTTCAATAATAAATGCTACAGTTCTACATAATCCTCAGTTGGTTGAGTTTGTGGATGTAGAACTACAGATAAGAGGAACCTTGAATCCCCAGGGCTAGCTATATATTATAAGTGGATTTTCGACTACAGGGTGGGTTGGCACCCTTAACCCCAACCTTACTGGTGAGTCAACTGTACTTAAGTACTAAGACTGGGAGTAGCTGATTGCTGCCTAGATTTATCCTTACACCTACATATTCAGATAAAGTGTAGGTACCTTAAACCATGGTTGTGGTATAGTACTGGTATTGATTTTGCTTCAGGCAACTCCATCACCAGGTACTAAATATCTTTTGTTCATTTGGACTTACCAAGTGTTTGATAACATATTATAAAGATCAATGATAAATATTAAAATCAGCCACATAATAAAGACAAATGCTTAGTTTTGGACAAGTAACAATGTTGCTCTATGTTTCATTGCCATCTGACTGTTCAAAAAGACATGACAGTGTTATATAAAAGCAAACTAAAAAAGAACTGTAAAAATAATCATTAGTAGAATCTTTAAAGTATAATTTTAACCTGTGGTAAGCTGGTATTGATTTTATCAGTAGAAGTAAAATTTTTGATTTTTTTAATTTGTGCAATTGAATAATTATCTTCCTTCTTTATATTTCTAAATTAAATTTTAAAATAACACTTTCTTGGAAGAAAGCTTCATTTTTTAAAAGATAATTCAGGGACTTCTCTGGTGGTCCAGTGGTTAAGACTCCATGCCCCTTAAGACTCCATGCTTCCATTTCAGGGGGCACGGGTTTGATCCCTGGTTGGAGAACTAAGATCCTGCATGGTATGGCCAAAAAAAAAAAAGATAATTCATTTGTCTTTAATTTTGAGGTAAAGTGACAGTCCTTCCTTTTTTGTCATGCCCATCTGCTTGTACAGGAAGAAATAACTTCTTGTTGGGAAAATCATCTTGTGTTAATTGAAAATGTTGTGAATGAGAGTTCTAATTTAGGCAGTGGTATCAATTTTTGTGACTATACCTTGACTGTCTCTTCCTCAAAATGGGTTGAGTTCAACTCAGTGAATGTTAAATCTCTTAAAATAAAACTAATTAGATGTTTGGTTTTAGAAAGTACAAGTTGGACTATACTGTAGAACAGGGTTTCTCAGTCCTGGAACTGCCAGCATTTTAGGACAGGTATTCTTTGTTGGAGAGGGCAACCCTGGCCAGTGCCCACTAGATGCCAGTAGTATCCCATCCAGAAACCTTTCCCCACCCCCGTTACCCCTAAGTTGTGACAACCAAAAATATATACAGGCATTACCAATGTCCCATAAAATATCAACGGATTTTTTTTTGGTCTGTTTTTTGTTTTTGACTGGAATTAAATTCTCTAGGTCTGATATCACTGGTTATTACCCATGATAAAAAGTTCTGATTAACAGCTACATGTGTGATTAATAAAAGGAAAAAAATTACTAATAATGATAAATATCTTGCAGGCAAAAATTTTTAAACAAAAATTCTGATAATTAAAAGTTTGGGAACTTATAGTAGATACTGTATTAATTATCTGTTGCTGTGTAACAAATTGCTCCAAAACTTAGCAGTTTAAAACAATGGACACTTACTATTACATAGTTTCTGAGGGCCAGGAATCCTGGAGCATCTTAGTTGGATTCTTCTGTCTCATAATCTCTAATAAGGTTGCAGTCACGTTGTTTGCCAGGCTGCAGTTATTTCAAGGGACAGCTGGGACTGGAAAATCCATTTCAAAGCTCATGCATGTGGTTGTTGGCAGGCCTTGGATTTTTGCTGGGTTTTGGCAAAAGGCTTAGACTCCTCACCAAGTGGACTTTTCCATAGGGCTGTTCACAACATGGTAGCTTTCTTTCCTCAGAGTGTGAAATGCAAGTGGGAGAAAGAGTGTGCCCAAGACAGACAGAAGCCATGTCTTTTTTATATCCTATTCTCAGAAGTGACATATCATTACTTCTGCCAAGTGCTGCTGGTCATATAGACCAACCCAAGTACAAAGTAGGAGGAGACTACACAAATTCGTAAATACCAGGAGATAGGGATCATTCAGGGCCATCTGGGGGGGGCTGGCTACCACAGACTCATATGGAATTGTCCACCAAGAATGCCTTTCCTAAGAACTCTCTTTTCTTCTTCCCAATTCATTTGGGTTACATTTTCTAAAACATGAGCTTGCTCCTACCCGCAACAGTTGGTTTGGGAGTGAATGCCTGATCTGAGCTGGGCCAATCACAGTTCTTTGTCTGGATTTCTAGACATGGAATGCAACAAGTCATGTCATTCTTATTCAAGTGACCATAGCTCTAAGATATAAAACTTAAGAGCTATCAGCGGGCATGTTTTCTACCATGTACGGAAAGCCAGCTTGTGTCAAGAGAGGAAAATGAAACTAACATGCAGAGGAAAAAACTGGAGGTTAGTGACATGGCCATGAGAGCTGGTGCTAGTTATTTCTGACTCCCAGCAATATGTTTGTTATTTCCAACTCCCAGCAATATGTTTGCCTTCCTCATAGTTTGACTGATATGGCAATGTCCTTCCAGTAAACTCCTCTTTTGTTTAAGCTAGTTTAAATTGGGTGTATGTGAACTTCAGCCTAAAGTCCTAACTACTCCAAAACTGCTACAATAATCCATTTTTATGCATAAATGTCCTATCCTTCTTTAACTTACAGGAATATTTTTATTAATATGGTAATTATTTTAAATTTTTGTATCCTCATATATATCTTCAGAAACTTCACACAGTGTATATGTGCAATTAATTAAACATTAATATTTTTATGTGCTAGTTTATTTTACATAGAAATCTAGCTGTTAGGCAAAGACCATGAACAATATGGAGTATAGTAATTGTGCTTTAAAAGATTTTCTGAAGTAAATGGCTATGATTGAAATATCTTTAAAGATAGGAGTCTATTTTATATGATTGGCTTCATAGTTAATTTATTAACTGTGAATTTATTATCTATTATTATAAACAATCAAACTGTATAGATAACCTGTTGATAATGGTGGTGGTCTAAATTCAGTCATCCCTGAGCTCTACCAGAATTTTTTTCATACAGTATCTACTTTTAAACCAGGTTTCAACTTTAGTATAAACCACAAACATATATTACACATGAAACATTATCACTCAGATGAGCAGCTGCTATCAAGGAAATATTGCTTAAAGTCATTGAGTCCTTAAGCTCTCCCCATTCTAGGTTTTCTTTTTGATTCTCATATCTATTTCAGATTATTAATGACATCAGAATTCCTCACACCTGTAACCTTTGTTGACCAAGCAGTGATAACAATTTTCCTATTAATTTTTTAATAAAGACTGTTATCTCAGTGTTAGCAGTGCAGGAAAGTGTCGCTTGCTCTACTAGGGAAGATGAGCTAGCTGTTTGTGCTGTGAGTAGCTAGTTGGATAGGTAATTCTAAGTGATTGCATTCTAAGCCAGACACATGTCCCAGTTATTTTGGTCTAGGTACTTTTATGTTCCATCCCTAACCTGTACATCACACTCTCTGTAGTCAAAGTGGCAAATCAAGAATCTGTGTTTTAAAAGGAGGTAGAAGCCTGGGGGGATAGTGGTGAAGGGGGGAGGAAGGTGTTCCCTGATAATTATCAAGTTTCACGGAGAATCTTCTCACTGGTATTTCTTCTTTTTACTTCTTTTCTAAAAACATTCTTTGGGAATCTTATCTAACAAATCAAAGACATTGAAAAGCAGATAATATGATAGAATTTCCTATATATATATTTTATTCTGTAGGTTATATATCAATTGATGCCATGAAGAAATTTCTTGGGGAGCTACATGACTTCATTCCTGGAAGTTCAGGTTATTTGGCATACCATGTTCAAAATGAAATTAACATGTCTGCTATAAAAAACGAATTGAAGAGGAAATACTAAGTTAAATATTGTCCTTCTATCTCGGCATTTATTTTCTGTAAAATATTGCCAAAAGAGTACATAATTTTAAATTCTCCTCTTTGGGACAGAGGGATGGGGAAATGGAGAAGAAAGAATTCATTCTTCCTCAAAATGTCTCTTTAGGAAATTCAGATTCATTTGGCTCTGTGTTTTGACATTTGGGCTGGACTTTTCCCCTGCTTGTAAGGTTATGTCCACAAATTCTGAGTGCACAGTTGTTATGGAGTAATTGTCAATGAAACATACTTCATAAGAAGTCTTAATTTCTCTCTCGCTCTGTCAGATATTCTTTTGGCTTTAAGGTTCTATTAATTATGCATATTTTTTCTAGGGTTAATGTTGTGAATGCTAAGTTTTATGATTCTGGTCATCTTATTTTGACTAAAAAATTAGAACGCGATAGTTGAGTTTTGAATTACTGTTTCGGACTTGAAAAATATGTAAGAAAGTAAAAGTAAAACATTTTAATAATTCAGACTTCATGTATGGACAGTTTCTGATAATAAATGTATCAGAAGTGATTTAATGTAAACAAGTGTTATGTCTTCTGAAATGAACCCAAAAGGCGCCATAGAATCACAGCGCTGGAAAGGACCTTAGAGAATACTGAGTCCAGCCTGTTTGTTTTTAATGAGAAAATGAAGGCCTTGAGAAGTTGTCTTGCTTAGAGTGACTAACTGGGAGCTAAACCAGGACTGGAACACAACCCTCTTGATTTTCCAGGCCAGTGCTTCCCTACTCTCCCACATGGTATACGCTGTAGTCTATGTCAGTTATAATAGCAGATCTGCAAAGGGGACTCAGAAACAAGCAAGCATGCTTGGCTTGTCTTTTAAATAAGCTGAAATAGTGTTGAGATTTAGTGATTTCAAGAGGCAGCTTCTTATCTTTATTCATATGATCATGCTATGTAGAATCTGGTGGGTTTATTACATTTTGGAGACTTGTAAATGACATACCTGTGAAGCTATGATCTTATTAAAACTGTACTTTCTTCTGGGAAGTGCATACCAGTTGTAGAATTATCTAAAGAAAATGAAATTTTTTAGTGTTTGGATCATTTGTGTATATGTGGGCCCCGGACTTTCTCTCATGACTCAAATTCATAATACAAAATTTTAACACTAATCTCAGCATCAGCTGAGAAAGTTCTGTTTTTCCCATATGGTAACTTTTGCTTATGTATCTTCATATTTGTGGTTAAATTCTTCTGAACACCTAAGTATCAATTATCTTTTTCCTGAAACGTATTAAATATTATCTCTCCTGAACACTTTATTTTAGTCACATCCAGTTGATTATGTTTCTTATGTAAAAACCAAGCCTGTCTGTGTATTTTTTTTTTTTTTTTTTGCGGTACGTGGGCCTCTCACTGCTGTGGCCTCTCCCGTTGTGGAGCACAGGCTCCAGACGCGCAGCCTCAGCGGCCATGGCTCACGGGCCCAGCCGCTCCGCGGCATGTGGGATCTTCCCAGATTGGGGCACGAACCTGTGTCCCTTGCATCGGCAGGCGGACTCTCAACCACTGTGCCACTAGGGAAGCCCCTGTCTGTGTATCTTGAATTGATTAAAAGGATTAAGTAAATTTACACCAAGTTATGTACTTGGGATTTCTTGGGAGTGTTCCGGTATTTTTCTGACATAGGTAGTGTGCATGTATTAACAAAGTAAATAAAAAATTACAACAAAAGTGATTCCCAAACAGAAGTGATTATATCTTTAAGTGTATATAGAAAAGGTCAGATGCAATATATATGCTTGAAATAGAACCAGAAGCAATAAAATCAGTTGCTAATATAAACCTTTCAGGAATTAGAAGCATGTGAACAAATAAAATAGGCAAAGATAAACTGTTTTGTTAAAAATCTATTGTCTGCTTTATCCATTCATCTGTTGATGGGACACTTAGGTTGCTTCCATGTCCTGGCTATTGTAAATAGAGCTGCAATGAACATTCTGGTACATGACTCTTTTTGAATTACGGTTTTCTCAGGGTATATGCCCAGTAGTGGGATTGCTGTGTTGTATGGTAGTTCTATTTTTAGTTTTTTAAGGAACATAAATGGGAAGTGAAAAGCAGTATGATTTTTTCATTGATCATTTAAACTGTTTCTTTTTATTTGCCTTTCTGTATCTGATAGATTGCCTCTGGCTCCCATTTTGTTTAAAATGCTGCCCCGCACTAGAACTTTTGGTTACTTCTCTGCCCTTCTGCAATCATGTCTCCTATGATGCTTTTCACTATTAGGCATAGTTATTCCTCATACTGTTTATTTAGTGTGTAGTTCTTAGTTCATCTTATTTATTTCATCCTTCGTGATCAGATTATTTTTCTTTCTAGCTTTTGGTAGGGTTTTATGTCATTAGATAAGCTATGAGTCATTGGCAGAGTCTGCTACTAACTTCTGAATGTCTGTTTGTTACCCTTTCTTCCATGATGACAGAACCCCTAATTTCTATCTGGGCACATGCTACCTAGAATAAAGATGATATTCTCAGTTTTACTTGAAATTAAGTATAGCTGTGTAACAATGTTTTGGTCAATGGATGCACAGTAGAAATGGCTTCTGGGAACTTTCTTTTTTTTTTCCACGCTGCGTGGCTTGTAGGATCTTAGTTCCCTGACCAGGGCTCAAACCCAGGCCCTCGGCAGTGAAAGCGCCAAGTCCTAACCACTGGACCACCAGGGAATTCCCTGGGAACTTTTCTTAATGACATCTGGCACGTCCCCTTTGTTGCCCTTTTCCTTCCACTCATTTTTCCTACTTCTTTTATCCTGTTGCTTGGAATGGGGATGTGATAGCTACTATTTGAACTGTAAAAGCATACTCTACGATTTGCAAAGCAGTAAACTAAAAGGAGCCTGGGGTCCTGAGGACATTGTGGAGATATCTGCCACCCCAGCCCTGGGTTGCCTACCTCTAGACTTTTTTTTAAAAAAAATAAATTTATTTATTTATTTATTTCTGGCTGCATTGGGTCTTTGTTGTGGTGCGCGGGCTTCTCATTGCGGTGGCGTCTCTTGTTGTGGAGCACGGACTCTAGGCACGCGGGCTCAGTAGTTGTGGCTTGCGAGCTCTAGAGTGCAGGCTCAGTAGTTGTGGCGCACGGGCTTAGTTGCTCCGCAGTATGTGGGATTTTCCCAGACCAGGGCTCGAACCCATGTCCCCTATATTGGCAGACAGATTCTTAAACACTGTGCCACCAGGGAAGCCTTAGAACTTTATGTGACAGAGAAATAATCTTCTCCTTTGTTTAAGGCACTATAGTTTTGTGTCTCTTACTGCCAAACTAACCATAAATGAGGCTTAAGAACAGGCTACTGACCTTGTTTTATGGAAGATAATTGTGTGGAAGATAACTAGTTCTTTACATCTGTAAAGTATTGATCTTGAAGTTATAAAGATGACCTTAGTGACATTACATGCCTATTAGATTTATAGCAGCTTTAGTAGAAAATAGTCTTTCAAATGGAATATTTGGTTACACTGTTACTCAGCAGTGTGGAAAAACTGAAAATGACCTCAGTATTTAATAATGAATTAATAGAATGGCACCTTAAATCATATTGTATCAATTTAATGGAATAGTAATTTTTTTCTTTTTAACAGCTTTATTAAGATATAATCACATATCACACAATTCACCCATTTAATGGTACAACTTAATGGTTTTTAGTATAGTGACAGAGTTGTGCAACCATCACCACAGTCTGATTTAGAAATTTTTCATCACCCCAGAGAGGAACCTCTTGCCCACTAGAAGTCAACACCTATGCCCCTCTCCCACACCCATACTGCTAGCCCTAGACAACCACTAATCTACTTTCTGTCTCTGTAGATTTGCCCATTCTGGACATTTTATATGAATGGAATCATATAACACATGCTCTTTTGTGACAAACTTCTTTCACTTAGCATAATGTAGAGTTTATTCATGTTATAGCATGAGGTATCAATACTTTATTCCTTTTTATCGCCAAGTAGTGTTCTATTGTATGGACATACCACATTTTATTTATCTATTCATCAACTGATGGATACTTGAGTTTCCACTTTTTGGCTATTGTGAATAATGCTGCTATGCATATTTCATGCACAAGTTTTTGTGTAGATGTGTGTTTTCAGTTCTCTTGGGTATATATCTAAGAATGAAATTGCTGGATCACATGGAAACTACGTTTAACATTTTGATGAACTGCCAACTGTTTTCCAAAGTAGCTGTATCATTTTACATATCCACCAGCAACGTGTGAGGGTTCCAGTTTCTCCACATCCTCACCAATGCTTGTTATTATCTATCTTTTTGAATATAGTCATCCTTGTGGGTGTGAAGTGGTATCTCATTGATGTCTATTGTTGGGGATATAGTTGGTCATCAAGAGGATGTGACCACTGGTTGACCTGTGAGCTGGACCTGGGGTCAGTGGCTTACCATCCCATCCCCTATCTTTGGAATGTTTGTTCTGCCCACTGTTCCCACAGTGGGAGCCACTTTCAAGGACACAGCCTTGGAACTTCCCGGGCGGTCCAGTGGTTAAGACTCAGTGCTTCCAATGCAGGGGGCTTGGGTTCAATCCCTGGTCAGGGAACTAAGATCCCACATGCCATGCAGTGCGGCCAAAAAATAAAATTTAAAAAAGAGAGAAAAAAAAAAGGACGCATCCTTGAGAGAGTAATGTGTTGTTGAGACCATCTGGACAATATACGTGACTGAACCCAGTTAAGGACTCTTTATAAACTTCTCAGATTCCAGTGGATGGGTGTGGAGATCTACTCGTATTGTGGCCACACAAGACAAGCCTCATATGTCACTTCCCTTGCTTATTGAAACTGCCATCTTCTAATCTGCAGTGGTCTGCCTTTTCTTTTGGTCTCTCCTTACCCTCCATGTAGGGGGACCAGTTACAGATTTTACCTGGGAAGCTCCCAAGTTTGCCAACCAATAGCTATTCGAGTCCTTTGCCCATTTAATTTGTTTTGTTGTTTTGGTTTGTTTGTTTATGTTTTTCTTCCTTTGCCCATTTTAAATTTGGGTTGTCTTTTTATTATTAAGTTATAAGAGATCTTTATATACTCTGGATACAAGTCACTTATATATATAAATTGTAAATACTTCCCCCCACTATGTCAGTTGTTTTTTACTTTCCTTTTTCTTTTTATGTATAAATTTATTTTTTAATTAAGCTTTTATGAAATTGCCATTCTATATTTGGACTCTTTTTTTAATTTCTTTTTTTTCATCTTTATTGGAGTATAATTGCTTTACATTGTTGTGTTAGTTGTTGCTGTATAACAAAGTGAATCAGCTATATGTATACATATATCCCCATATCCCCTCCCTCTTGCGTCTCCCTCCCACCATCCCTATCCCACCCCTCTAGGTAATCACAAAACACCGAGCTGATCTCCCTGTGCTATGCTGCTGCTTCCCACTAACTGTTTTACATTTGGTAGTGTATATATGTCCATGCCACGCTCTCATTTCGTCCCAGCTTACCCTTCCCCCTCCCCATGTCCTCAAGTCCATTCTCTATGTCTGCGTCTTTATTCCTGTCCTGCCCCTAGGTTCTTCAGAACCATTTTTTTTTTTTAGATTCCATATTAATGTGTTAGCATACAGTATTTGTTTTTCTCTTTTTGACTTACTTCACTCTGTAGGACAGACTCTAGGTCCATCCACCTCACTACAAATAACTCAATTTTGTTTCTTTTTATGGCTGAGTAATATTCCATTGAATATATGTGCCACATCTTCTTTATCCATTCATCTCTCGATGGACACTTAGGTTGCTTCCATGTCCTGGCTATTGTAAATAGAGCTGCAATGAACATTGTGGTACATGACTCTTTTTGAATTATGGTTTTCTCAGGGTATATGCCCAGAGTGGGATTGCTGGGTTGTATGGTAGTTCTATTTTTAGTTTTTTGAGGAACCTCCATACTGTTCTCCATAGTGGCTGTATCAATTTATGTTCCAACCAACAGTGCAAGAGGGTTCCCTTTTCTCCACACCCTCTCCAGCATTTATTGTTTCTAGATTTTTTGATGATGGCCATCTGACCGCTGTGAGGTGATACCTCATTGTAGTTTTGATATGCATTTCTCTAGTGATTAGTGATGTTGAGCATCCTTTCATGTGTTTGTTGGCAATTTGTATATCTTCTTTGGAGAAATGTCTATTTAGGTTTTCTGCCCATTTTTGGATTGGGTTGTTTGTTTTTTTGTAATTGAGCTGCATGAGCTGCTTGTAAATTTTGGAGATTAATCCTTTGTCAGTTGCTTCATTTGCAAATATTTTCTCCCATTCTGAGGGTTGTCTTTTCGTCTTGTTTATGGTTTCCTTTGCTGTGTAAAAGCTTTTAAGTTTTTTTAGGTCCCATTTGTTTATTTTTGTTTTTATTTCCATTTCTCTAGGAGGTGGGTCAAAAAGGATCTTGATGTGAGTTATGTCATGGACTGTTCTGCCTATGTTTTCCTCTAAGAGTTTTATAGTTTCTGGCCTTACATTTAGGTCTTTAATCCATTTTGAGTTTATTTTTGTGTATGGTGTTAGGGAGTGTTCTAATTTCATTCTTTTACATGTAGCTGTTCAGTTTTCCCAGCACCACTTATTGAAGAGGCTGTCTTTTCTCCATTGTATATTCTTGCCACCTTTATCAAAGATAAGGTGACCATATGTGTGTGGGTTTATCTCTGGGCTTTCTATCCTGTACCATTGATTTATATTTCTCTTTTTGTGCCCGTACCATGCTGTCTTTTTTTTTTTTTAATTTTTCATTCTAGAATTTTTATTTTTTTATTTTACTTTTAAAAATTTTGTTTATTTATTTTTGGCTGCATTGGGTCTTCATTGCTGCATGCAGGCTTTCTCTAATTGTGGTGGGGGGGGCTACTCTTTGTGGTGCGCGAGCTTCTCACTGTGGTGGCTTCTCCTTGTGGAGCACGGGCTCTAGGCATGCAGGCTTCAGTAGTTGTGGCGTGTGGGCTCAGTAGTTGTGGCTCGCAGGCTCTGGAGTGCAGGTTCAGTATTTGTGGCACACGAGCTTAGTTGCTTAGTTGCACACAGCATGTGGGATCTTCCTGGACCAGGGCTCGAACCCATGTCTCCTGCATTGGCAGGTGGATTCTTAACCACTGCACCACCAGGGAAGTCCCCTATACTGTCTTGATTAATGGAGCTTTGTAGTATAGTCTGAACTCAGGGAGCCTGATTCCTACAGCTCCGTTTTTCTTTCTCAAGACTGCTTTGGCTATTCGGGGTCTTTTGTGTTTCCATACAAATTGTACATTTTTTTGTTCTAGTTCTATGAAAAATGCCATTGGTAGTTTGATAGGGATTGCATTGAATCTGTAGATTGCTTTGGGTAATATAGTCATTTTCACAATGTTGATTCTTCCAATCCAAGAACATGGTATATCCCTCCATCTGTTTGTATCATCTTTAATTTCTTTCATCAGTGTCTTATAGATTTCTCATACAGGTCTTTTGTGCCCTTAGGTAGGTTTATTCCTAGGTATTTTATACTTTTTGTTGCAATGGTAAATGGGAGTGTTTCCTTAATTTCTCTTTCAGATTTTTCATCATTAGTGTATAGGAATTCAAGAGATATCTGTGCATTAATATTGTATCCTGCTGCTTTACCAAATTCATTGATTAGCTCTAGTAGTTTTCTGGTAGCATCTTTAGGATTCTCTATGCATAGTATCATGTCATCTGCAAAAAGTGACAGTTTTACTTCTTCTTTTCCAATGTGGATTCCTTTTATTTCTTTTTCTTCTCTGATTGTTGTGACTAAAACTTCCAAAACTATGTTGAATAATAGTGGTGAGAGTGGGCAACCTTGTCTTTTTTCTGATCTTAGTGGAAATGGTTTCAGTTTTTCACCATTGAGAACAATGTTGGCTGTGGGTTTGTCATATATGGCCTTTATTATCTTGAGGTAAGTTCCCTCTATGCCTACTTTCTGGAGAGTTTTTATCATAAATGAGTGTTTAATTTTGTCAAAAGCTTTTTCTGCATCTATTGAGATTATCATATGGTTTTTATCCTTCAGTTTGTTAATATGGTGTATATCATTGATTGATTTGTGTGTATTGAAGAATCCTTGCGTTCCTGGGATAAACCCCTCTTGATCACGGTGTATGATCCATTTAATATGCTACTGGATTCTGTTTGCTAGTATTTTCTTGAGGATTTTTGCATCTATATTCATCAGTGATATTGGTCTGTAATTTTCTTTTTTTATAGTATCTTTGTCTGCTTTTGGTATCAGGGTGATGGTGGCCTCTTAGAATGAGTTTGGGAGTGTTCCTCCCTCTGCTATATTTTGGAAGAGTTTGAGAAGGATAGGTGTTAGCTCTTTTCTAAATATTTGATAGAATTCACCTGTGAAGCCATCTGGTCCTGGGCTTTTGTTTGTTGGAAGATTTTTAATCACAGTTTCAATTTCAGTGCTTGTGATTGGCCTGTTTATATTTTCTATTTTTTCCTGGTTTAGTCTCGGAAGGTTGTGGTTTTCTAAGAATTTGTCCATTTCTTCCAGGTTGTCCATTTTATTGGCATATGGTTGCTTGTAGTAATCTTTCATGATCCTTTGTATTTCTGCAGTGTCACTTGTTACTTCTCCTTTTTCATTTCTAATTCTGCTGACTTGAGTCTTCTCCCTTTTTTTCTTGATGAGTCTGGCTAATGGTTTATCAATTTTGTTTATCTTCTCAAAGAACAAGCTTTTAGTTTTTTTTAATTTTTAAAAATTTTTTCGGTACATGGGCCTCTCACTGTTGTGGGCTTTACCGCTGCGGAGCACAGGCTCCGGGCACCCAGGCTCAGTGGCCATGGCTCACAGGCTCAGCCGCGCCACGGCATGTGGGATCTTCCCAGACCGGGGCACGAACCCGTGTCCCCTGCATCGGCAGGTAGACTCTCCACCACTGCGCCACCAGGGAAGCCCCCAGCTTTTAGTTTTATTGGTCTTTGTTATCGTTTTCTTCATTTCTTTTTTTTTTATTTCTGATCTGATCTTTATGATTTGTTTCCTTCTGCTAACTTTGGGGTTTTTTGTTCTTCTTTCTCTGATTGCTTTAGGTGTAAGTTTAGGTTGTTTATTTGAGATGTTTCTTGTTTCTTGAGGTAGGATTGTATTGCTATAAACTTCCCTCTTAGAACTGCTTTTGCTGCATCCCATAGGCTTTGGCCGTCGTGTTTTCATTGTCATTTGTTTCTAGGTATTTTTTGATTTCCTCTTTGATTTCTTCAGTGATCTCTTGGTTATTTAGTAGTGTATTGTTTAGCCTCCACGTGTTTGTATTTTTTACAGATTTTTTTCCTGTAATTGATATCTAGTCTCATAGCATTGTGGTTGGAAAAGATACTTGATATAATTTCAGTTTTCTTAAATTTACCACGGCTTGATTTGTGACCCAAGATATGATCTATCCTGGAGAATGTTCCATGAGCACTTGAGAAGAAAACATATTCTGTTGTTTTTGGATGGAATGTCGTATAAATATCAATTAAGTCCATCTTGTTTAATGTGTCATTTAAAGCTTGTGGTTCCTTCTTTATTTTCATTTTGGGTGATCTGTCCATTGGTGAAAGTGGGGTGTTAAAGTCCCCTACTATGATTGTGTTACTGTTGATTTCCCCTTTTATGCTGTTAGTATTTGCCTTGTATATTGACGTGCTCCTATGTTGGGTGCGTAAATATTTACAATTGTTATATCTTCTTCTTGGATCGATCCCTTGATCATTATGTAGTGTCCTTCTTTGTCTCTTCTAATAGTCTTTATTTTAAAGTCTATTTTGTCTGATATGAGAATTGCTACTCCAGCTTTCTTTTGGTTTCCATTTGCACGGAATATCTTTTTCCATCCCCTCACTTTCAGTCTGTATGTGTCTGTAGGTCTGAAGTGGGTCTCTTGTAGACAGCATATATATGGGTCTTGTTTTTGTATCCATTCAGCCAGTCTGTCTTTCGGTGGGAACATTTAATCCATTTACATTTAAGGTAATTATCGATAGGTATGTTCCTATTCCCATTTTCTTAATTGTTTTGGGTTTATTATTGTAGGTCTTTTCCTTCTCTTGTGTTTGCTGCCTAGAGAAGTTCCTTTGGCATTTGTTGTAAAGCTGGTTTGGTGGTGCTGAATTCTCTTAGCTTTTGCTTGTCTGTAAAGCTTTTGATTTCTCCGTTGAATCTGAATGAGATCCTTGCTGGGTAGAGTAATCTTGGTTGTAGGTTTTTCCCTTTCATCACTTTAAATATGTCCTGCCGCTCCCTTCTGGCTTGCAGAGTTTCTGCTGAAAGATCAGCTGTTAACCTTTTGGGGATTCCCTTGTATGTTATTTGGTGCTTTTCCCTTGCTGCTTTCAATATGTTTTCTTTGTACTTAATCTTTGATAGTTTGATTAATATGTGTCTTGGCATGTTTCTCCTTGGATTTATCCTGTATGGGACTCTCTGCGCTTCCTGGAGTTGATTGACTATTTCCTTTCCCATATTAGGGAAGTTTTCAACTATAATCTCTTCAAATATTTTCTCAGTCCCTTTCTTTTTCTCTTCTTCTTCTGGGACCCCTGTAATTCGAATGTTGTTGCATTTAACATTGTCCCAGAGATCTCTGAGACTGTCCTCAGTTCTTTTCATTCTTTTTTCTTTTTTCTGCTCTGCAGTGGTTATTTGCACTATTTTATCTTCCAGGTCACTTATCCATTCTTCTGCCTCAGTTATTATTCTGCTATTGATTCCTTCTAGAGAATTTTTAGTTTCATTTATTGTGTTGTTCATCATTGTTTGTTTGCTCTTTAGTTCTTCTAGGTCCTTGTTAAGGGTTTCTTGTATTTTCTCCATTCTCTTTCCAAAATTTTGGATCATCTTTACTATCATTACTCTGAAATCTTTTTCAGGTAGACTGCCTATTTCCTCTTCATTTGTTTGGTCTGGTGGATTTTTACCTTGCTCCTTTATCTGCTGTGTATTTCTCTGTCTTATTATTTTGCTTAACTTACTGTGTTTGGGGTCTCCTTTTTGCAGGCTGCAGGTTCGTAGTTCCCATTGTTTTTGGTGTCTGCTCCCAGTGGGTAAGGCTTGGTTACCCAGTGGGCTGTGTAGGCTTCCTGGGGGAGGAGCTGGTGCCTATGTTCTGTTGGATGAGGCTGGATCTTGTCTTTCTGGTGCGCAGGACTGCGTCCGGTGGTGTGTTTTGGTGTGTCTGTGAACTTAGTATGATTTTAGGCAGCCTCTCTGCTAATGGGTGGTGGTGTGTTCCTGTCTTGCTAGCTGTTTGGCATGGGGTGTCCAGCACTGGAGCTTGCTGGTTGTTGAGTGGAGCTTGGTCCTAGCGTTGAGACGGAGACCTTTGGGAGAGCTCTCGCCGATTGATACTATGTGGGGACAGGAGGTCTCTGGTGGTCCAATGTCCTGAACTCAGCTCTCCCACCTCAGAGGCTCAGGCCTGACACCTGGCCAGAGCACCAATACCCTGTCAGCCACACGGCCAGACAAGCAAAGTTGAGAGTCAAAGAAAATTTTCACTCTGTCATTTCATGGCATAGCAACATTGCTATCCTTGATTTTCGCAACAGATCCAGAGGTCTTATGGTATGTTTACCTCTTAGAATAAGCCAATTTGAATCTTGTTTCATAAGAAGTTCTTATAAGATCCCTAGAGATGATTTCCCATAGTCTTGTGATAATTTCATAGCCACCTCTTGTTGCTATGGCATGGAGCTCGGCTGTTGTGAGCATCAGCTTCAAATGCCAGAGACCGGTTTTTCACTTTCTTGATGGCACTGTTTGCAGCCCACAAGTTTTTAATTTTGATGAAATCCACTTTTTCTATTTTTATTTTGTTGGTTGTGCTGTTAGTTTTGTATCTATGAAGTCTTTGCCTAAACCAAGATCATGAAGTTTAGTCCTATGTTCTCTTCTAAGACTATTATAGTTTTAATTCTTACATTTAGGTCTGTGATTCATTTCAAGTTAATTTTTGTTCATGATGTGAGGAAGGAGTACAAATTCGTTCTTCTGCATGTGGATATTCAGTTGTTCTAATACCATTTGTTGAAAAGACTATTCTTTCTCCCATTTAATTGTCATAGCAGGACTAACTCTTTTATTTTTCTCATTATGTGCGATGTGTTCCTATAAAAAATTAAATGGCATGTAAATAAATAATATAAAAAGTAAAAGGCCCTTAGAATTCTACCTCCAAAGATAATAACTGTTAATACTATAAATGAGTGGTCTGGAATAATTGATCTCTAAGGGACCTTCCACACCTATGTGTATATAAAATTTAACTAGGTACAAATTATTCCCAGAAATACTATTTAGCATAACTTCCTATTTAACATGGGTGATTCCCTGAAGGACTCAAATGAAGGGCCTAGTGGCCCAGTGATGTATCTATCATCTTGTTACTAGTCTATACCAGGGGAACCCACTTTAAGCTATTAATACTTTTATTAAAATATACAGATCTTTCCTGGAATACCCATCTGTTCTTTTTTATTTCCTACTTTGCATTCTTCATTATGCCAAGCAAACATGCTCCTAAATGATACTTGCACTCATCTCTCTGCACTGGAGAGGGCATCACATCTCAATATCAATAAAAAGGAGTGGCTAAGAGCACAGAGTCAGATTGCCCTGTTTATTTTTTGATTTTTAAAATTAATTAATTTATTAATTAATTAATTTATTTATGGCTGCATCGGGTCTTCGTTGCTTCACGCGGGCTCTAGTTGTGGTGAGCGGGGTCTACTCTTTGTTGTGCTATACGGGCTTCTCATTGTGGTGGCTTTTCTTGTTGCAGAGTATGGGCTCTGGGCGCGCGGACTTCAGTAAGAATGATAAAAGATTGTGTTCACCAGGAAGATATACAACTCTAAATTTATACTAACCTAATAACTTAGCCTCAAATAAAACAAAGATTTATAGAACTAAAAGGAGAAATAGGCAAATACAGAATCATATTGAGAGCTTTTCAAAATACCTCTCTCAGTAATTTATGGAATGCAAACTGAATCATTAAGGATATATATTTGGATATACAAACCAGTGAACTTGGCTTAATTGACACATAGAACATCACACCTTGAAATTACAGTTCTGAATTCTTCTTAAATATGCACAGAACATTTAAACAAATTGACCATGTTCTGGATAACTATTGCTGCATTACAAATTATCATTAAATGTAGAACTCAAAATAACAATTTATTATTATTTTTTTTTTTTTGGCTACACTGCACAGCTTGTGGGATCTTAGTTCCCCGACCAGGGATCAAACCCGGGGCCCTCGGCAGTGAAAGCGCAGAGCCCTAACCACTGAACCGCCAGGGAATTCCCAGCAATTTTTTATTATTATTATCTTTATTATTATTATCTTTCAAGGTTCTGTGGGTTGACTGGGCTCAGATGGGTGGTTTTCACTTGGCATCTCCTATGTGACTGCAGACAGATATCCAAGATGGCTCCTTTAGTCACATGTCCTGGCATCTTGGTGCTCCTTGCCCTCTCTTTCTCTTCTCAGTGTATCTCATCCTCCAGGTCTTTCCACATGGCTTGAGTCTTTCACAGCTTGGTGGTCTCAGGGTAGTCAACCTTCTTAACATGGTGCCCATCTTCCAAGAAGCTGGAAGGAAAATTTACCAGGACAGCTATTTTATCCTGGTTAGTTACAGGCCTTCCTAGATTAAAGGGGATGAAAACATAGACTCGCCCCTTGATGGGCCAGTGGCAAAGTCACATAGCAAAAGGGTATGTGGCATTGGGATATTGTTGTGGCCATCTCTGGAAAATATAATCTTCTACAGACCATATGCTGGGCCATAAAGCTAGTCTCAACAAATTTCAAATAATTGAAATAGTCAAAGTATGTTCTCTAACCACAGTGCAATTAAGCAAGAAATCAATGAAAAGAATAACTGGAAAACCCTCACATTTGAATAATAAGAGATATAAATACGTCTAAATGACCCATGCATCAAAAAAGAAATCACAGTGGAAATTAGAAAATATTTTAAACTAAATGATAATAAAATACAAAAGTCGTGGGATGCAGCAAGCAAAACATGTGGGATGTGTGCTTTAGGAAGTTGTATAGTCTTAAATACACACTTTAGACAAGAACAAAGGCTAAAAATCGATCTAATAAGCATCCATCTCAAGAAACTAGAAAAAAAATCACCAAAAACCCCCAAGGAAAATAGAAGGAAGGGAATAATATGGTTAAGAGGAGAAATTAATGAAGTAAGAAACAAACCTATAATAGAAGGGACCAGCAAATCAAGAAAATATTTCTTTGAAAAGACTAATTAAATTGATACATTTCTGGCAAGACTAGTTAAGAAAAAGAGAAAGAAGCATATAAAGCCAATAGCAGAAATGAAGAGGAATACATCTCAGACCCAATAGACCTTAAAAAAATTATGAGATAAATTTGACCAAATTTATGCCAGTAAGTTTGAAGATTTAAAAGAACTGTCTAGGGCTTCCCTGGTGGCACAGTGGTTGAGAGTCCGCCTGCTGATGCAGGGGACATGGGTTCGTGCCCCGGTCCGGGAAGATCCCACATGCCGCGGAGCGGCTGGGCCCGTGAGCCATGGCCACTGAGCCTGCGCGTCCTGAGCCTTGCTCCGCAACGGGAGAGGCCACAACAGTGAGAGGCCCACGTACCGCAAAAAAAAAAGAACTGTCTAAATTCCTAGGAAATATATTTACTAAAACTGACACACAGAAAAGAGGAAATCTGATTAGTCTTATAACTATAAAAAATATGAATTTATAAGATAAAAAACTTCCTACAGCCCCATGAGTTACTAGTGTTGTGATCTTGCCAAGCTATGTACCTGTTTCCCCATATGAGAAATGAAGATAATAACATAATGTCATAGGTAACACTGTGAGGATTAAATGAGATAATGCCTGTAAAAACACTTTGCCCATGGCCTAGTAGTTGTCACCTGCTCAGTGTAAGCTAGCCATTGAGTCTCCTTTACAGCTCTGGGTGTGTATCACTGAATGCAAAAACGTGCTCTGCAGGTGCCCTAGTATGCGTGTTCTGAAAGGTAAAAGGGCCTGGTCTCTCTTTTTCTGAAGTAAAAGTGGTTGGGGGCACTAGATGCATTTGAAATTTTAAAATAAAATTGAAAGTAAATCAGTTTTGTCCTTAAATCAGATTCTTTCTGCTTTCCTTTTGTACACCTGCCTCAGTGTACAATTTTTCCTGCCACTGTGGGTGCAACTTATATTTGTGTGCAGAACTGCCTACACACCTCCAGGCATGAATCTCGACTTTAGTGGCTTGGAATAGGCTGTCAGAACTTGTAATTTATACTCCAACCCAGTCAATGGCTGTTTCCATTCTTCTTCTGTCTCCCAGGCTGTTGTCTGATTCTTGTTCTTACTGCTCCTTGATCTCCGGGCATTCAGTACTTTCTAGCTAAAATATCGCCCACGTCACATAAAGTTCTTTTTGCCTTATCTGATCTCTACTCATACTTTGTCACTCTGGGGCTTTGCTCAGATCTGGTTGTGTAACATTCTTTAGGAGATTTCCCTTTCCTTGGTCGGAGGGCTCTTCATACCTCTAGTCCCTGCCTCCGCCGCTCTGAGTTTGTGACACAGACTTACCTCACCACCTGGAATTCCCAGCTTTGCTCCCTCTCCAGGCGAGTTCTTCTTTGCAGCATTGCCTTCTTAAACAAGAGTTTAAGAAGGAGGTGTTTATATGTCAATCCCAATGTCCCAATTTATCCCTCCCTCTCACCGCACCGCACCCCCCACCCGTAACCATAGGTTTGTTTTCTACATCTGTGACTCTATTTCTGTCTTGTAAATAACAAGATTGTAAATCAACTATATTCCAATAAAAAATTTTTTAAAAAAAAGAAGAAAGGGGCTTCCCTGGTGGTGCAGCGGTTGGGAGTCCGCCTGCCGAGGCAGGGGACACGGGTTCGTGCCCCGGTCCGGGAAGACCCCACATGCCGCGGAGCGGCTGGGCCCGTGAGCCATGGCCGCTGGGCCTGTGTGTCCGGAACCTGTGTCCGCAATGGGGGAGGCCACAGCAGTGAGAGGCCTGCGTACCGCAAAAAAAAAAAAAAAAAAGAAGAAGGACCTCTGGAGCCCTAACCCCTCTAATGGGTTTTTTTTCTCTGCCACCCTGTGATTTCTTCCACCCTGCTCTTTGGAGTCCATTTCATTTCCTTGTCTTAATTAGTCTCTTCACCATACCTCCTCTGCATTGTGTTTCTTCCCATCTGTCAAATTTTTAAAGCTGTTTCTTTCCCTCCCTCCATTCCAACTGTTCAAATCCTGTCCTACCTTCAAGTATCATCTCAAAGGATAAGTCTGAATGAAGCTTTTGCAAGTGCCTCTTCTTACCCCCTCTCCCCACAGGACTATTTATTCTACTTATAGAACTTAGTTTACTCAATCTAAAATTATAATTATTTGTGTATAATTATTGTATATAATTATTTGTGCTCTCTACTAGATACTTAGGGACTTGAGGGCAAGGATATTTTTTACTCATCTTTGCAGCTCCCAAAGCACCCAGCATGGTGCCTGGAACATGGGAGCTGTTCAGGGACTATTTGTTAAATTGAATTCATGAATATGAGACCCCAGAGGATAAAGGCAAGTGTTTCCCTCAGTTTTCAGGCTGAGACCAACAGTGCCCTGAGTGGCTTCATTGTTTAATCAGGAAATGGGTTGTATGAATCTGGAGGTCCCAGATGAAACGAAGGCTTCCATAAAGCATGTTCATCAATCTTGTAAGAATTGTCTCATTCATTCATCAACAAACACCTATTGAGACTAAGTGCTAAACCTAGTGAAGAGAGATTACAGGGAATAGGAAAAATGCCATTAAGACATTAGTAATCTTGTTTAGAAGTTTGAAACATAAACATCTGACTGTAAGGCAAAGTGAAATAGGTACTATAATAAAGTATAGACCAAATTCTCTGAGAACATTAGTCCTTGATTTCAGGAGGGGGAAGGTAGGGGGACACTGGAATAGATGATGATGGCTCAGAAGACGAGCAGCTTTGTTTTTCCTATTGGACTCATAGCATCAGCGTGACAACAAGGCCCCTGAACTTTTCTGGCTCACCCCTCAAATCCCTGCACCTGATGGGAATAGGAGGTAAGAATAGGAAGGAGGAAGCAAGTCAGGTTACTCTAGACCTGAGCCGTCTAATACAGTAGCCACCAGCCAGATGTTGCTACTACTGGACGCTTGAAATGTGGCTAGTCTGAATTGAGATGTACCTAAGTATAAAATATTCAGTGGATTTTGAAAATTTAGTACAAAGAATTAATTTTATATTGATTACATGTTGAAAATAATATTTTGAATATATTGGGTCAAATACAATATATTCTTAAAATTAATTTCACCTGTTTCTTTTTACCTTTTTTTTTTTTTTTTTTTTTGCTGTACACGGGCCTCTCGCTGTTGTGGCCTCTCCCGTCTTCCCGGACTGGGACATGAACCCGTGTCTCCTGCATCGGCAGGTGGACTCTCAACCACTGCGCCACCAGGGAAGCCCTCTTTTTACCTTTTTAATGTGACTACTTGACAATTTAAAATTAGATACAGCAGGACTTCCCTGGTGGCGCAGTGGTTAAGAATCCGCCTGCCAATGCAGGGGACACAGGTTTGAGCCCTGGTCTGGGAAGATCCCACATGCCGCGCAACTAAGCCCGTGGGCCACAGCTACTGAGCCTGTGCTCTAGAGCCTGTGAGCCACAACTACTGAGCCCTTGAGCCACAACTACTGAAACCCACGCGCCTAGAGCCAGTGCTCCGCAACGAAGAGAAGCCACCGCATTGAGAAGCCTGTGCACCACAATGAAGCATTGCCCCTGCTTGCTGCAACTAGAGAAAGCCCGCGCACAGCAACGAAGACCCAATGCAGCCAAAAATAAAATTAATTAATGAATTAATTAAATAAAAAAATAGATACAGGGTTTGCATTATACTTCTTTTGGGCAGCACTGTTCTGAAGTCTGTTCCCCAGGTTCAGGGAACCTAGAAAATTTGGAAAACACATAGACAGATTTTGATACTGAACCAGGACCCAGGCCCAGTGGTATTTACCATTCCTGACCTGGATCCAAACCCTCAGGGACTTCAGTCATCACTTAGGTCTGGGCTGGGGCAGAGTTAGGCCACAGATGGGAAAGTTGGTTCTCTCCCTACTGCATTTCCTTGTGACTAAGGTCACAGGGACAAACATGACAGGGAGTTGGTTTCTCTTCTGTGTTTCTTTCAAGCAGCTTCCTTGAAGTTTCTGAAAGGCAAAGATAAGGGGCTGGTCTGGTGGAGTCTTCCATAATAACAACAAGGCCTTTGATCATTAATCAGTTAGGTTGGTATACTGCTTGCCCAAGGTGAGGGTGGCACTTATATCAAATTGCTCACTGTTCTTTAAAGAACTTTAAGATGATATGCATTACTAAAATAAAACCCTGAGGGTGTGAGAACAACAAAGTCTTAGTGGAGGAGCTTCAGCCCTTGATAACACAGTAAAGCTACCCATCATGGGCATCTAGGTTCCCAAGTGCCCTACCCTACCCTACTGCTTTTACCCTTTGGTTCTGATCTCCCACAGCCCTCTGACTAATGCTTTCAGATTCTGCCCACCACCCTTAATATTCTCTCCAAGGTATTCCCTGTGCCAGGAATAGTTTCCTGTTTCCCTTAGGCCCCACTATTTCATGATCCATTTTTAAAAATGAGATGAAACTACCACATGGATTCTTTTTGTTTTAATTAAGCTCTTTTGTAAGAAATAAGGATTAATAGTCCAGCTCAAGTAATAGGAGTTTTTTGGGTTTTTTTTGCGGTACGCGGGCCTCTCACTGTTGTGGCCTCTCCTGTAGCGGAGCACAGGCTCCAGACGTGCAGGCTCAACAGCCATGGCTCACGGGCCCTGCGTCCGCTGCATCGGCAGGCGGACTCTCAACCACTGTGCCACCAGGGAAGCCCAGGAGTTTATTTTAAGGTGGCATGTAGCAATAAGGAAGATAGGCGAACCATGGAAATCCAAGAACAGGGAATCTTCTGGGTGCAAGATGGCTCTAGGAATCTCAGTGACAGGAGTTAATAGATCTTCACTGTACTGTTCTTCTGTTTGTGACTCATCTACTAAGACTTTGCTTATTAGGGGAATTACCACCTCTCCTGACTTCATCAGCATCCATTCGATATCTCCTCTTGACCTCACTACTCTTGTATACTCATAGTTTCTGTTTCGTCATAACTTAGCCCTACTCAAGAACCACAACTTGCTTCTGGCCCCACAACTTCCTCCCTCTTTATGTCTTTTTAGCTTCAGTTCCTGCCCCTAATTTCTTGATTCTCTTCTTACTTCCCATTTCAGATTGTAGAGAGCAACCTGCTGCCACCTTACTTTTTAGGCAGAACTTTCTCCACTAAGCTACATCATTAGTATCTGATCAGCCTGTGGATCTAGCTGACTTTGGGGAATTGGGTGCCCACACGTGGTCCAATCAACTGTGGACCAACTAGGCTGCCCAAGTTCTTTCTCAACAAGGGCTGTAAGTATACCAGTCACCATGATTGCCGTGTCCAAGATACTTTCACTTATGTCATCTCATTTTAATCCTTATAATAATCCTGACAATAGATACCATCCTATTTTCTATAGATGAAGAATCTAGGGAACAGAGAGATTAACTAAGGCAAAGTCAGCATGCAATCTTAAATCTGCCATCAGAAATCACCATGCAGAAGCCTCAAGGAAGCATGTTAAGTGAATTCTCTTGAAACAAAATTACAAGGCAGAGAGATGTCAGAGGTTGGACAGCACTACTGCTGCCCTCTGTTCCTCCCACAACTGCATAAAGGACAGGTTTTCCTAGGAGAACTAACCCATGGTTAGTGTGTGTGTGTGGTGGGGGGGCATCCTGTGCATTCAAACCCGGGATATTACTTAGAATAAAGCCTGATGGATAAAGTCTAAGACAGATCCGTCTTATACCATAATCCACCTTAAGGTAAATAGTAAATACAGATGTAATGTAAAAATCCAGATTTACAAAACAAGTCAATGAAAATATAATTTTTTTTCCTGTTTCAAATTCTTTCCACCTTATTCTGGACCCTGGGTTATGGGATTGGTGTAGGAGTGGTGTGAGGGAAGCCCTAGGCTTAAGGCCCTTCAGATTTCTCCCTATCCCAGAATAAAAGTCAGGAAGATTCTGCACATGTGAGTACAGGGTGAGTGTAGTGGGACAAACTGAGGGTGGTAAATCAGTAAGTATCTACTTACTAATACACTTCTCCCTGACAGATGAGGAGATGGGAAAAGGTGAGAGTTGGGTGAAATAATATAAGGGAAGCCTTTAGAATAATGCCTGGCTGTATTAGTTTACTATGGCTGCTGTAATAAATTACCACAAACTTACTCACTTAAAACAACACAGATTTGGGAGTGACATCACCAAGATGGAGTAGGAGATTCCTGCCTCCATTCCCCGACAAAGATCAACAATTAGACAGCTATCCATGAATAAACACAGCTCTGGAGAGCTCTGGAGTCCACTTAAGACTACTGAACAAAACACTTGAGAATAACCACACGAAAAGGGAAGGAAGACAGCTTCATTTGTCTGCATGAACCCATCACCCAAGCTAGCATTGCTCAGCACCAAGACAGAACTCTCCAGCTAGGACTCACCAGGAAAGGAAGAACAGGGTGAGCAACCAGCTTCTGCAGCCTTTTGGGGAATCACATGAAGGACCTGCTTCAGTTCACTCCACTCAGAGACTGGCAAAGCTGAGATGTATAAAGATGGCTAGGAATAGGGAAGAAAAGTGGGGATTCCAGTAGCAGTCATGCAGTCAGAGCAACCACAGTTCCCAGGTCACCCCTGCTCCACAGGTGACCCCAACAGCTTTCAACACTGAAGAAACCAACAGCCCCAACATCTGCTGGGGATCCCCTGCAGATTTCACTGGCTTTTGTTCACAGGTAGTTGCATTTGCTAATGCCAGCTTCCTGAGTCCCTCCCCTTGCCCGCTGGAGCCCGGGAAGTACCCTGGCAGCCGGTCCAGGCCTCTGCAGCACATGAATGCAAGACGCCAAGCTAGACCTCTGCAGCTGACCCCTGCCACTGTGCATGCACTTGGGGATAGCCCCTCCATCTGTGTACTTGCATGCCACTGGCCTGACGCCTGTCACCAGACTCCACTATTTTATGGATGTCCATGAGGAGACTATGCAGCCAACGGACAGCACACCAATGACTTGGGACCATGCAGCTGCTTGTGGGCCTGGATCAGGCCCTGTCTTCTGTCACTGGCCTTCACCACAACACTCATCTGCAGCTAGCCCCTCCAACTGCGTACCTGTGTGCCCTTGGTCCAATCCCAGGTGGGCTCCACTGCCATGTGCCCACGGTGAGACCCAGCAGCCATGGTAGTGCACACAGACAGCCAGAGCCCCTGCAGGTGTCAGTGTGTACACAGTTGGCCCTGGCCCTTGCTGCCTGCCCTGGTCACAACCACTACATGTGTGTTTAATTACCCCCTGCCACTACAGGCACCAGCAGCTGGCCCCCACAGCTGACTGTGTGCATACTATCAGCTCCAGCCATCACTGCTGCTTGCCCTGGTCCATAGCTGCTGGATCTGGAGGCACTGCTGAGACCCCAACAGCCCTTGCAGTCTCTGCGGACTCCCAACAGCCTTTGTCAAGGGCCATGCAGTTGTAGATGATGTGGACCCCAATGGCCTGAGTCAGTGAGTCACCATGACCCCCAGACCAGGTACCACCAAAGGGAATTCATCACCACTAGGCCTGCCTTATAAGAAATGCTGGAAGAAGTTCTTCAAGCTGAAATGAAAGGATGCTAACTAGTGTCAGGAAAATATATGAAAATAAACATCATACTGGTAAAGGCAAGCATATAGTCGGATTCAGAATACTCTAATACTATAATATGGTGGTATGTTGACCACTTTAATATAAAGGTTGAAGGACAAAAGTATTAAAAATAGCTATAAGTACAATAATTTGTTAGTGGATACATGATATAAAAGATGTATAGGGCTTCCCTGGTGGCGCAGTGGCTGAGAATCTGCCTGCCAATGCAGGGGACATGGGTTTGAGCCCTGGTCTGGGAGGATCCCACATGCCGTGGAGCAACTGGGCCTGTGAGCCACAACTACTGAGCCTGCACGTCTGGAGCCTGTGTTCCGCAACAAGAGAGGCCGCAATAGTGAGAGGCCTGCGCACCGCGATGAAGAGTGGCCCCCACTTGCCGCAACTAGAGAAAGCCCTTGCACAGAAACGAAGACCCAACACAGCCAAAAATAAATAATTAATTAATTAAAAAAAAAAAGATGTATAGTGTGACATCAAAAACCATAAAACATAAAATGGGAATAAAAGGGTATAGTTTTTGCATATGATTGAAGTTTAGTTATCATCAGCTTAAAATGGACTGTAATATTTATGTTTCAAGGAAGCCTCAGGGTAACCACAAAACAAAAACCTATAATAGTTACACACAAGATAAGGAGAAGGGAACCAAGTATACCACTATGGAAAATCATCAATTCATAAAGGAAGACAGCAAGAGAGGAAGAAAGAAACTTCATAACAGCCAGAAAACAATGAATAACATGGCAATAGTAAGTCCTTTCTTATCAATAATTACTTTAAATGGATTAAGTGCTGCAATAAAAAGGCGTAGAGTGAATGGATGAAAAAACAAGATCTACCTATATGCTCCCTATAAGAGACTTGCTTCAGCTTCAAGGACACACATAGGCTCAAAGTGAAGGGATGGAAAAAGATATTCCATGCAAGTGGAAATGAGGAGAACAGGGGTAGCTATACTTATATCAGACAAAAGAGAATTTAAGTCAAAAACTATAACAAGTGACAAGGTCATTATATAATGATAAAGAGGTCAATTCATCAAGAGGATATAACAGTTGTAAATATATACATGCCCAATATTGGAGCACCTAAATATATTAAGCAAATACTAACACATCTGCAGGGAAGAATGGACAACAATACAGTAACAGTAAAGGACTTATATACCTCACTTTCAACAATGAATAGATCATTCAGGGGCTTCCCTGGTGGCACAGTGGTTAAGAATCCGCCTGCCAATGCAGGGGACACGGGTTCGCTCCCTGGTCCAGGAAGATCCCACATGCCGCAGAGCAACTAAGCCTGTGCGCCACAACTACTGAGCCTGCGCTCTAGAGCCCATGAGCCACAAATACTGAGCCCACATGCTGCAACTACTGAAGCCCGTGCACTCTGGGGCCTGCGTGCCGCAGCTGCTGAGACTGTGTTCTGCAACTACTGAAGCACATGCACCTAGAGCCCGTGCTCCACAACAAGAGAAGCCACCGCAATTAGAAGCCTGCGCACCGCAACAAAGAGTAGCCGCCACTTGCCGCAACTAGAGAAAGCCCATGCACAGCAACGAAGACCCAACAGAGCCAAAAATACATTAAAAAAATTTTTTAAATAGATCATTCAGACAGAAAATCAATAAGGAAACATTGGACTTGAACTATATTTTAGACCAAGTGAACATAGAGGACATGTATAGAACAATCCATCCAGTAGCAACAGAATGCACATTCATTTCAAGCACACTTGGAACATTCTCCAAGATCATACGTTAGGTCACAGAACAAGTCTCATCAAACTAAAAAAGACTGAAACTATACCAACTATCTTTTCCAACTGCAATGGTATGAAACTAGAAATAATAGGAGGAAACTGGAAAATTCACAAATACATGGAAATTAAATAAGAGTCCTGAACAACCAGTGGGTCAAAGATAAAATCAAAAGGGAAATCAAAAGATAAATTGAAATGAACACAGAATGCCAAAACTTATGAGATGCAGCAAAAGCAGTGCAAAGAGGAAAGTTTATAGGCATAAATGCCCACATTAAGAAAAAAGAAAGATCTCAAATAAACAATCTAACTTTATACCTCAAGGAACTAGAAAAAGAAAAACAAACTAAACCCACAGTTAGCAAAAGGAAGGAGATAACAAAGATCAGAGCAGAAATAAGTGAAATAGAGAATAGAAAAACAATAGAAAAGATCAACAAAAATGAGTTGTTTTTTATTTTAAAAGATAAACATAACTGGGAATTCCCTGGCGGTCAACTGGTTATGACTATGCACTTTCACTGCTGAGGGCACAGGTTTAACCCCTGGTCAGGGAATTAAGATCCCACAAGCTGTGCAGTGCAGCAAAAAAAAAAAAAAAAAAGGATAAACAAAACTGAGAAACCTTTAGCTAGATTTACCGAGAAAAAAAGAGAGAGGACTCAAATAAATTGAACTATAAAAGGAAAATGAGACACTGCAACTGATACCACAGAAATACAAAGGATCATAAGAGACTACTATGAAAAATTATACACCAACAAATTGGATAACTTAGGAGAAATGGATAAATTCTTAGGAATATGCAATCTACCAAGTCTGAATCATGAAGAAATAGAAAATCTGAATAGACCAATAACAAGTAAGGGAACTGAATCAGTAGTCGAAACCTCCCAACAAAGAAAAGCCTAGGACCAGATGGCTTCACAGGTGAATTCTTCCAAACATTCAAAAAAGAATTAATAACCTTCTCAAAATCTTCCAAAAACTTGAAGAAGGGGGTACACTTCCAAACTCATTTTACAAGGCTTACATTACTATGATGTCAAAACCAGATAAAGACATTACAGGAGGGAATTCCCTGGCGGTCCAGTGGTTAGGACTCTGGGCTTTCACTCCCGGGGCCCAGGTTCGATCCCTGGTTGGGGAACTAAGATCCCCCAAGCCGCACGGACAAATTAAGAAAAAAAAAAAAAAGACATTACAGGATATGAAACCTATAGACCAATATCCCTACAGACCAGTTGAATATAGATGCAAAACTTCTCAACAAGATACTAGCAAACCAAATTCAACAGCATATTAAACATAAGGCAAATCAAAATGAATAAGTTTTGGAGATCTTAATATACAGCTTGGTGACTACAGCAAGTAACTTGAAGTATACTTGAAAGTTGCTATGAGAGTAGAGCTTTAATGTTCTCACTATAACAACAACAAAATGGTAATTATATGAGCTAAAGGATGAGCTAAAGCTGAATTAACCCTATTGTGGTAAACATCTCATAATATAAACATGTATCAAATCATCACATTGTACACCTTAAACTTACACAGTGTTATATGCCAATTACATCTCAATAAAGCTGGAAAAAAACACCAACACCAACACACATTTATTCTCTTACAGTTCTGAAGGTCAGTAGTATGAAATCAGTTTCTCTGGGCCAAAATCAAGGTGTCTGCAATGCCACACTTCCTCCCGAGGCTCTATGGAAGAATCTATGCCCTCATCTTTTCCAGGATCTAGAGCTGTATCTTTGGTGGCACATTCCTCCATTCTGAAAGCCAGCAGTGTAACATATTGCTTCAGTCCTCACACTGATGGTAAAATCTCCCTCGACTTCCCTCTCTTAAGGACACCTACAATTACATTTACTGTCTACCAATTTAATCCAGGATAATTTCCCCCATCTCAAAATCCTCAGTTTAATCACATCTGCAAAGTCTGTTTGCCATATGAAGTAACATCCACAGGTTCCAGGGATTAGCACCTGGATATATTTGGGGGCCATTATTCAGCCTGCCACATTGGCATAAAGTAAATGCTTAAGAAACATTAGCTATTATTATTACTGTGCTAAGCACTTCATAATGTATTACCTCATTTAATCCTCAGTACAACCCTATGAGGTAGAAACTATATTTATCCCTATCTTACAGAGAAGAGGTTTGAGAGCTTATATAGTTCCTAAAATCAAATGGTAAGTGGAATTCCAATGCAAGAGACTAACTCCAGAGCCCATGCTCTTGGCTTCTATCACAGGCTGGCTTTGAGGAGCATTTCTATTACTCCTCTTGCAATAACAGTGACGCTCCAGCCTACTTTTCTATTTGAGTCATTTGAGTTGATGCATATTTTCTTGGGGAAGGGAGATCCTTCCCCATGGACTGTCATCTTTTTCAGGACAAGGGAGTCTGTCATGCACCTTGTCTTGTGGTTGGTGCTCTGCATGTACTGAAAACAAATCAATGCTGATGTAACTGCTAAAGCTGGAGACCATGAAGATAATTAAGTGCAAACAATACTGATCAAACAGAACAAAATCTACATCCTTATTGTGCCACCCTTAGAAGCTGACATAGTGATGGAGGGAGTTGAAACTGAGAAGTTTATTTTCATCTTCTAAAAGTCAGCAGGTATATTGGTGTCTGGGACATGTAGAAATTAGAACAACCACTCTTCAGGAAAACATCTTCTCATTTTGTTCTATGAAGAATACATAGTGGTTTTGTAAAAAATAAGTTTATTTATTTTTGGCTGCGTTGGGTCTTCATTGTTGCGGCAGGCTTTCTGTACTTGCAGTGAGCAGGGGCTACTCTTCGTTGTGGTGTGCGGGCTTCTCATTGCAGTGGCTTCTCGTTGCAGAGCATGGGCTCTAGGCACGTGGGCTTCAGTAGTTGTGGCGCATGGGCTTAGTTGTTCCGTGGCATGTGGGATCTTCCCGGACCGGGGCCGGAACCCGTGTCCCCTTCATTGGCAGGCAGATTCTTAACCACTACACCACCAGGGAAGTCCTACATGGTGTTTTGTTAATGCAGCATGTTCTGGTCTCTCTGGCATGTTGCGACTGTGGTTAACTCAGTATAGCATGGGGCTGGGTAGGAGATGGACATCGTTCAACAGAAGACGGTCAAACCAGGAAATGAACTATGAAGAAAGAGGTATCCACAAGATCAACGTGATAAGTATTCTGAGTGACAGTGGGGAAAAGCACTGTGTGAAGGAGAAGAAAGGTAATGGAAGTATGTGATGTTGGAACTGCATTCTCAGGAGATAATGAAACATGAAGAAAGAGAAGAAAAGAGAGGCTTAGAACTAGGCAATGAGAAGGAGAAAGAGCTTGGTTAATACAAGATTTTTATCTAAAACATTAGAGAAGGAACCAGCAGTGACTATATAAAAATTAATAATCCTGTTTTCCTTCAGAAGGGGTAAGGGCTGGTTAGTATTTTGTAACTCTGAAAAATCATCATCACAACCTTGTCTTTGATGAATCATGTAGCAGCCACCCCAGAAACCTGGATCACCAAAGCCTCCTCTTCCCTCCTTATTTTCATGTAACTTGAGTAGATTGGGGTGGGAGGAAAAGATGGAAACTACAAACAGTAACCAAGTATCCTCACCAGCAACTCCAAGGCACTAGGGGAAGTGAGGTGGACAAGGTCCTGGTCTAGGATGTTTAGATTTCCACCCATACAGCTCTAAGGGAGTTGATTGGATACACTGTTGGCTCACCAGTACCTCCCCTTCCTGTGGGCAAATCTGTGTGGAAGTCAAAACGTCACCAGAAGATGGTTTCAGAAGCATGAAACCAGGGAGTGGGGGAGGGGATGGTTCCAGTGGCTGATGCCAGCCTGCTTTGTGGCCTGATGCCTCTACATCTGTCATGGGGCTGTCCCATCTATAGAGACTGGCTCCTCATACTTTCAGGTCAGGAAACTATCTTTCTAGGGTGTTTTTGGAAACAAAGTACCCCTTCTGCTGGCACATTTTTTTTTCTTCTCACATTACTACGCAACTGATTTAGATTCAAATTTAACCTAATCCAGTCCCATCCTATTTTTCTGAAATGACAGTATACCCATGTCACTTTAATTTGATCTGGGTGAGACTCATCTATTACACATTCACAAATAATCCCTTTGTCTGTGTCGTTTCTCCTGGTGTCTGATCTCATCCCTTTTATCTGGATCTTATTGATTTTATCCTAAATTCGAGGATACACTGGGATGTCAACCCAACATACTGTCCATATAAGTACTGTCTCATTGATTCCACAAATGATCATTATGGAGTAGTGTTATTCTCATTTTAGAGCTGAAAAAACTGACTCTGGGACTTGTCCAAACGTGTCCAAAATAACATAACTGGTAAATTATAGAATTGTGACTCCATTGCAGATAAGTCTGATTTCAAAGTTCAGCCTCTTCCTACATAATATGAAGTAACTATGAAAAATGACTGTGAAAAGTCAAGCTTCCAAACTGACATTTCAATTGGAAATTTACTATTATGTTGCCTGGTGACAACATCTTATACCACGTAAACAGTGGTTCAAACCTGACTGCATATCAACTCATGTTGAGCTTTTAAGAACCACACATGCTTTTAATGTATTATTGAAATTAAATTTGCTAATATTTTGTTCAGTATTTTTGCATCTATATTTATGAGAGAGATTGGCCTGTAATTTTCCTTTCTTGTAATGTCCTTGTCTGATTTGGGTATTAAGGTTATGCTGGCCTCATAAAACAAATTAGAAAGGGTTCCCTCTTTTTTTATTGCCTGTGTTTGGAAAATGTTATCTATACTATTTGTACCATTTGTACTTTACACAGATTTTCTTTTTGGTCTAATATATGGTCAGTTTTTGTGACTTATTTATAGATACTTAAAGGAAAGTGTATTTTCTTTTAGAAAATGTTATCTATGTTATTAATTATGCATTTTAGACCAAAGTCTTTAAGGCTCCTACTACTGTGTTTCTGTTTTTCCTTGTATATCCTGTGGTTTTATGATTTAATTAATATTCATGTTGATGCTATATTTTTTGGTACATATATTCATAACTTTGTAAACTTAATGTGAATTGCATTCTTTATCATTATAAATGACTATTATTTGTCACCTTTAACACCTGTTTGTCCTGATGTTAACCTTGCCTGATGTTAAAATTACAACCTCTGCTTTCTTCTTGTTTGCAATTGCAAAGATTTCTAAATTATTTTGTTTTGGATCCCTTGTATATGGAATAAAATTGGATTTTGCTTTGATTCAGTAAATTTCTTTTATTTTAGTAAATTATTTTGGTCCATGTATATTTATCAAATTGACATATAGTTAGTCTTAGTTCTGTCACATTATTTGATATGACGCCTTCTATTCATAGATTCTTTAAAAACTCTGAAAATGTGGTATGTGTTTTTATTTTTCTGAAAATTTGGAAAGCTTATATTTTTGTTTCAGTGGGTGTCTTTATAACTTATACACCTAATCTTCATTTCTTAGTCATTATTTTATCAATTCCCTAATTTGAACAAATAATAAAATTAGTATATTTTCTTTCTTTTAATTAATTTATTTTATTATTTATTTGGCTGCATCAGGTCTTAGTTGCAGCACATGTGATCTTCAGTGCAGCATGCAGGATCTTTTTTTGTTGTGGTGTGTAGGCTGTTTGTTGTGGCACGTGGGCTTCTCTCTTGTTGTGGCATGTGGGGTCCAAAGAGCACAGCCTCAATAGTTGTGGCGTGCAGACTCTCTATTTGTGGCGTGTGGGCTTAGTTGCCCCGTGGCATGTGGGATCTTAGTTCCCTGACCAGGGATCAAACCCATGTCCCCTGCATTAGAAGGCAGATTCTTAACCACTGGACCACCAGGGAAGTCCCTGAAATTAGTATATTTTCTTTTCTTCTCCTTCTCCTGCCCTCTATAGCCCTTTTCTTTTTGCCATAGTTTTCTCATTCATCACTCGGTTGGCTTAAGTTCATCTTCTAGTAGTTACTTCAAGAAAGGCTCATGGAAACAATATTTCTTGAGTTCTTGCATGTTCAAAAGTGTCTCACTATGCCTTTTTGGGTAAACCACAGTTGGCTGGGTATAAAATATATGGGCGACACTTACTTTCCTTGAGGACTTCCTAGGCATTGCTTCTAGCAATGAATATTTCTATGGAAATGTCTAAGCTAAGCCTGAAATTTTCCCCCCTTTTAAATGACTTGATTATTTGCCTAGGTGCAAAAGGATTCTTTATTTATCTGTGAGACCAAGTAACTGCTTCTCAGAGTTGACCTTTCCATGTTAACTTTAACTTGGATATGGTGTGATCTTTGTAGATTCAAATGTTCTTTTATTTTTGGAACATATTCTTGAATTATACATTGAAATGATTTTCTGTTCTGTTATTTTGGTTTTCTTTATCAGGAAATCCATTATGCAACTATTGGATCTCTTTTGCCTATCTTTCATATCTATCATTTAAGCTTTAATCCCTTTAAACTTCTCATTTCCATTTCATTTTGCTTACTGTCCTCAATCCTGTCCTCTATGTCCTTTGCTGTGTTTTTGGCAGGGTCTTTCTCCTTTGTGATACTTCCAATTTTGCTTTCTTTCTTTTTTTTTTTTAATTTATGTTCTTGTTTTATTCTACTTTCCTTCCTGAGGTCTTCCAGCTCACATTTCATTTCTTTCTAATATTTCAGGATTGCTTCCCTGAGCTTTTCATCTCTGCTTTATGCTGTTTTCTTATAAAGGCAAGTGCATTATTAAATTTCCCTTCATCTTTACTTTTAAATTTTTATTTCTGGAAAAGTTACAAGTACAATACAAAGTACTTTATTTCCTAACCCATGGAGTATAAATTGCCAACATGATGCCCCCTCAAAATTAGGATATTAACATTGATATATAGTATTACTATCAGCTAACCCTCAGACCTCATTCAGATTTTACCAGTTGTCCCAATAATGTCCTTTATAGCAAAAGGATCCAATTCAGAATCCTGTGTTGCATTTAAGTGGCATATCTTTTTAGTTTCCCTCAGTCTGAAATATTTCCTCAGGCTTTCTTTGACTTCCATGACATTGACATGTTTAAAGATTAAAGACCAGTTATTGTAGGATGTTGCTTAGTTTGGTCTTGTCTAATGCTTTCTCATTATTAGATTCATTTCATGCATTTTGGGCATGAATATCTCAGTAGTAATGCTACTACTAATGTTTTCTTCTCATTGTGTCCTATCAAGTGGTACAGAATTGCAATTTGCCCCATTCCTTATGGTACCAACTTTGATCACTTGATTAAGGTGATATATGCCAGTCTTCTCCATTATAAAGTTACTCTTTTCCCTGTATAATTAATTAACACTTTGTGGGTAAGTGCTTTGGATTATGTAACTACCCATTCTTTGTCAAACTTTCAAAGTGTTAATTTTTATCATTATGGAGTTGTGGTTTCCTATTTTATTCAATGGGTTATGATCTGTTACTATTATTATTTATTTTTATGCTCAATTTTTCTCTAATTTGACCAGTAGAAGTGTCTTCAGTCTGGCTTCTGTGACCTTTAATATATTTCATCATTCTTGGAATACTTCCTTACTTTCTGCCACAACAAGTTCACAGGTTCATCCTGTATGTTCCTTTCTCAGCATACTTTTCCTTTCTCAGCCCTAGATTAAGTCATTTCTTCAAGGAGACCTAGTTTCTGTTAGTGGAGAATGGTATTTAGAAGCCAAGATTTGGTGTTACATGTGCTTTTTGCTGTTGAGTATCACTGTTCCCAAGCTCTTTCAGTAGACAGAACTATGGAGTGTGTGTGTACACATACAGATATTTATATTTATTTGTCTGTCTGTATTGAAAACCATAAGTTCACACTGATCTCTTCAATTTTATCCAACACCACACAGGGTTCATTCTGTTTTTCTCTCTTTCTGTATTTGTTTTTGTTGTTGTTTTTTTGGCCACGCCACACGGCTTGCGGGATCTTAGCTCCCCAACCAGGGACTGAACCTGTGCCCTCAGCAGTGAAAGCCCAGAGTCCTAACCACTGGACCTCCAGGGAATTCCCTCTCTTTCCATACTTGTAACTTCCTTCTCTAACAGTGAAACCTTTCTCCCATCATCCTTGATATATTTACTTATTTGCCCCCTCACCAAAGCACATGCTGTCCCCAACTTACCCAGGCTCCCACACCCCACACTGGTTCCTCCTCATGGTCATCCTCTTCATCATACTCAGTCTCCCTCACCTCACCCTGAGCTGTGCTCCCCCCAGATGGACTCCTCCTCACCTTTCTAGGGCTTTGACACTCCATGTTACTACCACTCCCCTGTGAGGATGCCCTTCTCATCCCACTCAAGCTGCCACCCCCTCATTTACCCCCTCCTTACCTCCAGTGTGTAGTATGTCCACATTAGATGCCCTCAGTTTTATGACAAACTCTTCTATCACAAGTTTCATTTGCCCCCCAACAATATTTTTCTGGTGAATGTTCTTTTCATTTTTTCCCTTTCCTTTTTTCCTGTATGATGTTTGTATAGTTCCTATTACAATCCTTTATGGATAAGTAATTTCTGAATGAAGTAAATTATTCCTGACCAGCTATTTGTAGACATGACATGAAGGAAGAGGACAAGGCTAAGTTCTAGGCTAACAGGAATTTCCCCTATGACCCAGATTGTCTATAAGAGCTCTTTTAGCTCCTACTTCTCCCAGCCACAAAGATAGGCAGCTGTTGAGATGTTTATAACAGAACCTACCAGTTCTTTCCCATTGCCTCCTTGTCAACAGGATTCCTTATTCAACCCATCTTCTCTGATTCTCAGAACCAAACCAGTTCTGGAGCTTCCACCACTAAGCTATGCTCCCTGTTCTTGCTGCAAAATGGACTTTGTACCTTAAAGTGAACTCCTCACCTTAGAGAAGTATAATTTTCCAGCTTTTTCCCTGAGGTCTTCAGCCACAGACATTCTCACATTTCTTCTTGCACTTCTGCATTTTTAACAATGTGAAACACTGGAAGACCTATATATACCCCTGGGTTGGGTCCCCTTGCTCAATGTGGCCCTCCCCCACTGCTGACATTTAATGATGGTCTCCTCCCCCTTGAGGATTCCATGTGTGTGGTTCCTTCAGCAGGGAATATACACTCTCTCCTTTGTCTCACTGCTGTGACTACCTAATTCTTTCAAGTACAGCTTATACATCACTGTCTTGGAGCAAACTTTCCTTGCTTTCAAGCTAGACTGAGTTTCCCTGTTACACACTTTTGTGGTATGCTTACCTTTTTCTTCATAGCTTTTACCATTATTATGGATGAGTCATTACTTTTGTGATTATCTATTTAATAGCTTCCCCTCCCTAAAGTGGGGATTGTGTTTGTCTTGTTCATTGTCTCCCGAACACCTTGTACCTGGCATGTCGTAGATATTTATTACATATTTACTGAATGAATGGATGAATGATCCCAACCTATTATGGCTCCTATTCCCATCTTTGCACTAAAACCATTTTCCATGATCACCAATAACTTCCTTGTTGCTAAATCCACGAGATACTTTTTGGTTTCTACCTTGACTTCTCGTTAAGTATTCAACAGTTGGCCACTTCCTTCTTAAAACACTGCCTTTTCCTATTAGGGCTTCACTAATTCTCAGGATCCTTTGCTGGTCCCTCTTTCTTTTCCTCATCCCTCAGTGTTGGATGCTCAAAACTTAGACCTGAGCTGTCTCTTTTTTCATGCTACACCCTCTCACTATGTTATCTCGTTTCTCTTATTGCTTTAAATATAGTCTATATATCAGTGATTCCAAATTTAGTCTAGACTTTTCAAGCCTAGACTTTCCCAGACCCTTATATTAAACATGCCCTTATATCACGTGGTCATTTCACCTGGATGTCTCATAGGCATCTCAGACTTGGCCTATCCAAAATTACCTGCCTGATCTTTCTCCCAAACCTTCTCCTCCCTCAGTGCTGTCTATATCAGATAATTATATCTCATCCCTCCAGTTAATCATGTCAGAAATCTGAGAGTAGACCTTTCCACTACATTCTCCTCAACTTCTATAAGCCAATCCCCTACCAAGTCCCATGGAACCTACCTCAAAAATAAATCTATCCTCTTCACTCCATCTCTACTTCTACCATTTGTCTAAGTCCAAGTTATCATCCTCAGCTGACATGTGGGAGTAACCTTTAACTCCACGTCCGCTTGCTTGCACTCTTCTGTGCCAGCAGCACGGCCACCACTACCACCAAGCGCCTCTCTCCCCTGGATAGTTCTAGATTAAAATTCCTGCCCTCTTAGTTCCTTTTTCTAACCCTTCTTAATCCTTTCTTGAGATCTGCTAAAGGCAGGTATATTACTAGTTCCTTGGGGAAGCCCATTAATCTCATCCATTACATATGGATTTTACTAGTTTAACTCTCATTGGTAACCTTATTTCCAAGGTCTACAGGAAACCTCATGGTTTCTTTTTGGGTTTTTTTTGTTGTTGTTGTTTCTTTCTTTCTTTTGTTATAAATAGCCAGGTTTGAGTAATTGAATAGTTGATGACCAAATGGAGAAATCCGGAAATCAGAGTTTTATAACTGTTCTGATCTTTGGAACACTAAGGCGCCTTAGCACACTGATTTTTCTTGTTGGTATACTGTGTAAAATTCCAGATCTGAAGTAACCCTGTATCAGTGATAGGATGTTCCGTGGGCTAATGTGTCCCTTTTTCTGGATATGTGCCCCCAGAAGATATGCATCCTGTGATTTAATTTTTTAATTCCAAATACGTTTTCACAGCAGAATTTTACCGACAAGTTGTTGAAGTTATATTCAGTGGAGAGAGTGCCTAAAAGTGCCGTACTGTTTGGGAAAGTTAGGCAGAAGCCCAGAGAAGCTGTGCTAAGCAGGCCACCAGCAAAGGCAAAGCCAGCATTTTATCCCTTATTCAGTAAAATGCCTAAAAAACCTGTTGCTCACCATTGTGGATGCTGGTCTCTGTTAGGAAATTATGTAGAAATATCACAAGTTTAAATACTATAATAACAACTTGCTTTTTTGTTTTAAAAATGTCAGTTTCTTAAGAATCCTTATCAACTCACCATGTTAATTTTTCTATAAAGGGCCCTAGTCATAGAATATATTTTTGAAGGTATCTCCTGCCCTTCCAAATCTCTTGGTCCTCAGCCAACAACCTTCAAGAGAGTTTCAAAGTCCTATTGCTCAGGAGAAAACAAATACCACTCCAAGTGTGGCAGTTGTGTCATTATTTTAGTGACTCTTGCTTTGGTTCTGGTGTTCTGTTTTCTTAATTTAAAACTCAAGAAGTGTCTACTTCAAGTAGCCCTCAGCTCTTAAGCCATTCCTGGGGCTTTCTCCATCTTCAGCTTTCATTGGAAACACATTCTGGGAGACTGTGATGAAACTCCTCAAGACAAGGAGGGGAGGCTGAATTTTAAATTCAGGTGCATGAGCGAAGGCAGGCAACTCCTAGTCAGTCATCTCTCCGAGGCCTGCTCAGGAGCTGAGCGTAGGAACAACCTGGGGAACAAGCCAAGCACAGCCACACCTTGTGGGAGGTGTCTCAAAGCAAAAACAGGACTAACTCTGCAAGTCCCCTGCAAAATCCATCCCACTGCCTGTTATACCTTGTAATACGCCCCCGCTCCCCCCGCCACTTCCCTTTTTGTCGTTATTGGCATTCCAGAGCTTGATCCATGTTCATCATCCAAAAAACAATTTTGTTTTTGAGATCCTACACTGTACAGAACACTTTACCAGGTTCTGTTTAAGAAATGAGGCCTGGGACTTCCCTGGTGGTCCAGTGGCTAAGACTCTGTGCTTCCAGTGCAGGGGTCCCGGTTTCGATACCTGGTCAGGAAACTAGATCCCATATGCTGCAACTAAGAGTTCACATACCGTGACTAAAGATCCCACATGCTGAAACTAAGACCCGGGGCAGCCAAATAAGTAAATAAATAAATAAAATATTAAAAAAAAAGAAAAGAAAGAAAGATATGAGGCCTTAGCCTCAGTGGTCTTCCAGTGCATCTTCGGAAGGGATGAGTACTGGTGAAAATACAGGCTGTGTCCCATATGTGAGGCCTGCAGTAGGTGCCGCACTGAGACATCTTCAAGGCATGAGGTGCTGGGGAAGGTGTCCAGGAGGAGGTCAGAGGATCTGGTAGAGTGTCTGGAGGAGGAGGAAAGGCTGTAGGGAATGAAATCCCTACACTGTCTTCAAAGTCTGAAAAGGAGGGTGGGGCCTTTGCAGACTTAGGCCTTTCTAGAGGGCAGCTCACTCCCCTTAGAGTAAAACTTCACTATTTGTTGAAGGGGAGAGAGGCTTCAAGAAAAAATCTGGGCAGAAATCCTGCTTCTAATATAAGAAGCAGAGCTGGTTAAGAGAAAGTGGCTCACAGATTTCATTTCACAGCTCCTTTACACTGATGTGTCAGGCCTGTGGGATGACGCACCAACTCGTTCATTCACTTCTGGTGCCAGGCACTTTGTGGATGCTGGGGACATGGGGCCAACATGGACACTGCATCAATGCAGGGCCTGTTTCCCACTTGTAGACCGTGCCCCACCTGCAGCCTCAGCATTATCAATGCTAATAATAGGCCTCAGCTGCGACTAGACTTTACTGCATCAAAATCTCGGTGCTGGTCCTGAGAAACTGCCCCACATTGCCCATCCCCCTTATTCTGCAGCTAAAGTTTCAGGACTCTGGTCTGGGGGGGGTTGCCTCTGCAGACTACTTTCAGGGCAGATTGGACCCCTTGGATGTGAGATAGACAAACAGTGCAGGTGGATCTGGGTTGGCCTTTGCCACCCCTCCCTACCCCTCCCCACCCACTCCCTACTCCCTCCCTACACTCTCTACCCCTCCTTACCCCCTCCTCCCCAGCCCCCGGCCCCCCTCTCCCAATCCCCTACCCCCAATCCCCCACCCCACGCCCTTCCCTGGCTTGCCATGGGGAGGGAGCAGGGCAGTCCCGCCCCGCCCCGCCCCTCCACGCAAGCCCCGCCCCGGCTGTCAGGGACTAGGAAACCCCGCCCCGGGCCGGGCGCGCGCTCCCAGGCAAAGCCCAGCCTACCGCCCCTTATCCCCAGCTCTGCACGGGGTCGCCAACCGAACCACCTCAAGAGCTGCGGATTGCAGCCTCGGCGGACCCAAGAGGTAGAGAGCGACATGGCGGCGGCCAAGCCCGAGAACCTCTCCCTGGTGGTACACGGACCCGGAGACCTGCGCTTGGTAAAACTGGAATGGGAGTGGGAAGTCTTGCCCGTTCCTGCCCTATTCACTTCCAAGCGCAGCCGCGGTCTGAGCTGGCCAATTCCAGCGCGGTGCGGGCCCCACACTGCGCGCCCAGGCCGCCCAGATAGGATCTGGTTACCATGTTGGGGGGAGGGGCACGGTAGGCGGTTAGTTTTAAGGTGCTAAGAGCAGGGTTCTTGTCGCGTGGCCTTCTGGAACCGAGCCCAGTGGCCGGCACGTGGCCAGAACCCAGGAAGGTTGCAAAATGATTGAAGCCTTCTCCCTCCTTTGCCAGCTGCAGATTCATAGTCCAGCCTCTTGTCATTGCACTTTGCAGAAGAGATACCAGAGAGGCTGCCTGGTTTAGAGGACACGTACTGAACTTCTCTGAGTAGACAGTGCAGGGCAGAAAGGGGGGCCATAGGGACATTTAAAAGCTGTGGAACTCGTATTTAATCTTTCATGCTTGGGGCTGATAAAACCTCCTTTGCAGGATTATTATGATCAGCGGAGTACCTAGCACTTAATAGATACTCAGAAAGTGCGAGCTCCTTCCACTTTCCTGCCAGCACAGGCCTCCATCTCCAAGACTCTTGGTGTTCGCCATGCCTGTTCCAGATTTCTGGATCTTTGATAGTCTTCATGTTCTAAAGCTCCTTTCCTCCTTACCTCCCGTAGTCCACATTTGGTTCATGTTCCAGCCATTTTCCTTCCTGATGCTGCTCCCCTGTCCCTTTAAGAGCATTATGTGTGTGTCTTCTCCACTCCAGATCCTGCCTCTGCTCAGTGGCTCATGGGGCCAAAGTTCTGGGAGCTGCAGAGTCAGCCCTGTGGTTGTGCCAGGGCTCCCTTGACAGAGCCCTTCGCAGGCGGGCCTGGGCAGTGGGTATGTGGGACCAGTGCCGGCCATCTCTGCTGTTCCCTAGCACTTCCTTCCCCCTCACAGAGAACATGCGCCAGGGTCTAGATTGGAGAGACTCAGAAAAGTATCCAGATTAGCAGTTCTTGACTGTTTGAGAATCTGTGGTCTCTCTCCCCACAGAATGCAAACAGATGGAGTTTGGCAGCAGTTTCAGAGAGTTCATGGACTTCCTTTAAGCCTCTCCTTCATAGACCCTCTAGAGGTCTCTGAACCCCAGACTAAGAACTCCTGCCCAGAGCCAACTCATCATTTCCTCAGCTGGGAAAGTGCCATCTCCAAGCTGACAGGCTTCATTAGTTAACAGAGCCCAGAAAAGAACCCAGAAGTTCAGACTCCCATTCCAGTGTTCTTTCTACTCCCCTTGGAGCTTCCACCCAAGGTCCTGAATTAAAGTGACACTATTAGTTTTTATTGCTGCAAATGCCAGATGGTATTATGAAGAAAGGAAAGTGGTACAGCTCTACACAGCTTACAGAGTGATTTCAAGCTCAGTCCTGCATTCTACAAACATTTACTAGATGAGAGGGTGCCTGCCATGTGCCAAGCACTGGGCTGGGGGTCCAGAGAGGAGGAGGAGAACACAGCCCCTACCCCCAAGCTGCTCTAGGGAGTCAGACAGATGCTGTAAACAATAAAACTGTGTGAGGGTTTTGATGGAGCATAGAGAGTAAAGGCCTCACAGGGTGCCCTTGGCCCAGGGTAGAGGCTCTGGAAGAGATGGATGCTACTTAGCTGTTTCTTGGACGGAAACTGGGGGTCATTCATGTAAGTGGAAGAGCAAGTGCAAACTAAGTGAAGTACAAAATCGCAAGTCTTGTTTACCGGTCCTGTAAATAGTGTGATGCACTGAATGCACCGGTGGTGAAGCTGGAGAGGTAGATAGGCCCTGCCTCTCCATCTGCTCAGGGCCTGCCTGAAAGTCATGTACCTAATAATGAGCAGAACTGTAATTACAACCCCAGTATCTGCTTTACCTTAATTCCTAAACTCAGGCTCTCCCACTGCTCAGCCACTGTTTATGTGGCTCAGTAGAACAAAGCCTTGAATAAAGAAGAGGGAGGGTGGGGAGGCTCACCTACAGTTGGTCTTTTCAGCTGTGCCTTAGAATCCCCTCCTGACTGAATTAGGGGCTGGGTTGGGGTGAGTGTATCCTAAAGAGATGAGAATGTGATAGGCTGGAGAATGTAGCTTATGGTTGTGGGATGTGTACGCTAACTGGGTGAAAGGGTTCATTCAGGGTGGATTCAGGAGGACCCCAGCTCTGTTGGAGGTGATGGGGTTCATTTACTAGACAAAGGAGAGTAGATTAAAATGATGAGATCAGGCTTGAATTTAAGATGTCTCTGGGACAGGACATTTTGGGGTCTCTGAGAAATTACCTTGGTTCTAGGGATCTGGAGACACTTGTAACCCAACACAGACCCTTCTGGCCCTCACCACTCCTTCCTGAGCATGGTCGTCCCCCAGCGCCTCCATAGGGAACTCCCTGGTAGGGTATCTCTGCCCTTGCACCCCCTTCCTTAAAGCAAATAGGCTAAGTGGTTTGGGGTTGAAATGGAGTTAGACCTGGGCCACTTGAAACTTGTCCCCTACCTACCAGGAAGGAAATCTGACACCCAGCCTTCCTCCTACCTGCCTGTGGAGAAGGCAGGATTCCCTTTTCTTTCTCCAAGCTGTGGCTGCAGGGAAGGAAAAATTAAACTCCTTCACTACTAGGTAGCTAGTGATCACCACAGTCCCAGCAAGGGCGGAGGCAGTGCCCCGTGGCCTGGGGACTTGGGCCTGCACAGTGGTTTGGGCCTTGGGGCATTTATAAGTTGGGTGGTAAATCAGAGAGGGTGGGAGTGTATATACACATGTATATACTGAGAGACTGTCCATTTCTTTATATCATTCCTTATCATGAGGACTTAGGACTCCTATATCCCCTCTTCCCCACACACACACCATTTTAAATAGAGAACGTGTGGACTTTTAAGGAGCAGTGGAAGAGGCGACCAAGCTGATGCATAGAGACGAACAGCCTATCAGCAAACAGTGTCAGCTGGCTGAGATCTCTTCAAATGGAAACAGTAACGAGGTCACAAGCCAGGTTGGGGCCAGAGTGGAGTTTAGCCCCAGCTCTACTGCTTCTGGTTGTATGACTTGCCAAATTACTTTCTGCTTCAGTTTTCTGTCTGTATGATGGGGATGATAGTAGTACTCACCTCTGGGTTGTGTGAGGATTAGATAGTATCGGGGAGTAAGAAATTTTCCTCTACCCTTCTAGGTTCTTCTGGCAGGTCTAAGAATTAAATTGACATGAGACAGGGGAAAAACAAAAATTTATTAACATGTATACATGGGAGAGGCCCAGGAAAACTGAGAAAGTTGCCAAAATGTCCAAAGCCCTCACCCTAAATACCATCCTCAGCTAAAGAGAAAAGAAGATGTTGAGGGCGGGGAGAGTCACTTATGGGAGGTTGCCAGGAAAAGCACAGAAAACAAGGGTAAGGTTGTTATACAGTTTTAAGTCATTGCCTTCTCCACTGATGAGTTTCTAGAGATTAGGTCATACTCCTCTTTTTGGTACTTTGAGGGAGACACCCTTATAAGTGGAGATTTCCCTTACAAATCTGTCACTTGGGTTTTCCGAGCTTTTCCCAAATCTGCTGTTTCTTAAAAAAAATAGCCAGCTTAAAATAATTAATATGCCCTAGAGACATATTTTGGGATGGCAAATTCTGCTCCCCTACAGAATTCTCTCTCTGAATTACTAGTTCATAGAGTTGGGATATCAAATAGTCAAATTAGTTTTTCTTTGAAGAAGCTGTTTGATGGGATAGTTTGTGCTTCACAAAGTATCAGAGATGAAGGACCAATTTTATTTTTATTTCCTGTTGGCCATGGACCAATATGTTTGTACCAACATTTGGATGCTGCAGCAATGTCAGAATGCTGTAAACATTTCTAAATGCTCCTATCAATTTCTGTGCATATTGCATCACCTATCAGGGCCAGTCCATGGAGCATACTGAGTACACGTTATCTCCCTTATTCTTGATGGCCAGCTCTATCCGATTCCAGGCATCTGGACAGGGAGAACAGGAGCAGCGAGGTGGACACCATGCAGGGGATGTAGTCACATTTTTGTTTTATGATTAGCTGCATGAGAAGAGAACAAGTTAAAGGGAAAAGAATCATTTCAGAGTGATGGGTTAATGTTGTTTAATTACAAAGGGCAGAGAAAATAGTGTGTCAGCATCAAGTTTAAACATTAATCAGAGTACCATGAAGATATTTCTTAGAGGTTTTGCTCTGTGAGGAAATGTATTATGCCAGGTGTCAAAAGAATTGCTTTGAATCTGTAATGATATTTCAAAAAGTAAGATAATTCTGTATCTGTAATACAGCACATTCAAGGCATCCCCTTCTTGCATATACACATTGCTGTTAAGATTTTGGGTGAGGAGGAGGGGATTGTAGAAAGAGGAATGGTCCTAAATGTCAGGTCTCTCCCTGGTTTTGCTACTAGTAGACAGAGCTGCTTGCTTCTATAGAATCAAATTAAAGGGCCCTGAAAGGCTTCAAGGAAAAGCTGGGTTAAACTGGGAGATTACTGTGAGTGAGGAAATGCAGGCCACTTAACCCTTTAATACCTGAGCTAGACTTATAAGTCAGAGGCAGTTGAGGCTGAAAACAGAATCTAAAACTCCTTCAGAAAAAGAGAAAACTAGGTAGTAGCAAATAGCCTAAAGAAATGCCTCTTTCACTTTCATCTTAATTATGTTTCAACAATAAAACAAAACCCAACCAGATAAACAATAGGCAGTTAAATCCAGCAAATACTGCCATCTCTGCCAACTCCTGTGGAAGGGCAGTGCCTTTGTCTGCAAAAGGCCAAGATGTAGAAAGCTAACATTTTCCCCTAAAAGCAGGAGGAACAGTAAACAATACCACAAATAGGATTTTAACATTTTATGTAATAAGTCCCAGCACTACTAAGAGACCTGGTAAAAGTAACCCTGTTCTGTGGGGAAAACTAGAATTATGGATGGATGTGGGGAAAATTTCTTTTAAAATTGCATGATAGAGAAATTACGGAGGAAAAATACGTACTCATGTATACCGTATTGGCGTCCACTTGTTAAGTCTTTTAGTGTGGCTGTTAAAGCTGGCAGTTTTCCCCAAACCAGATTTACAAGAAGAACATTAATTGTTGGAGAAAATATGGTTGGATTTTGTGAAGTGATATTCAGCTCAATAATGTTTTAGAAATGTAAATGTTCAGTTACATAGACCTGAACACAATGAGCACTTAATCAGTGATACTAATAGGCTAGAGCATCCAACCAAGCTCAGAGTCTTCATATTTTCGCTTTAAATAAAGAAGCATCTAATAGGTTCATGTATAGTTATGTTCATACATTTTGAATTAGGAGGAATTTTTTTATAGTTTATTTATCACAGCTGAGAAATAATCCTTTAACCATCCCATAGGGATTCAATTGTAGGTGCTGGGGAAACTCAGGAGAGGAAGGATGGTGAGGATAGGGAAGGCTTTTTTCAGGAAGTCATTGTTTCTCTCCATGTTCGTGATTCATGTTCATGAGTCTCTGTCCCTGACCCATGCCTGATCCCCAGTCCCAGGAGTACAGCGACCTATTGGACAACCCCACCTGGATGTCCCCCGACACCACAATCCCAACACACCCAAACCTAAAATCTCCCTGAGTTCCCACAGGAATTAGAAAGTCATTCTAGATGTCTCCCTTCCCCTCACTTCCCACCTCCTGTGCCATCTCAGTGAAGAAGGAGGGGAATCGGCCAGTGGAGAAATGGCCCCCTTGAGGTGAGGGAGTGAGTGTGCGGTGGTTTGGGAATTGCAGGAGGTTTGCAAGGAGGCAGGTAGCCCGCAAAATGAGGGGTTTAGGATTTTGCAGGGCCACTGGGCACTTTAAATGAATTTGCATTTTAGAAAGATTGTTATCAGCAGGAGGCTGGTTGGAGCCCAGAGAGCCTGGGCTGGAGGCTGGAGACTGGCTCAGTGAACTTTGGGAGAGTGTCTGACCCTTCTACTTTGACCCCGAGTTTGCCAGGACAGGACCAATGCGGCTAGAACAAAGCCTTTTAGGATAAAGTGGCCAAATGGGAAACCTTTGGATTTTCCTCCCACCTTCAAAACACCCTTCAAGCCCTGAAGGGAGGGGGAAAGTTGAGGAGGGAGGGAAGCAAAAGTAAGATTGTCTGCTCCGCTCTCCTTAAGGGTGTAGGGCAGCCAGCCAACAGGTTGACAGGAGACCTGGCAGGCAGAGCAGGTGGCAAAGGTGGGCTGCAAGGACCTAGGGCAAAACTGGCCGCTTTCTCCTAGCCCTGCCTGTTGTCCCTTACTCTAAGGCAGGGAGTATGGCTTTTACACTCAACTGATAGAATCAAGCCTAAAAACACTGCTGGAATCCTACTTGACTTTCTTCTGAATTCCAGCCTTTTAAGGAGCAGTCAAGTTCTCTTAATATAGACGTGAAAACAAGAGAAATACAGCTTTTCCCCAAAACAATTTTTAAAAACTACCCTTTTCAAGAGGAAACGGTCAGGGTTGTCCAGAGCTGGTTCAACCGTATTGTGAGCTGATTATACAGAAAGGATTTTGATTTTATTTCTTTTATAATAAGAGCTAATTTATTTACTGTGAGTCGGGCACTGTTTTTGTTTTGTTTTGGCCGTGCTGCATGGCTTGTGGGATCTTAGTTCCCTGACCAGGTATTGAACCCTGGCCCTTGGCAGTGAGAGCGAGGAATCCTAACCAGTGGACTGGTGGGGAATTCCCAAGGGCACTCTATTTTATGATTATCTTCATTATACAGGGGAGGAAATTGAAGGCACAAAGAGGTTATGTAACTGCCCCGAGGTCACACAGCTCCTGGAGGGGAGCCTGGGTTTCAGCACAGACAGCGATTCCAGAGTCTGAGTTCTTCACCACTGTACCAGCTATGTTGTCTGGAGGAGGGAAAGGGCATCTTCTAATTTCTCCTCATGTTGAGGCCATTGCTGCAATCCAGGCAAGATGTACTGAGGGTGTGAACTCAGATGTGCAGCTGGAAGTTGAGGAAAGGGGGCCAATAGTGTATATTCAGGAAATATATATTTAAGCTAATTTGAGAAAATATATTTAGGAAAGGCAAGATAACATTTAGGATGTGAGAGGCACTTGAGATGATTCTGTGTTCCCACAGAGAGTTCTTTCTGAAGTATTTCCGTGATTTATTTGTGGTGGTGGTGCTGGTGGTGGGGAGACCTGAAGGTCATGGAAAGGAGAATATGTAAGTTAAGTATTTCAGTGAAAAATGCTGTAAAACTTACATAACTCAGTAAAGAACGATTACTCAACTCCTCTTTATCCCCTTGTCACTATCACTCACAGAAAGATAAGAAATCCTGTTCAGGAAACTATGAATATGCCTGATTACAAAACCTTTGGGAATGAAGAAAGGGGGCAGGGGGTTAAAAGTGAAAGTTCCCGATCTCAGAGGAGCTAAGAAATTTTGATACATGAAAAATAGGATAAATGAAAGAATATCACCACCGTAATCTGAGACAGAAAAGGAGATTAAGTAAACAGGATTTAGCCAACATCATACCAAGGAACCATAAATGAAAAGCAGGGTTTTTTTAGTAACCATGCTGTAATAACTTTTGAAGACCTTGTGAGCCCTGCAGCCACGCTTAGGATAATATTTACAAACTTAGAGACTGGTCTTAACATGGTCTAGTGCTTAGGTGGCATGTCTCCTGCAGAGAAGGGAGACAGGAGCCAAGCTGAGCTGTAAGGGTGATTAGAATCAACAAGAAAGAGAAAAAAAAGTTGGTTTTCAGGGAGAGGTATTTAAGTTCTCCATAATGTGTGTTCTGCTACTAAGGAAAAACCAGGTTATCGGCACAGCACCCTCTGGTGTCCAGGAGAGACGCTGCAGCTTTGCCCAGGTGGTAAGGGCAAAGTTGGTCAGCTCCGTTAATTCCAACAGACATTTACAGTAGTAATCTCTAGTGACCCAAGGGCAACTTGGTGTCCCCAACTGTGGCTTTGAGTTTGGATCTTACCACCTTTCCACCCCAAATGGGGTGTTTGGGCCTGGCCTGGTTGGAGCCAAGGATGTGAAGAGTATGCTGTGGAATTCCCAGTGCCCGGGAAGCTGCCTACTAGTGTCTTTAGGGGGCTATGAGGGTGGGGGAGAGTACAGTTCCATGTTTGAAACAAAAGGCCTTACTTACTCTTTAGTTTCAATTTAACCTGCAATTTAAAATTTTACTCTGTGTAACAGAAGCAGAACTTTACACAGCAGTCCCTGATACTGTGTAATGCCAGACGTGGAACCAGCAATTTTGAGAAAGGTTTTGGTGACAGCCAGCTATCCGGAGTTGCCGGTCCTAGATGGATTCCCTCCTTCCCTCCCTCCTTTCCTTCCTTCCTTCTTTCCTCTCCGCCTTCCAAATTTATTAAGAGATGAAAAAGCTGCCTCTTGACCCCACGTGATGCTGCTTTGGATGCAGCTCCATCATTTACTACCTTAGTGTTACTATAGACAAATTGCTAAATCTCCCCATTCCTCAGCCTCATCATACAAAAAATGGGGTAATAATAAAGGCACTACATAGGATTGTCCTACGGATGAGCTGAGGTGATGCATACACAGCACTTAGCACAGGACCTGACAAAAGGAAGTTGGTCAGTGTTAGCTAATCAGCATTAGCATTATCCCTTTGACCTTTGTTTCACTGGAGACAGGGAGTTCAGATAAGCATTGAGCTGTTACAACAGAAAGGGCTGGTAATCTCCAATGAGCAAGAACCTCAGACTTCCTGTGGAAATACTGTTATGGAGGGTGATTATTTAACCAGTGCAAGCCCCCCAGGTTTGGAGCAGGGCACTGTACCTGGTGCCAGAGATGGAAGGCATAGTCTTTGGTAACTAGGTACTTATCTTGCTAGCAAAATAGCCCTAGGATTATTATTATTTTTTTATATTGGAGTATAGCCGATTGACATGTTGTGATAGTTTCAGGTGCACAGCAGAGCGACTCAGCCATACCTATAGATGTATCCATTCTCCCCCAAACTCCCATCCCATCCAGGCTGCCACATAACACTGAGCAGAGTTCCCTGTGCTATACAGTAGGTCCTTGTTGGTTAACCATTTTAGTGTACATGTCGATCTCAAACTCCCTAACTATCCCTTCCCAGCCCTACGATTATTTACTGCTACCCATAAAAGTATCTGGGGGAGGCCTTCTGAAGGAGGCAAGGTTTGAGCAGTGCTTCCTCCCAGAGCAGTGTGCATTAGGCCCAGTTCCAAAATACTCATCCCCTGATTGACTTTCCTTACATCACCACTGAAGGAGAAAAGGCAGATTCTACCTTGGGGGTGCAGTGGGATGCAGTGAGGCAGACTTGGGAGTCAGACACACCTGGGATTAGACCTGGTTTATCCACTCTGGCCATATGACCTTGACCAAGTTATTTAACTTCCTAGCCTCAGGTTTCTCATCTACAAATGGTGGCCATGTGCCATGATGTATGTAAAGCCCAGTAGACTGTCTGGCACAGTATGTACAGTGAACACTTTTTTACATCCCTTCTCCCTCTTCTTGCTTGGCTGCCTTCAAAGAATTAATAAAATGAACACTTGGATTTGGCTACTCACTGCCTTTCCTCCCTGTCACCAGGAATTTCCTAGCCAGTTGGCAGTGGGAAAAAAGCTTGGTAAATTATCATCATCCTCATCATAAATAGCTGTGAACACTAGATTGCTTTTTAACTCGGTGAGAGTGGGCAAAATGCAGGTCCTATGTGTTCCCAAGGGGCCTCTAAAACACCACATGGGAGGTTTTGGAAGAGAGTAAGTAACAACTATTGGTCTGTGCACTGATGTGAATGAGCGGAGCACACACACTTTCTCCAACCTGTCTAGAGACAAAAACCCTCCTGTGCAACTGCCAGAAACACCTCATCCTTGCCCTGTATGAGTTTGCCAGACCAAACAGATCAGTATTTAAGGATATATTTTCCACATTCCATATTAGAGACCCAGAAGCATCCTTTCTCCCAGGGTGTGCAAGTAGTATACTTTTTCTTGGTCCACGGCAAATTGCACCAGTGGGTGGGATGAGGTCAGAAGTTAGAGTCAGCAGTATTCAGGGTAGCCCCTCAGGCATCCACCCAGCAGCAGTATGGTCTGAGTCTGTGTTAATTATAAGAAGAATTATTTGAATGAAACTTTAATTTAAAAAAAGATTGAAAATGTTCATAAGGTAAAGTTGTTGTGCATACTAAATGGTTTTTCTATTTTGTTTCCTTTAGGAGAACTATCCTATCCCTGAACCAGGCCCAAATGGTAGGTCCTGGGAATACTTGCCTTATATTTTATTGTTCCTTATTGTTTACCCTGGAGACACATGTGCATTGCTCATTTAGCCCTCTTTTCCTACTGTTTATTACTTAAAAGCCTCCATTAAAAACTATGCTTTTGGGCTTCCCTGGTGACGCAGTGGTTGAGAGTACGTCTGCCGATGCAGGGGACACAGGTTTGTGCCCCGGTCCGGGAAGATCCCACATGCCGCGGAGCGGCTGGGCCCGTGAGTCATGGCTGCTGAGCCTGCACGTCTGGAACCTGTGCTCCGCAACAGGAGAGGCCACAACAGTGAGAGGCCCGGATACTGCAAAAAACAAAAACAAAAAAAAACTATGCTTTTGTTAGGCTTTCAACGTAGTCCATTGTCCCCAGCGTGACTGGATAGATTCAATCTGGCTGCTACATGAAATAAAAGAAACAGTGGTAGAACCAAGAGAGTTACCGTATCAAACTGCTGACTTCTCCCAAAGAGTTTTTGGCATAAAATTCTTCAATTTATGGACCAAAGGCAGAATTGTTCCTGTTTTGAACTAATGACAGAGTTACTCTGTCCTCTTTAAGCCAGAGGTTGGCTTATATTTGTGTGGCTTATATTTGGGTGGCTGAATCATGTCCTAACCCTAATCCAAACTTTGAAATGGAGTGAGTCTATAGATCTTAATCTTTTAATTACAAAAGGGAACACCCAGGAAGGTCCAGGAAGACCAGGACCTTCTGTCCAGTGGGGATGGGAGGGGCTCCATGCAGTCCTACCCTACTACCCTAATCAACCAGGAGCAGAAATCGGGTGAGCACACTGGGGCAGGGTTCCCTTCACCTTTGCTCCACTCCTTCTGGCCGAACCTGCTGAGCTGAGCTGACATGCACGTTTCCTGTACTTTTGGAGGTCATGCCACCCTCTTAGCTATGGCAGATCACAACTGACAGTTCTCTAATTCCTTCCATCTCTGGAGTCCCACAGCAGGAAGTGAGGCTGGTGGTAAGGGGCAAAGTGTCTATAGATAGCTCATCCCACACCCAGCCACTCGATTCTCTTTCTGTCCTTGATGAGTTGGGGGTGTGCTTCCCCACCTTGTCCCACCTTACCCCAGAACTGTGGCTTCTGTGTGAACATCAGATTGAAGGCAGCTTTCTTAGAGCCTCTAGAGCTTTGCTACTCAAAGACCAGTTGGGTTACTGATCTATAGCAATAAGAATACAGACAATAGCTGTTTCTATCAGTGTTTACCAAGTAATGTATATTTAAGGCTCAGTGTTTTTACTGAGATATTACATTCAGAGAAGTGAAAGAGACACTTCATTGTGTTCTGAAAAGTTGGTGTGGATTCCAGAGGTGGCAAAAAAAAGGGGTGTGTGTGGCTGTTTTGGATCCAAAGGATCCTTTACTGTTTCTCTCTCTGGAGCAGCATTCTTCTCTCTTTCTTGCCGTCCTTGAATTGGAAGGGGAAATGATGGTAAATTTCAGCTAGAGTTCTAGCAACTCAAATTTAATCTCTTATTATAAATTGGTAACTTCACAAGAGGAAACTCTGAGGTAATTTTCCTAACTTGGATGACTTTTCCCTACCTTTGAACTCAGGATCCACCCTGCTACTTCTTACTCTGTTCACCAAAGCCAAGGATGAAGGAAGTTCTACAGAGCCACACCTGTTGGATCTCCCATGGTTTGTGGCAAGGGCAGTGTGTAAGACATCTGAGTGCAGAGCAGAGCTTTGGGTATCTTTGTCTTTCTAAGGCAGAACTTTTTCTCAGGGAGATATTTTGTAATGTGGTAAACTCAGTCAGACTAGACCAGTAATCCTTTGGGATTTAATTCAGCAAAGGGGCTCAGTAGCATCATTATTGTAAACTTGGAAAACTGACAAAAACAATATCACCAAATCTCACTGTATTCAAAGCTGTGAAGGAGAAATGCCAGTTGAAATCTTTGGATGGTTTAAATTAAAGGTGCACTTTTGAACAAAATAACAGGCATGAAGAACTCAGCCTGATAGCACACAAAGTATTGGCAAGCCTAGATTGTGCCAACCTCTCATGAATGGTTAAGAATCAAGCATAGCATATTAATTGTCTGGAAACAGTTATCTCCTAGAAAACAGTTTTTTTCTCTTAGGTAGTTGACACACTTCTTCCTACTAATAATATCTTTCATTCGGTACTAATCAGAGTTCTCCAGAGAAACAGAACTGAGAGAAAAGTTATTATTTATATTTATTTATATATAGATTTACTTTGATATAGAGAGAGACAGGGTGGGGGAAGCTGCCTAGTCTGAAATTTGTAGAGATAACCAGCAGGTTGAAACTTCAGGTAAGTCTTGTGGAGAATTCCATCTCCTTCAGGAAACCTCAGAATTCTTTTAAGCCCTTCAACTGATTGGAGGAGGCTTATCCACAGTGTGGAGGGTAATCTGCTTTACTCAGAATCTACTGGTCTAAATGTTTGTTTTATTGAGGTATAATTGACATATAACGTTATATTAGCTTCAGGTGCACAACATAATGATTTGATATCTGTATATATTGTGACGTGATCACCACAATGTCTAGTTAACATTTGTCATCACAAATAGTTACAAATTTCTTTACCTGTGATGAGGACTTTTTTTTTTTTGGCTGCATTGTGCGGCATGTGGGATTTTAGTTCCCCGACCAGGGTTGAACCCGTGCCCCCTGCACTGGGAGTGCAGAGTCTTAAACATTGGACCGCCAGGGAAGTCCCAACGAGAACTTTTAAGATCTATTCTCTTAGCAACTTTCAAATATGCGACACAGTATTATTAACTATAGTCACTATGCTGTATATTACCTCCCTATGACTGATTTATTTTATAACTGGAAGTTTGTTCCCTTTGACCTCCTTCACCCATTTCACCCACCCTCCACTCCCTGCCTCTGGCAACCACCGTTTTCTGTATCTATGGAGCTTGGTACGTTTTTGTTTTGTTTTGGTTTGGGTTTTGGTTTTAGATTCTGCATATAAGTGAGATCATAAGGTATTTGTCTTTCTCTGACTTACTCACTTAGCATAATGCTCTCAAGGTCCATCCATGTTGTTGCTTTTTTTTTTCTTTTTTTTTAAAATTTATTTATTTATTTATTTATTTTTGGCTGCATTGGGTCTTAGTTGCTGTGCACGGGCTTTCTCTAGTTGCAGCAAGCAGGGGCTACTCTTCGTTGCGGTGCGCGGGCTTCTCATTGCGGTGGCTTCTCTTGTTGAGGAGCATGGGCTCTAGGTGCGTGGGCTTCAGTAGTTGTGGCTCGCGGGCTGTAGAGTGCAGGCTCAGTAGTTGTGGCACACAGGCTTAGTTGCTCCGCAGCATGTGGGATCTTCCCAGACCAGCACTCGAACCTGTGTCCCCTGCATTGGCAGGTGGATTCTTAACCACTGCACCACCAGGGAAGTCCCAAGATTTCCTTTTCTTATGACTAATAGTCCATTGTGTATATATGCCACATTTACTTTGTCCATTCATCCATCAGTGGACCCTTAGATTGTTTCCATATCTTGACTATTGTAAAGCTGCAATGAACATGGATGTGCTTAAATGTTAATCACATCTAAAAAACACCTTCACAGCAACATCTAGCATTTGACCAAACAACTGGGCACTGTATCCAAGCCAAGCTGATGCATAGAATTCACCCTCACATGCAATTATTTTGCTCTGTGGAAGCTTTCTTGCCTTACAAGACTTAATCAAGGTTGCTGTTTAGCTTGTTTTTCTCTGTGATCTAAATCTTGTACCTGGCCTTTGAAACCAAGCCCTCTCCTTCATCCAGAGGAAAAACTCCAGGGTGCCTCAGAGGGACAGAGAGGTCCTTCCCTCCCTCACTTGTTTTTTCCTTCTCCTTTATTTTATCAGAGGTGCTGCTGAAGATGCATTCTGTTGGAATCTGCGGCTCAGATGTCCACTACTGGCAGCATGGTCGAATTGGAGATTTTGTTGTGAAAAAGCCAATGGTGCTGGGGCATGAAGCCTCAGGAACAGTCGTAAAAGTGGGATCATTGGTCAAACACCTAAAACCAGGTCAGCAAAGCCCTTCAGCCAATGGATTTGTTTATTCATTCAACAAAAATATCTGTACGTGATTTCTCAGGGTCAGGCCCTCTGTTAAACACTGGGGATACAGCAGTGAACAAGACAGTCTCAGTTCCTACACACATGGATCTTATGTTCCGCAGGAGAAGGCAGCTGGGACAGACAGTAAATTAATCAAAATTGTGTTGAGGGCAGCAGAGGAGAATACAGGGTGCGATCAGTGTATACTACCCTCCAGACGCCTGGCTTGTCTGAGGAAGGACAATTAGTTCAACACCTGAAGGCAAGTAAGAAATAAGCCAAGTAAAGGGGAGGGGAAAAACGTTCCAGCCACAGGAACGACAGAATGCCTCTACATGCTAAGAACCAGGGCCTTCTATGCAGCATTGATCTTATTGGATGACTGGGAAACCACCAATATTTTTCTAGATTTGCTTAATTCAGGGAGGAATTCTCAGCTGTGGCAGATTGTGATGTTCCCCAACTCAGTGAATTAAATCCAAGCTGTCTTAGAATAGCCAGCTGTTGACTTTAACCTTCCTTTCCTGATGAGGCCACTTAATAGCCTGGGGATGATGGATTATTTGGGGGAAGGAGGGAGTTCTCAGGAGGTGCCGTCCTGTGTTATAAGGCTCTCTGAGCCTGGCTGCATGGTGAGGGATCCACTAGCTCTGAAGAAGCTAGACATGTGTCTCATTTGGGAATGTTAAGTCAGGCCCTTCATTTGTCATCAGTGAAGTCGAGAAAGCCCCTGAAGTTTTGCAGGGTTATCCCAAAATGGAAGGTTCATAGCTTCCAACAGCCACTGATTGGTTCTTACCTGTGGGACAAGGTCTCTAAATATAAGTCGTAATAGGAAGTGGGCTTCTCTAAATTTAAGTTATAACAAGCGCTTAATCAGCATCTACAATGGGTCCAGCTTTGTGCCCAGTGCTTTGGAGGATATAGAAAATTGAGAAGGTATGATCCCTGGATGCTTCAGTTTAGTTGAGGAGACCAGATATCAGGATATACATAAATACTTATATACATAAAAACCTATATATATATACATGTGATTATTTTAAGTTGCTGATCTCTTAAGTTTAAATGCATTTTAACAATCCTTCATTTTTACTCCCCCAATCCAATGTTCAATGTTTTCAACATCATATTTTACATATTTTTGTTTTGTGTATCCCTTAATTTCTCATTATGGATATAGATGATTTTACTACTTTTGTCTTTTAACCTTCCTCCTATCTTTATGAGTGATTGATCTACTATCTTTACTGTATATTTGCCTTTAACAATAACATTTTTCCTTTCATAATTTTCAAATTTCTAGTTGTGGTTTTATTTTCCACTTAATGAAGTCCCTGTAACATTTCTTGTAAAGCCATTTTAGTAGTGCTGAACTCTTTTAGCTTTTGCTTGTTTGGAAGACTCTTGATCTCTGTTTCAAATCTGAATGATAGTCTTGCCAGGTAGAATATTCTTATTCCTGGTTGTAGATTTTTCCCTTTCATTACTTTCAATATATCGTGTCACTCCTCTCTGGTCTGCAGAGTTTCTGCTGAAAAGTCAGCTAGCTGATAGTTTCATAGGAGTTCCCTTGTATGTCACTAGTTCCTTTTCTCTTTAAGTTTTGCTTTGGGTTGATCTTGTTTGAGAGTCTGTACTTTCTGGACCTGCATATCTGTTTCCTTTCCCATGTTAAGGAAGTTTTCAGCTATCATTTATTCAAATAAGTTCTCTGCCTTTTTCTCTCTCTCTTCTTTTTCGAGGACCTTTATAATGTGAATGTTAGTATGCTTGATGTTCCAGAGATCTCTTAAACTATCCTTGTTTTTTAAAATAAATAAATAAATTTATTTATTTATTTATTTTGGGCTGCATTGGGTCTTCATTGATGCACAGGGGCTTTCTCTAGTTGTGGCGAGTGGGGGCTACTCTTTGTTGCGGTGCATGGGCTTCTCATTGCAGTGGTTTCTCTTGTTGCGGAGCACAGCCTCTAGGCATACAGGCTCAGTAGTTGTGGCTCGTGGGCTCTAGAGCGCAGGCCCAGTAGCTGTGGCACACGGGCTTAGTTGCTCCACAGCATGTGGGATCTTCCCGGACCAGGGCTCGAACCTGTGTCCCCTGCATTGGAAGGCAGATTCTTAACCACTGTGCCACCTGGAAAGTCCCAAACTATCCTTTTTTTAAAGAATTTTTTTTTCTTCTACTACTCTGTCTTCCAGCTCACTGATCCATTCCTCTGTATCATCTAATTTGTTGATTACTTCTAGTGTTTTTTGGTTTTGTTTTGTTTTCTTTTTGGTGGAAAGGAAAGCTTGCTTTATTTTGGATGCGGGCAACCAAGGTGCGGGGAGGGGGGGGGAGGGCGGACGCCTGTCCAAAGGCCGACTCCTCCCTCTGACAATCAGTTGGCTACAGCTTTTATAGACAGAGGGAGGGGGCTACATGCAAAAACAGCACAGTCGGCTCTGACAGTCATCTTGAAACTAATCATGAGGTGGTCTGATCAGGGTCATCTTGATTTAAGTACATTTAGGCTTCAGTTCCAGGGTCGGTTTGTTCCCATTTCCTTGAAGCCAGTTCTCGGAGTTGTGGCAGCTTATGTCATGGCTTCAGTCTGGTCATCATGTAGTTAATATTTTCCACCTGGAAGGGGGTTTCAGTATCTATAAGACAGCTCACAGGATATGGCTCAGAATATTACCTATAGCCCTTGAGAAGGAACTAAAGTTCCTTGAGTATGCTTAATGACTAAATTATTATTATTTGTTCTCCTTTGACTGTTTTCCTTTGTTTCTGCATTTTCTCACTTCTCTCATTAAACTTATTCTTTGGCTGAAGTTTTTCCACAGACCAAAGGTAGGCTGAGGACATGGGGAGAAGGACCATAGTAGGGTCCTGCTCTGTTTCAACATTGTCAGATCATATTAAAAAATGTTGTCTATAGGGAACCCCTTTTAAAATATAAATATTTAAATAGATTACAAATAAAAATATATAAAACGTTAGCATGCACACACTACTCAAGAGAAAGCCAGTGACTATATTAATATCATAAAACATGTAATTCAGAGCAAAGAATATTACAAGGGATAAAGAGAAGTATTACAAAAATTCACCAGAAAGACATAATAATTCTATATTGATGTACCTAGCAGTAAAACTTCAAAATATACCAAGGAAAGACTTACAGAATGAAAGGAGAAATAGACACGTCTATATTTATAGTTGGAGACTTCAGTATTCCTCTCTAAAAAACTGATAAAACAGGAAGATGGAAAAATCAGAAAGGATACGGAACACCTGAATAATACTAAAGTCAACTTGACCTAATTGCCATTTTTAGAACATACCACCTAAAAGCAACAGAATGCACATTTTTTTTCAAGTACACATAGAACATTCACCATGATAGAACATGTTTTGGGAAATAAAACCTCAACAAATTTAGAAGAATTTAAGTCATACAAAATACATTTTCTGATCATAATGGAATTAAACTAGAAATCAATAACAGAAGGATATCTGGAAAACTCCCAAATATGTGGAAGTTAAATGACACTCATCTAAATAAACCACATGTCTAAGAAGAAGTCACTAAGTAAACTAAAAGAAATTTTTTTGAAATGAAAGGTAATAAAAAAACAATGACAGTTGTGGGATGTGACTAAAGTAGTGTCTGGGAGAAGTTTATAGCATTCAATTCTTATATTAAAAATAAGAAAAGTCCCAACTCAGTGATGAATACTTCCACCTCTTTTCCTACATGAAAATAAAAGTCAGATGGAGTAGTAAATAACTTTATTCAGAAAGGCAAATCTTCTAAAACTATTATAAGGAAATTTGGGAGGGAGCTCAAGGGAAGATTGTAGGGGTACAGCACAGTTTTTGATTTTCCATATTACCCTGCTAGTGTTGGAGAGTCTCCTGCAGAGGCAGGGGGCGGCTGTGGCTCACCGCGGGGACAAGGACACTGGCAGCAGAAGTTCTGGAAAGTACTCCTTGGCGTGAGCCCTCCCAGAGTCCGCCATTAGCCCCACCAGAGTCTCTAGTGTATTTATTTTTAATTTCAGTTATTGTATTCTTCAGCTCTGTTTGGTTCTTCTTTATATTTTCTAACTCTTTGTTAAACTTCTCACTGTGTTCATCCATTCGTCTCCCAAGTTCATTGAGCAACTTTATGATCATTACCTTGAGCTAACTCTTTATTGGGTAGATGCTTATCTCCACTTCACTTAGTTCTTCTGAGGTTTTATCTTGTTCCTTTGTTTAGAACATAATCTTCTATCGCCTCATTTTGCCCAATTCTGTTTTTATTCCTATACATTAGTTAGATCAGTTTCATTTCCCAATCTTAGAGAATTAGACTGATGTAGGAGATATACTGTGGGGCCAGCAGCACGCTCCCTCTGGTCACCAGAGGGATGTCATCTATGTGGGCAGCATGGGGCCTTCTGTTGTGGCATGCTGACTACTGTGGGTTGGTGGGTCTGGTTCCTGGCCTAGTTGGCGGCCATGCCCTGCTTTGTGCCAAGGCTGCCAGCCACTGGTAGCTGAGGCTGAGTCCTGGCATGGCTGGCCGTGCAGCCTGTGGGGTCCTGGGACTGGTTCTGACTGGTTGATGGGCACGTAAGCCCTTTGCACTAATAGGCAAGAGGGAGAACTCCAAAATGGCACTTGTTAGCACCAGTGTTCTTGTGGTAGAACAGGCTCCCCCAAATTGCTGCCGCCACCATCTATGCTCCCAGAAGGAGTCCCATTACCTCCTGCCTCTCTGGGAAGCTCTCCAAGATTAGCAAGTGGTTCTGACCCAGCTGCCTTTTAAATTACTGCCTCTGGGCTTCCCTGGTGGCGCAGTGGTTGAGAGTCCGCCTGCCGATGCAGGGGACACGGGTTCGTGCCCCGGTCCAGGAAGATCCCACATGCCTCGGAGCACCTGGGCCTGTGAGCCATGGCCGCTGAGCCTGCACATCCGGAGCCTGTGCTCCGCAACGGGAGAGGCCACAACAGTGAGAGGCCCGCGTACCACCAAAAAAAAAAAAAAAAAAAAAGTTACTGCTTCTGTGCTGGGTCTCAGTGTGTGAGATTTTGTGAGTGCCCTTTAATAGCGAAGTCTCTGTTTCCTACAGCCCCCTCTGGCTCTCTTGTACAAAAGTCTTGTTGGCCATCAAAGCAGATGTTTTGGGGATTCGTCTTCCCAGTGTATGACCCCTGGGCTGGGGAGCCCGATGTGGGGCTCTGACCTTGGATTCTCTTGGAGGAGAACCTCTGCATTTGTAATTATTCTCCTGTTTGTGGGTTGCCTACCCAGAGGTGTGGGTCTTGACTATACTGTATCTCTGCCCCTCCTACCCATCTGTTGTAGTTCCTTCTTCATATCTTTAGTTGTGGAAAATCTTTTCTGCTAGCTCTCATTGATAGTTACTCTGTAAATGTAATTTTGGTGTGCCTATGGGAGATGGTGAGCTTAGGTTCTTCTTACTCTGCCATCTTGGTCACATCCTCCTGCCTTTTTATCTTATTATTTGAATTTCCTCTGTGATACTACCAGCTCAGATAATTATAACAATGATAAATTCAATAAAGATTGTTATTAATGCTACTATATATTACTACTACTACAATCACCATCAATACTGGTACTTTTAATGTGTACTTACTACATACCAGGACTACACTATCCAGTAAGTCCTTTGAACACAAAAGACTTATAAAAATAGCTTAACATGTCTCTGCTTGGTGAAGGGCAGACCTCTCACAGGTTCTTCTCAGGCTCCTAACACAGTCCTCAGGCACAGGTGGGCCCTAACTCTGTTAGTACGCCCTCTGGGGGTGGGGTGGGGATTGGCTGGGAAGGGACTTGAAGGAATGAAATTTCTGAGGTAGTGTTAATGTTCTTTGTCTTGATGGGAGTTTACATTACACAAGTGAATGCCTTTATCAGCTTCGTCTAATGATCTACTTAATATTTGTGCATTTTGTCAGCATCTAAACTTTACCTTAATAAGGAACCATAAACAAGTTTTGAAGTCTAATGATATGCAAGCTGAAGTATAATGATAGGAAGCTGAGTGATGTGTACCCATGTGTGCAACCTACTTTGAAATGCATTAGAAAAGAAGATGAATTGATGGATGGAAGAGAGATGGATAGATGGGATGGATATGTGATAAAGTGAATGTAGCTAATTTTTTTTTTTTTTAAGTACCAAGGATCTTTATTCTCAGGGCTGATATTGAATCTGTGGTTGCAGGTAATATGTCACTATTTTGAGAATAAAATTTCTCGTTATCTTCATTCTTTGCAAGTCTTCAGCCACAAAGTTACACATTATTCTCATAACAAGATAAGTGAATCAGGCTAGAAGGGATTAAGGAGGTACACTGATGATGATAAAAGCAAAGGGGAGCAAACACTTCTACAAGCATATTGTCCCAGTTACCTTGAAGGTTAAGTTTCAGATTAATCTGTAGCTAAATGTTAATTGAAGAAACCAAGTTGAGAACATCTGGGTGCTCACCATACAGTTCTTTCAACTTTGCTGTACATTTGAAAATTTTCATACTAAGAAGATGCAAGAGCCAATTCTAAAGCTGGGTTTCCAAGTGGGCGTAGTGAGACACAGAATAGAAGTACAATAGAGCTGGCCATTCACAAACCTGAAAGTTACTCTGCTGTACCCGAGTCTGAGGCCTCTGTGGGTCATTTGCCTTAGTGGTTCTGCTAACCAGGAATCAGTTATTGTCTAGGAGACTGAACATAAAACATGCCATCATTATGACTCCCTTCAGCATATTATCAAAACAGGTGAAGAAAAAAATGCCTGCAAATTCTACACACTAGCCACCTCTTTCACAGCAGTTTGAAATGGGAACTAAACCTGGCTTGATGGGACTGGTTGTGTGTTTCCCAAGCTGGGAGGTGGCTGTGGAGCTGGAGGGGCAAGTTGGCTTGTTCCATGAGCCAATAAAAGAGCAGGCAGGCCAAACTAGCCTGTGAAGAGGCGGACTGGTCATTTTCTTCCAGAGTGTATGTGCTGCGTTTGGTATTTCCTTTGCAGGCACTAATGGGCTGGGCTTGCCTGGCGTACCCTGGGTCCCCAGTGGGGAAGGAGGCTCATTCGGCCAGATTCCCCTGCTGGCATCTGTCCATGAGCACGTGTCTCTTCACAGCATCTGCCTGTGCCCCTGCCTGTGTGTTTTTTTCCCCCAGGTGATCGTGTTGCCATCGAGCCTGGTGCTCCCCGAGAAGCTGATGAATTCTGCAAGATTGGCCGATACAATCTGTCACCAACCATCTTCTTCTGTGCCACGCCCCCTGATGACGGGAACCTCTGCCGGTTCTACAAGCACAATGCTAACTTCTGCTACAAGTTAGTGCCCATGGCCCAGCTGTGCCACCTGGGACCTCTTCTCCAATGTTTGTTTGGTGCTCTTCTAGTTTCCTATAGTGGTTTCTTCATTCTTTTTAGCTCGTAATTCTAAACATGAGGCATCCCTTGGCAGGCCTGCCCTTCTTGGAGGCATTGAGGGAGGGTAGCCTGACTAGGGCTAAGACTGACTCACAGTGCTTGCTTTTTAGTCTTTCACTCTAACTTTCCCTCACCTAGAGCCATAATAGAAAACCATTGCTGAAATCACTCACTCCTCTCCAGCCATCTTGGAGATAATTTATTGTAGTTGTCCTCCATTATTGGTTTCCACTGCAGCGACGAGAAAGAGATCTTGTAACAGTAGAAACCTTGGCAACAACTAGGATTTACTGTGGCGTGGAGCCAGGGCAATTTGAGCTTTGGGACCCTGGATCCACTGCCTCCTAGTGAGTGACTTTGAGGAAATGACTTAACCTTCTTCTGCTTCAGTCTCTTTTTTTTTTTTGCGGTATGCGGGCCCCTCTCAATGTTGTGGCCTCTCCCGTTGCAGAGCACAGGCTCTGGACGCACAGGCTCAGCGGCCATGGCTCACGGGCCCAGCCACTCCACGGCATGTGGGATCTTCCCCCGGACTGGGGCATGAACCTGTGTCCCCTGCATCGGCAGGTGGACTCTCAACCACTGCGCCACCAGGGAAGCCCTGCTTCAGTCTCTTTTAATCACTTGGAGATTAAATAAGGCAATGCACATAAAGTCACAATTATTGTTTGTTTTTTTATTTATTTTTGGTTGCGTTGGGTCTTCGTTGCTGTGCGTGGGCTTTCTCTAGTTGTGTCGAGCGGGAACCACTCTTCGTTGCAGTGCATGGGCTTCTCATTGTGGTGGCTTCTCTTGTTGTGGAGCACTGGCTCTAGGCGCATGGGCTTCAGTAGTTGTGGCACGCAGGCTCAGTAGTTGTGGCACACGGGCTTAGTTGTTCTGCGGCATGTGGGATCTTCCCGGACCAGGGCTCGAACCCTTGTCCCCTGCATTGGCAGATGGATTCCTAACCACTGTGCCACCAGGGATGTCCCCACAATTATTGTTACTACGTGCCTGGTCTTGTGCTAATAAGTGCTTTGCGTGTCTTATTTAACTTTCATAACTGTAATGGCGAGGTGGGCACCAGTATTACAGTATTGTGTGAGAGTCAGCAGAGGCAGGAGAAGGCTAACTGGCTAATTGGCTTGAACACAGAACAGAACCAGGAGTCAAGCTGGGGTGGCTGTGATTCTCAAGCTCCTGCCCTGTGCTCACTACCCTACCTCAACTCTCAAAGTGATTTGGGGAAGTTGTGTCTGGCAGAAGCAGAGGGCTATACCTTCTGCATGGGCCCCAGCCCATGGAGCTCTGGGATGCTGCTTTCCTTCTGAACCGACCAGGCACATTTTCCTCCTACCCCAGCCTGGCCCCGGCAGTGACTCTTTTGGCTAGGATGGGGCTTGTCTTTGAAGTCCAGGTGCCAGTCACAGGGGCAGTCTGACAGATCTGAGTTTTCTAGTGTCTACTGGAGGCCTTGAGAGGAGTCACAGGCCAGGGACCTCGTGATGAGTTTAAGTCAGCACTCTAGGAGAGAGCAGTTTACCTACACAGAGTCCACCTTTGGGCAAGTGGTTCTTGAATCTTCCCACTTTTTCTGGGTCCTTTCCAAGTCAAAGTGGCAAACAAGTGTTTCGTGGAAGGCAGAAGAGCATGGCGGTAAAACTTGAGACTAACCACTGGTCTCTCCCATTTGCCAACTGTGTGACCTTGAACAAGATACTTAAACTTTGTAACCTCCGTCTCCTGTGCAATGGAAATAATAGCATCGCCATGATGAAATGTGTAGAATTAGTGATGTGATTCAGTGGGAAAAGCATATCGAGTACTCAGCACGATGCCTGGCACTGAAGAGGAGCTCAGTAAACAGTGCCATGATGTGTCATAGCTATGGCCTTGTATCTGGTGGATGTTACCGGGATAGGCCCGAAAAGGAGCCTTGCACTGGGAATCGGGGTCGGGGGGCGGGGGCGCAAGTGGTTTGCAGGGAATGGTGTGGGAGGAAGTGTTCTGGTTGGCAATGGCAAGGGGAGGGCTGTGGAGGGCCTCTAGGGGACATGCGACCCCTACCTTTCCTCTTCTCCTGGGGTACTTTGTATCTATGTCCTCAGCCCAGCCCTGGATCTACACCCTTCTCTCTGGTTTCTCTTTGTGCAGATTTGTACACTGCCACACCTTCTTTATTTTCCGACCCACCTTATTTTCTTTCTGTCTTCCTTCTTCCCCCTTGGCTTCTTGATCATTCTTTTTTTTTTTTTTTTGCGGTACGCGGGCCTCTCTCCCGTTGCGGAGCACAGGCTCAGCGGCCATGGCTCACAGGCCCAGCCGCTCCATGACATGTGGGATCTTCCCGGACCGGGGCACGAACCCATGTCCCCTGCATCGGCAGGTGGACTCTCAACCACTGCGCCACCAGGGAAGCCCTTGATCATTCTTTAACCCTTTTTCCTATTTCCTGGATCCCATTGTGAAAACCACCAAGTTGCTTTGCCATTTTCTGGTGTTTATAAAATCATGAACAATTAGGGCCGGGAAGAAACTCATCCCCTTTCCCTTAACCTCCACTGAACAAGGTTGGGGAAGGAGGACCCAGTAACTCTCCCCAGGTCAGTGGCAAAAGGGCTGGACCCCAGGACTCTGGCAACGGCTGCATGTGTGATAAGGCAGCATCTGCCTAATCAGTGGAATAATCTCCCACGTAACAATCCTCTCTCATCACCATCCCCAATCCCATTTCTCCCTGGTATTCTTATTCCAAAGGGAAGTCAGAGCAAAAGATGAGAGGAGCACACAGTTCCTGACCACAGGCCACCCTCTGTTTAGCCCCAGCACCAGCTTTGGGGGAGGCCCAAATGTGAAGAGGCAGGGCTGTTGGAGAGAGTGTGTGTGACTGGGGGTCCTTGAGAGAGTTTGGGAATCTTCATTATTTCACTTCAAACTCTTCCCCCTTATTTGGAATTGATGGGGTAGGTTTGGTGGGTAGAAGGGATGACGACAACAGTCAGAGCAAGAGAGTGGATTGGCGTGTGGGAAATGATATGAGAGAAGCAGAGGGGAGGGGAGATAAAAGGGGTGGTGGGCACCAGTCAGGCCGAATGCAGGCCTTGTTATTTATTCTGTGGAGGATCAGGAACAGAAGGATCATGGGGATCAGCACATGGTTTGGCTGCCACTTTTTTCTCTTTTTGGAACTTGAGGGTTTTCACGTTCTTGCATGTGGAGGTTGTGGATGTGCTGAATAAATACTGGGCAGTGGGGAGGTAGCACAAGTTAGATATTAACTACGGAGCTGCTTGTACCGAGAGGCAGCTGATGTGGGACAGGCAGAGGATATGGAATCAGGACATCTGGGTTTAAGTCTTGCTCTTCTGCTCACTAGCCTTGTAACCTTGGGCAGGTCGCTCAATGTCTTCAGCTTCAGTTCTGCTTCTGTAGAATAAAGGTTAAAACAAAGCCTGTCCGGGAATTCCCTGGTAGTCCAGTGGTTAGGACTCGACTTTCACTGCCAAGGGCCTGGGTTCAATCCCTGGTCTGGGAACTACGATTCTGCAAGCCTTGTGGCCAAAAAAAAAAAACCAACAACAACAACAAAGCCTGCCCTTCCTGCCTGACAAGTTCATGGTGATGATTAAATGAGATATGGAGGAGAAAGCTCTCTAAATCTGTAAAGCATTATGCAAATATTTGCTGCCTTCATCAGTGGGATGGTTAAGAGGGTCAAGGTGCCAGTGGACAGGGAAGTGAAAACCAAGAACCCAGTGGCAAAGGTAACACAGCATTTAATCTGCTTAACCAATCCAGGGACAGCCAGGCAGCTGCTGCTATCAGATATGGTTCTTCTGAAGTGTGTACTATGGGAGACAACGTACAGAGTGAAGTCAGCTTCTAATCACTGTTTCGCAAAGCTGCTGATAGTCTGGATTGTTTGCTTAAACGAAACCAGAAAGGTTATAAATTTGAGAAGCAGATGAAATGCTGGAATGGTGTTAAGTTAAACCCTTGTGAAATGAACTTTTCATTTATGAATGACAGCCACACCACACTTTATCTTGGATAGCATTTTCAGGGGGGAGCAGTATGATATGGGCTCTGGAATCAGACATATCTGGCCTCCAGTTCAAACCCTTTAAGCCTCTCAGTACTCACTGGTTTTGAATTTTTGGAGCAAGTCATTTAATCCTCCAAGGCTTGGTTTCCTCGTCTGTAAAATGGGAATAATAATATCTACCACAGAACTATTCTGAGGATTTACATGAGTGAATGTATATAAATTGCTTAGCACATTGCCCAGCACATAAATTAAATCTCAATAAATATTAGCTATTGTTATTGCTGTTAACCCGGAGGGACTAACTAAGTGTGTTGAATGACTCCTCAGACTTCCTGACAATGTCACCTTTGAGGAAGGGGCCCTGATTGAGCCACTGTCTGTGGGGATCCATGCCTGCCGGCGAGCTGGAGTCACCCTGGGGCACAAGGTCTTTGTGTGCGGAGCTGGTAAGAAACAGATGACACCCTGGTTGTGAGTTCATTAAAGGGGAATGTGGGGATCCCTCTGCCCATTTCATTCTCCCTCCAAGGGCTGAAATTGGTCATAGAATCTTTCCGGGTTAGGGAGGATCACAGTGTCCCATTCCTTCAATGACACGCACTTTGCTAGATAAATATCTGCAGGCATGGTAGTAACCAATGTTATTTCCTAGGCAACATAACCCTTTTGTTCACTTAAAGAATGCAATTTGGGATTATTTTTCAACCCTTGACAGGAAACTAGGGAAATATTTTTGGTAGTAAAGGGAAGGGCAACTTTTGGACTTTCAAATCATCCTGGAGAACTGGTCTCCTGGTCCTTCCAGAATGAGGCGGCCCATGCTTATGACCAGCAGAAGGAGTGGGGTCCAGCCCACTGTGAGTCAGCACTCTGCCCACATTGGCTTGCAGCTAGCTGCCTTCTTCCTCCCCTGCTTCCAGTCGCTTGAACAAGCCTAGCAGCCTCAGACTGAATCATCTAGGCTTCTAACTGCTTCTGGTGACCCAAACAACATGCTTCACTCCTTGTGGGTGTGATCTGGTATTCCTCATACACTTTTATTTTTTTATGGAGGTATAACTGACGTATAACATTATATTAGTTTCAGGTGTACAACATAATGATTTGATATTTGTATATATTGCAAAATGATCACCACAGTAAATCTAGCTAACATGTCATCACACAGTTATAAAATTTTTTTCTTATGATAAGAACTTTAAGATCTATTCTCTTAGCAACTTTCATATATGCAATACAGTATTAACTATAGTCACCATGCTGTACATTAGATAACCAGGACTTATTTATTTTATAACTGGAAGTTTGTACCTTTTGACCCTCTTCATCCATTTCACCGCTGCCACCACCACCTCTGGCAATCAATCTATTCTCCATATCTATGAGCTCAGCTCCATATCTATTCTTCATATCTATGGAATATTTTATACACACACACACACACACACACACACACACACACACACACAAACACACACACACCACATTTTCTCTGCCTATTCATCCATTGGTGAACACTTAGGTGGCTTCCATGTCTGGGCTATTGTAAATAATGCTGCAGTGAATATGGGGGTGGAGATAACATTTTGAGTAAGTTTTTATTTTCTTTGGATAAAATTCCACTTCTGAATAGAAGTAGAATTACTGGATCATTTTTGAGGAATCTCCACACTGTTTTCTGTAGTGTCTGTACCAATTTACATTCCCACCAACAGTGCATAGGGGTTTCCTTTTCTCTGCATCCTCACCAATAATTGTTACTTGTTGTCTTTTTGATAATAGCCATGCTAACAGGTGTACAGTGATATCTCTTTGTGGTATTGATTTACATTTCTCTGATTAGTGGTGTCAAGCATAGTTTCATGTTTATTTTGGCAATCTGTATATATTCTTTGGAAAAATGTCTAGTCATGTCCTCTGCTCAATTTTCAATCAGATTGCTTTTTGCTATTGAGTTGTGCAAGTTCTTATATATATTTTGGATATTAACCCATATCAAATATATGATTTGCAAATATTTTTCTCCTACTCAACATGTTGCCTTTTTCATTTTGTTGATGTTTCCTTTGCTGTGCAGAAGCTTTTTAGTTTGATACAGTCCCACTTGTTTATTTTTGCTTTTATTGCCTTTGCTTTTGGTGTCAAATCCAAAAACTCAAGACTGATGTCAAGGAGCTTACTGCCTATGTTTTCTTCTAGGAGTTTTATGGTTTCAGGTCTTATATTCAAGTCATTAATCCATTTTGAGTTAATCCTCATACACTTTGTGACTGATTTTCTTTGGCAGGGCCAAATAAGTGACTACAGGGCTTCCTAAGCAGGGTGATGGGTATAGAAGATTTGCCTCAATGAGCCAGCAGACTGTAGGATTCACGTGACAGATTTTTTAAAAAAAAAACTCTGCATAAGTAATACTTTTTTGCCATAGAAAAAGAAGTTAAATCATACATACCACATACATACCACACCTGCACGCATGTGCACTCACACAACCCATCAGCCTGAGAGAACCACTGTTAACATTTTGGTGTAGAATATTTCAGTTTGGTTTTTGTTTTTGTTTGTTTAATTCATGAGATCATCCTGAATATGCTTCATTTTACCTACTCTTTCAAAAAATTAATATACTGTGAACATTTTTCTATGTCATTAGGTAAAAGAGTTAGACATAATTTTTAATAGCTGTTTGGTATCCTTCTGTAGTTTACTTAACTAATCAGCCCTTTGTTGGTTATTTCAGGTATTTCTCAGTGTTTTGCTTTCTGGGCGAACTCACTAAATTATTCTCAAGGGGAGTGTCCGAAAAGCAAGTCCTCAAAGATATTCTGCATAGCCTTATTTGTGGTCTGGTTTTTGTGTTAAAACCATCTAGTGTGCCTATAAAGTGGGGAAGCAGGTGGTCTTTGGGCTGATTCTCAGGCACCTGGACATCCTGGAGCTGCCTGAGCAGCTGGGTCAACCTAGGACACCCTCCAAGGTGGTCCTCAGAGGGCACCTGAAAGGACACGTCTCACCTTGGGGAGGCATGTTGGGTTCTAAGAAGGTAGGGGGTCAAAGAGAGAACAGGAGCCCAGCACTGGGAGCAGATTCCAGGTAGAGGACAATCCCTCATGCACTCATTTACTCATGCATTCAACAAACAGTTGTTAAGGTCTCACTATATGTTAGGCACTGGGATAGATGCTAGAGGTACTCAAAAGATACAGTTCCTGTCCATGGCCTAGACAAGGGGGAGAGCTGGTGTTTGATATTTCACAAATGTCTCCTATTTCTTGCTTTATTTAGGGCCAATTGGACTGGTCAGTTTGCTCGTGGCCAAAGCAATGGGTGCATCTCAAGTGGTGGTGACTGGTAAGGTTTTCTTCTTTTTAAATCTCCTTGGGATAGAAGCAGCTGGGCCTACAGTTTTGGAGCAGGGGCATGAGACCTGTTCCCTTCCTGGTGTAGTGGGTTTCTAACGAGGCTCCTGCTCTTTTCTTCTGGGTTCCAGGGTTGAAAAGCCCACCCAGGAGATGACCAAGTCAGGGCTGAGGAGGAGACTCTTTTGAAGCTCCTGGGAGAGGGTGGCTGCTGCAGAGAAGAGGACCTGGCTCTTTATGTGTGGACCTCAGATGCTTATACTGCCCACCTGGTCCTAAGAAGAGTTTCAGCCCTTGGGTTGTTTGACCAAGCTCAGAGGGTGTGTGTGCGTGTGTGTGTGTGATGTGGTGTTAGTGGGGTATGTGATGTGTTTATAAGAGGATGTTTATGTGTGAGGTATGTGGTATGAGTGAGACACTCATGTGTGTGTGAGGAGAGGTTCTCTGACAGGACATGTGGGTATGTGTGTGTGGAGCAGCATGGTATGATGGAAGCGTGTGGGGTATAGAAGGGTGCGTGTGTGTGGAGAAGGTATCTGTGAGAGAGAATGTGTGTGTGTATAATGTATCTGAGAGTGTTTGTATGTATGAGGAGAGGTTATATGTGAGAGTGTATGAGTGAGCATGTAGAGTTGTGTGGTGTATGGGGTGTTGGGGATATATGAGGGGAGTGGGGATGCAGAAGGGTGTCATTGCGTGTTTTGTGTGAGAAGGTGAGAGAGTATGTGTGTAGCTGTGTAGAGCTGTGTGGTGTGTATGGGGATGTAGAAGGATGTGGATGTTTGAGAAGTTATCTAAGAGATTATGTGTGAGGGTGTGTTTAGAGAGTGTGTGTGTTGGGCTCAGCGACACCATCACTACACCAGAGCTTCCTTGCCATTGGAATCTGCACCTTCATTTTTTCTCCCTAATCCACCATCCAGTTTCTCAGTTTGAAAGAAACTTTTGTTCAACTTTAGATCTGTCAGCCTCTCGGTTGTCTAAAGCCAAGGAAGTTGGAGCTGATTTCCTCCTCCAGATCTCCAACGAGAGCCCGCAGGAAATTGCCAATAAAGTGGAAGGCCTGCTGGGGTGCAAGCCTGAAGTTACCATCGAGTGCACAGGGGTGGAGACCTCCATCCAGGCGGGCATATACGTGAGTGGAATAAGGGTAGCTAAGCTGGTAGGCAGCTTCAGGGAATCAGCCCAGGGTAGTGAACCAAGTAGGATTCCTAGGATCAAGCTTCTCCACTGATTTGCTGTGTTGACCACCCCTCCCCCCACCAGGTAATTCCTTGATAACTGCTCTCTTATCTCTCTTGTGGAGGTAGTGACATTTCCCTAACACCTTCATTGGGTTATTGTGAACTTCAAACTAGGTAACAGATATACATGGGCCTTGAAAGATGTTAAGTGACCCATATCTTTAGGATGGGATTTCTGTTATGATCACATCTGTGATCATGAAAATAGTGCTCCTGGTAAAAAAAAAAAATCAACAGAAGGAACAAGGAAGCATGCCTTAGTTGAGTGTGGGAAATCCCTATCTTGCTTTATTGAGGAAAACAGTAGTCTTTGAGTCATTGATACAAACTAACAGTCGTTAATTCAGCTAGTCACAAAGGTGAGGTGATATTTCAGTATCACGGTTGTCTACTACTGTCCTTTCCCAGAATTAGGAACAGATAAGCTGCCAATACCTGAGTTACCCCTCAGCAACCCACCAGTAATTTATGGGATGTTGAAGGGGGAGGGGCAGGGAGGAGTAAAATTGAGAAATCAAAGTATGAGGAAAAGAAGGAAGAAAAGAATAAGAACTAGATTCCAAGCTCTACCGTGGGCCGTGTCCTCTGCTGTGTGCTTTATAAACATGATGCCTAATCTGTATAATAGCCCTGAAAATGAGTTCTCGTTTTCCACATTTTACAAGGAGAGCGGCCCAGTGACTCGCCTTGAGCACACTGCTCCAGTGCCTGGGCTTTCCTTACTCCATCTGGCTCCTCTGGAGAGGAAGGGATAGAGGGGACAAGGAACCAGTGCTAGGGTGGGAGGGGCTGGGCTGGGGAGAGCATCGGTAGCTGCCACTGCTGGGCACTCCTGCCCTGTCTCCCAAAGCAGCACATGCTTCTTCCTTCCTTCTGAGTCACAGCCAGTGACACACAAGGGCACTGTCCACCGTGCAAGACATTCTGGGAAAACCTGATCCCTCGAGCTGTGTGGCACGGCCCTCAAGCCTGGCACACCCAGGCAGAGCTGCCTTCCCCTCCTCCTACCAAGATGCATATGGCACCGGGGGCCAAGGAAGCAGCGGGAGAGGCAGGAGCAGGTGCCACTTTTGCCCTAACCTTGTTCCAGCTGGAATCAGCCAGCTCTCTGCTCCACTGTCCGAGACAGTCAGTGGTCACCACGTGGGAAGGGGCAAAGAGAAACCAAAACCCAGAGGGCGATGGATGTGTGTGTGATCAGTGGAGCTATGTTCAACCCATGGCAGGTCTTGGGTTCCTGCCTCGTGCCTGGCTTTGTGCCAGACACCTTGAGGGCTTGACCAGTAAGGTGTGTCTACTGTTTTCAAGTTGTCAGCAGGTCAGTGACCCCCACTCAAGAGAGAGGCAGTAAAAGACATGGCTTCCTAGTACAAGTTCTTCCTTCTTCTTGTGCCCTGGCTGGAGGGCATCTGAGAACAAGTTGATATCTCCAACTATTGATGGTGGGGGCCCAGTTGCCAGGCTACCTGAGGTGGGCGTGGAGGTAAATGTGACACAAGGGCCTTCACCAGCCTGAAGCCGGTGCCTGTCCTGAGTGGGGAGTGGAGCATCATGCATGACAGGTGCTGTAGAATGCTACAGTTCACTCTGCCAAGGGGCAGGTTAGGCAGAGGCACCTTATGGACATACCTGAGAGTCACCTTTCTGCCATGTGATGTCTAGATAATGTTCGTGAGGAGACATAGCAAATGCTTAGGGTAGAATTGATGTCATCTCCTTGGTGTGGAAGTCACAACAACAAAACAGTGGTCTGAGATTTCCTTTGCCTGTGGTCAATAAGCTACTGGCCTCCTGGCAGCCTGGGATGACCAGTTTGGAAGAGGTTCCTCTTCCTCCTTACCAGGTGGAGAGGAAGTGCTGAATGGGCAGCAGTTTTCCTGGAAAATTTCTTAGTGTATTCTGTGGCTCCCTCACGATTCTGAACACCTCCCCCAACACTTTTCCAATGAGGACAGCAATGTTTTTCAGTTGTGAGATACCCTCCCCCTTACTGACAGTGTTTATATGTCACAGGTGATTTGTAAGTGACTGTGCTTCAATAAAAACGTTGAGCCCATCCTAGTGCCAGCCACTGTGACTGTCACCCCTAAGAGCCCTGCTGAGGGGGAGGCATCGTCCTGTTCTCACACATGAGGAACCCATGGCTGACAGAGCACCGTCTAGGGTCCCAGAGCTCAAAAGTACAAATGCTGGGAGTCACCTCCACACTACAGCCCTCTCTCCAGGGTGTATCCTTCCCCTCGGAGGTAGAAGCTGTGATGTTTGCTGTCTTACTGCTCCATTGCTCAGCACTTAGAATGGTCCCAGTAAGTGCTTTCTGCTGTTAACTGTAATGAAAACTTAGCATGAATGAATTGCCCATTTTTCTGTCCCTCACATCATCGAGCACAATGACCCCCCAAAATCTCTGGAGCAGGCCTAGCACTCATGTGAAGTTATGTGAAGATTGTTGGGGAAAATTTTGCTCTCTGCCCACTCAAAGAGGAAACTGATGAATCCATTATGACCGATACCATTGGGAGAATGTCTCTGGAACAAAAATTTCTAATTGCCAGCGTGCACATATAAGGCAGTTTTTAAACCACAGAAGTCCTATAGCCCTCCCCATTGGTATAGTGCTTGGTAGTTGTTTTTTTTTAACCAAGAAGGTGGTCCGTTAGAGGTTTGGCACTCTGTCTTGTGGGGAGCACTCTGGAGGAGGAAGTGGCTGACACCAACGTCTGGTACTGAATTGGTAAAGCTTTTTTTTCCCTTAATTATTATTTATTTTATTTTTGCTGCGTTGCGTCTTTGTTGTCTCACGCGCGCTTCTCTCTGGTTGCGGCGAGACGGGGCTACTCTTCGTTGCGGTGTGCGGGCTTCTCATTGCGGTGGCTTCTCTTGTTGTGGAGTACGGGCTCTAGGCACGTGGGCTTCAGTTGTTGTGGCACTTGGGCTCAGTAGTTGTGGCTCACAGGCTCTAGATCACAGGCTCAGTAGTTGTGGCCCATGGGCTTAGTTGCTCCGCGGCATGTGGGATCTTCCCGGACCAGGGCTCGAACCCGTGTCCCCTGCATTGGCAGGCAGATTCTTAACCACTGCGCCACCAGAGATGCCCCCTGAATTAGTAAACATTTGAAAGATGCTCAGTGGCTGCTGAAGGGTCAGCGATGGTTGTAGGGGAGATTCTCATTGCTCTCTGGAGAACCTTTGCTGTTTCCTGGGATGTTGTGGACAGCAGAAGATGCTCCCACTGTGCCTCCACTGGTAAGTGTATTGTTTCAGGATCTTTAAAGGAGACATTGTCTACTCTGCTGCTCTGTTGAGTTTGGTTAACATGCTGAAGAGTCCAGCAGTATAGAAAGAGTCATACTCTGAAATTTTTGGATACTTACCTGTTTGTATGGCAACAGTGCTACTGTGAGTGGGGTCTGCATTTTCTCATCTTCTTGGTTTTCTTGTTCTTACCTCTTCTTCAGGCCACTCAATCTGGTGGGACGCTGGTGCTTGTGGGGCTGGGCTCTGAGATGACCAGTGTGCCCCTAGTGCACGCAGCTACCAGGGAGGTGGACATCAAGGGTGTGTTTCGATACTGCAACACGTGAGTATGTTGTGGGTGAGCCAGGGTGGCGAGTGGCCAGCAAGTCCAGGGAAGGCCCTAGGTGGCCTCTGGGACCAAGAGTCTCTGCCTGTTTATTCATGAGGGGCACTCCCTGGCCACACTGACATCCATGTGTTATGATAAGGATCCAAATATAGAGCACTCCCTTGTGGTTAAAGAATGGGAGGGCAGAGCTGAGAGGGCTGTAGGGAAAGAGGGAGGGAGCGGGATTTTGAAACATGCTCTTCTTGGGTGTCTGCCACTCATTGTCTAGGCCCTCTCTTTTCCATTTCTTTAAGTGGCCAGATCTCCATTTTCCCCCTTTAAAGGGAAGAAGGAGAGAAACAGGACAACCGCAAGAACTCAAGTTCCTTGGTTCTCACTCCAGATCCCCAGGTCCCACCCTGGGAAGTGAGAGGGTCTTAATAAATCCCACCTCATGTTCTGTGGGTCCATCCTCTCCCCTGCTGGGGCACTCTGTCCAGGACCACCTTCCCCACCAGTGGCCCTTTCTCCCATCTTTAGAGTCTGTAACCATTCCCTCAGCAGAGTGCTAGTTTTCCAATAAACTCTGCCAAGCCAAGCTGCTAAAGGGTATGATTGGATCATCCTGGGTTTCCCCACTGGAGGCTTATCTGCCTTTTCACAGTGGCTTCCATATGCCTTATGCCTTCATGCCAAAGGAATTCTAGGCTTCATGGCAGACATTGCAGACGGACAGGGGACATTTGGGAACAGACTCTGTACTCCTGAATTATAAGTCATAAGATCCTTTCTCCATTGTTGGCCTGTAGAAGTGACCTTGCAGAACCACAGAGCTACAAACAAATGTGGCCAAACTTATCTTGTGCTGGGTAGTTTTGGGGACCTCCTTCTTTCCTCCTGAAGGTTGAGTGTGATGCTTGTGATTTTTTCCAGGTGGCCGATGGCGATTTCAATGCTTGCATCCAAGTCTGTGAATGTAAAGCCCTTGGTAACCCATCGGTTTCCTCTGGAGAAAGCTCTGGAGGCCTTTGAAACATCCAAAAAGGGATTGGGGTTGAAAGTCATGATCAAGTGCGACCCCAAGGACCAGAATCCATGATATGAATTGGGCTCTGTCCTTGTCCCCACTCTCAGCATCTTGGGGTTGAGTGGTTGGCTGGGCAGTGGTGGAAGTTTCTTTTGAGTAGTAAGAATAATTAAAATAATTCATTATAAAAAGAGAGGCTTACACAGAGGAGTTGGTGTGCCTTAAAAACACAAGTAGGGGGACTTCCCTGGTGGCGCACTAGTTAAGAATCTGCCTGCCAATGCAGGGGACAGGGGTTCAAGCCCTGGTCCGGGAAGATCCCACATGCTGCAGAGCAACTAAGCCCGTGCACCGCAACTACTGAGCCTGCGCTCTAGAGCCCACGAGCCACAACTATTGAGCCCGCATGCCACAACTACTGAAGCCCACGCACCTAGAGCCCGTGCTCCGCAACAAGAGAAGCCACCGCAATGAGAAGCCCGCGCACCACAATGAAGAGTAGCCCCCACTCTCCACAACTAGAGAAAGCCTGCGCACAGCAGCGAAGACCCAACGCAGCCAAAAAATAAATAAAAACAAAACAAAACAAAACAAAAAACCCACAAGTAGGGAGGGACTTCCCTGGCAGCACAGTGGTTAAGAATCCGCCTGCCAGTGTAGGGGACATGGGTTCAATCCCTGGTCTGGGAAGATCCCACATGCTGCAGAGCAACTAAGCCCGTGCACCGCAACTACTGAGCCTGTGCTCTAGAGCCCACAAACTACAACTACTGAGCCCATGTGCTGCAACTACTGAAGCCCATGTGCCTAGAGCCCGTGCTCCACAACAAGAGAAGCCACTGCAATGAGAAGCCCATGCACTGCAACAAAGAGTAGCCCCCACTCACCGCAACTAGAGAAAAGCCCGTGTGCAGCAACAGAGACCCAGTGCAGCCAAAATAAATAAATAAATAAATTATTACTTTAAAAAAGAAACACACAGGTAGGGAGAATTTGGGAGAACTTGTAGCCAAAATGACCTGTTCGTGCTGATCAAAGTTCGGCAAGTAGAGCAGAGCTTGGCAGGTAGGTGCCAGGACTCCCCTTCTTCCTGGAGTGCCTGGAAGTTGTGTAAGGAGAGAAATCTACCCATTGGGTTCCTGGTTCTACTGTGACTGTGGCCAGATGGGGGATGAGGGCTCAGTTATGAAGAGACCATTTGCAACTTTATCAAGACTTAACTGGCCCAGAACCTGATTTTCACAAAAATCTGCAGCTCAGGGTTGGGGATGAAAGGTTGTGAACAGTTTTACTTTAGGATACAGTGCTTCTAGACATAAGTGCTATTTGGTATGATGATAAAAGAATAAGGGACTCTAGGATAATTTAAAAACCAAGCAAATAAAACTGAAATCCCATGTGAGATACAGCTAGCTTGCATCCCTCAAATGTAGAAGTAGACAAGGAACTTTTCAGCGCTGCTTGAAGAATTGCCTCTTCAACTCTTGAGAATTCTATGTGACTTATTTTGCAAGGTGAAGAATTGCCTTCCTAACGCGCCACACCCCCACTCTTCTGCACATTCAGAGGCAGCCACTGCAGGCTCCTTTGTCACTAGGCAACCAGGAGGCGCCTACGTAAGGACAGCCACAGGGAATCCCCGTGGGAGACCTTAAATCACGCTTCTGACTAGCCCAGGAGGTTTTGGTCAGTATATCTGTCTTACCCACCCCACAGGGTTAGCATGCCCTCCTAGGCTCAAAGCTCACTGATGATTATTAGACAATCTGTTTAGTTCTGGTCATTATGAGCGAAAAACCTTTTCCCTTCTCAGAGCCAGTTAAGGGTCTTTGTACCTTTCTGTCGTTTGAATGATAGTTCCAACCTTGTCTATTTTAATCATGGGGTTTTCCTGGGTAAGATTTGGATCCAAATCACATCATGCCATTTGTGACTTTGAGATTACTAGTCAAGAATGAGGATATAGTAGCTGTGACATGACTTGGGCTACAGTCTAATCCCTCATTTCTGCCGGGGGTGGAGGGTGAGTTTGAAGAGGTTCTGGTTTTCTTGTGACCAGGGAAGGCTGTAACCAGTGCCTGGGATTCCTCAAATTGGTTTGGGTAACAAATTCTGCTTGTAGTACTCGACTGCTGCCACCATTTGTGGCCCTGTTTAGGGAGGAATCACTTAGGTTACCCATTTCACAAAAGGAAGCATCTGGGATTTTTGAGAGTGATGCATTTTCTGCATCAAGTACAATTTTCACTGACTGTTGAAATTTTACTTTAATGATCTCTAATCCTCACAGCAAGCCAAATATAATTATTTTACCACTAAGGAAATAGAGAAATCAAGTAACTTGCTCAAGGTCACACACTGCTTTTCTTTTCTCATGTTATCTTTGGAGGAGGGTGGGATCTTGAGTCCACACACAACACAAATACACACTCAGGAGCCACACTGCTTCCTTCTCTGAGTCCTGTTTAGGTAGGGCCAAACTTGCCAGCTCCCTTTTCTTGAAACTCTTTCCAGCTCAGTGATGCCCAAAGTTCCTTGAATGTGGAATGAGACAGACTCTTCCCTTTCTAGATTGGAAGTCTTCCAATAGAAATGCCCCTGAAGGAGGTGGACTCACTATGTTAAATTCACAAGTAGCCACTCTCCCTCTGATTGTGATTTGGTGGAGCGAGGAAGCCACTGAGCCTGAAAAAGAGGAGTTGCAGTGGGGACTCCTGGAAAGGTAGGGCTATCAAGGACAAAAAACATGTGACACATTTCACAATGGTGATTGGATCTTCTAAGTCAGTGTCTTGGAGCTTCCACTCCCTGGCCTGTTAAATGGGCTTCATGATACCTCCATGAGGGCAATTACAAAGAGTGAATGGGCTGATTGAAAACAGCAGTTCAGGGAACACTCCATTTCCAAATCCCTCCACGCTCTCAACCTACTGTGATGTTTCACAGCTTCCCAAGCACGGGCAGAGATCATGGTTGGTGGAAGAGGGAGTGGTGTGGGTGAGCTGCCAGCAAGTCCTCCAGGTGGCGAGAGGGCCCAAGTCTGTGGCACTGAGCCGGCCCTGGGGCTCCCCCACCTCTGCATTCTTGTTGAAATGTTCCCTCCACTGTTTGGAAGGGGCTGCAGGAAGCCCAGTAATTCAGTTCTCTCGCTACCTCCACTGAGTGTTCAGTAAGTGTTGATTCAGTGAATCAGTTCCGGAAACAAGAATATGAATTCCCCACGAGCTCTCCAAGCTTGGGTGGCTTTGCCGGCCTTTGTGTGCTCTGTCACTCACGTGTGGCAGCAGTCAGTACTGAGGACCCCACCCAGCCAGCACTCCCAGCTTGGGTGGAGAGCTGGGAAGAAGAATCCTGCAGGCAGAGGGGAGGCTGCCCCACAGATGTCAAAGGAGAGAGGGGACACAGCTCCAGCCACTTCCTCTTGCCATTCACATTTGGCTACAGTGGATGTTGATATGAAGTCACTTCTGGATCCCCAGTCCCTGGTCCTCAGGCCATCCCAGTCTCATTTCTGTGTAGCACAGTCCTACCTCTTCCTTCCTGGTTCCTATTTTGCTCCCATTGGGAGAGCAAAGGAGGCCCATGGGAACTTGGTTGGGCCAGAGGTTAGGAGTGGGGGAGACAGATAGGATTTATTGGATATTTGCCTTTTCCCAGAACTGTCCTCTGCACATGATCTAAGTCTGAGTTTGGAGTACAGAAGCCAAAATATAGGACCCACATCCCTGGGTAGTAGGCAGGTCTCCAACTTCGCTGTCTGCCTCCACACACTGAGGTCCTTGAGGGCTCAGGGAGGGCAGCAGTGAAGTGGTTTGGCCAGGAGCTCATCACCCAAGGGAAGTGCCTCGAAGACACCAGAGGTACTCTGGTGCAGCCACTGCTGTAGTGAAGCAGCATATCAATACTCCGACGGCCTCCGCTTCTCACTCCTGGCTTTCCTCTCTTAAAGCCTTGGCTGAGTCAGATACTTAGTTCCTTCCTTGGGCACCTGAAAGTGGTACAGGATGTATGCAAGGTGTTCCTGCCAAGAGGTTTCTTAGTGGATCTCACCATCCGTGGGAGCTTCTTGGGGGTGACGGGTTGGAGAGAAGCCTCTGTCCTCTGGGCTCTTAGGTATGATCATCAGGGGGTTTGCACACCCAGAGCTGGGCCTGGGGAGGTCTGGCCCCATCAGTGACTTGCCTGTGTGTGATCACCAGTTGGCCTTTCTGTGGTACATGTAGGACTGCAGGCAGAGGCACAGCCTGGCTGCGGGTGGGGGAGCCCAGCAGTTCATCCATAGTGAGGAGGGAGCTGTGGGAAGAAGGTGGGCCTGGGCCAAAGGTGGGCCTATTCTGGGTCTAGCACCACTGAGGCACAGTGGTGGAGTAGCTCCCTTGGGGCCAGCTCCAGGCTTCAGGTGGGTGATGCTGAAGTCCCGTGGGTCCTGCCCTGACCTCACAGCTCTGTATGCACTGGACTGCCAGCTACAGGCACCCTTGGGTTCTCCAGTCCAGGGCACCTCTCACACAGCCCTGTCTCAGCTCCTCCTCCCTGGCAGGAATCCCAAGAGGCTCCTTGGGTCAGCTGTTTGCAGTGCCCTAGTCACTAGGAGATGACGGTGACTGAACTTTCCCTTATCACACAAGGTTGTACATTGATAAGAAAATAAAGTCAGATAAGTAAAAAAAAAAGAAAACCAGCCATATGTGTTCTCCAAGGATGCTAATAAGTTGGAGTACTTCCTTCCAACTCCCCACCCCCTGCATTTCTATACATATAAAACATGTACGTGTATTTATAATCAGAAATGGCAATATATTTTACTTACTTTTTTATCCCATTTTCACCCATAACAGACAAGGACTTTTTTAACCATCACAATTCTCATTAATGAAATTAACAATTTCTTCAAATCATCTAACACCCAATAAATCGAACTGCAACTTTCCCTAGTTATTTAAAAAAAAAAAAAAAAGACCTTTTCCACTTGGTTTGCCTGAGTCAGGATCCAGACACATTGCACGTGGTTGATATGTCTTTTTTTTTAACTTTTGGGTTTTTTTTAGTGAGTTGGTCTCTTTTTTTTTAATTTTTTTTTATTTTTTGGCTGCACTGGGTCTTCGTTGCTGTGTGCGGGCTTTCTCTAGTTGCAGCGAGTGGGAGCTACTCTTCGTTGCGGTGTGCGGGCTTCTCATTGTGGTGGCTTCTCTTGTTGTGGAGCACAGGCTCTAGGCACGCGGGCTTCAGTAGTTGTGGCACGCAGGCTCAGTAGTTGTGGCTTGTGGGATCTAGAGAGCAGGCTCAGTAGTTGTGGTGCACGGGCTTAGTCGCTCAGCGGCACGTGGGATCTTCCTGGACGGGGGATTGAACCCGTGTCCCCTGCATTGGCAGGTGGATTCTTAACCACTGCACCACCAGGGAAGTCCAACCATTATTTTTACTGAGGTATAGTTAATTTGCAATTGTTGTGTTAGTTCCAGGTGTACAGCAAAGTGATTCAGTTTTATATAAATTCTTTTTCAGATTGTTTTCCATTATAGGTTATTACAAGATATTGAGGGACTTCCCTGGAGGTGCAGTGGTTAAGACTCTGTGCTTCCAATGCAGGGGGCCCGGGTTTGATCCCTGGTCAGGGAACTAGATCCCACATGCATGCCGCAACTAAGAGTTAGCATTCCACACTAAGGAGCCCATGAACCACAACTAAGGAGCCTGCCTGCCGTAACAAAGACCCAGCACAACCAAATAAATAAATTAAATATTTTAAAAATTATTTTTAAAGGTTTAAAATTTTTTATTTATTTTAATTTATTTTGGGCTGCTTTGGGTCTTCGTTGCTGCGTGCGGGCTTTCTCTAGTTGCAGCAAACGGGGGCTACTCTTCGTTGGGTGCGTGGGCTTCTCATTGCAGTGGCTTCTCTTGTTGCAGAGCACGGGGTCTAGGTGCATGGGCTTCAGTAGTTGTGGCACAAGGGCTCAGTAGTTGTGGCTTACAGGCTCTAGAGCACAGGTTCAGTAGTTGTGGCGCACAGGCTTAGCTACTCTGTGGCTTGTTGGGTCTTCCCGGACCAGGGCTCGAACCCGTATCCCCTGCATTGGCAGGCAGATTCTTAACCACTGTGACACCAGGGAAGTCCCAAAAAAACTACTAAAAAAAAAAGAGAGATTGAATATAGTTCCTGTGCCATACAGTACGTCCCTGCTGTCCATCTACTCCATATACAGTGGTGTGTTTATGTCAGTCTCAAGCTCGCAATTCATCTCACCTCCCCACACCCTGCCATCCCCACTGGTAACCATAAGTTTGCTTTCCATGTCTTTGAGTCTATTTCTGTTTTGTAGATATGTTTTGTAAGTCTCTCTTAATCTCTTATAGTTCCCCCTCCATTTTTGTTTAAATGCCATTGTTTTTTCTTTTTTTGGCCACACCATGTGGCTTGCAGGACCTAATTTCCCCTACCAGGGATTAAACCTGGGGCCCAAGCAATGAGAGGACCGAGTCCTAACCACTGGACCACCAGGGAATTCCCTAAATACCATCCATTATTATGTTGACAAAAGTGGGTCATTTGTCCTCCATACTGTTTTGCATTTGTTTTCATTAATCAATTTTTTTCACTTAATAAATTATTAAATTCCTTCTATGTCAGTAATTGTACACATCATAATTTTCTTTTTTTCTTCCAGTTTTATTGAGATATAATTGACATACAGCACCGTATAAGTTTAAGGTGTACAGCATAATGATTTGACTTACATACCTCATAAAATGGTTACCAGAATAAGTTTAGTGAACATCCATCATCGCATATAGATAAAAAAGGAATGGAAAAAAATTTTTTCTATTCCTTTTTACTTTTTTTTTTAACATCTTTATTGGAGTAGAAGAAATTATTTTGTCCTTGTGATGAGAATTCAAAATTTACTTTCTTAACAACTTTCATATATAATATACAGCAGTGTTAATTATATTTATCATGTTGCACCTTCCATCCCAAGGTACTTATTTATCTGATAACTGGAAGTTTGTACCTTTTGACTGCCTTTATCTTATCCAACTCCCTCTCCCCCAAACACCTGCCTCTGGTAACCACAAATCTCATCTCTTTTTCTATGAGTTTGCTTTTGAAGTATAATTGATCTACAACACTATTTTAGTTCTCGTTACACAGCATAGTGTTTCTATATTTCTATACATTTCAAAATAATCACCATGATTTCTAGGTATGATCTATCACCATACAAAGATATTAAGTAATTATTGACTATATTGATAGTTGCTGTACATTTCGTACCGTGACACATTTATTTTTTCAACTGAAAGTGTATACCTCTTAATCTCCCTCAACTATTTCTCTTCATCCCCCACCACCCTCCATTCTGGCAGCCACCTGTTTGTTCTCTGTATCTGTGACTCTGTTTCTGTTTTGTTATGTTTGTTCATTTGTTTTGTTTTTTTAGATTCCACAGATAAGTGAAATCATACAGTATTTGTCTTTCTCTGTCTGACTTATTTCACTTAGCATAATACCCTCTAGTTCCATCCATTTTGTTGCAAATGGCAAGATTTCATTCTTTTTTATGGCCAAGTAATATTCCATTGTATGTACATTCCACAACTTCTTTATCCATTTAACTATGGATAGGCACTTAGGTTGCTTCCATATCTTGGATATTGAAAACAATGCTGCATTGAACATAAGGGTGCATATATCTTTTCGAATTAGTTTTTGTTTGTTTGTTTTCTTGGAATAAGTACCCAGGAGTGGAATTGTTGGATTGCATGGTAGTTCTATTTTTAATTTTGGGGAGAATCTTCATACTGTTTTGCATAGTTGCTGTATCAATTTACATTCCCACCAACAGTTCACAGAGGTTCCCCTTTCTCCACATCCTCCCCAGCACTTGTTATTTGTTGCCTTTTTGTTAATACCCATTCTGACAAATATGAGGTAATATCTCATGGTGGATTTCATTTGCATTTCTCTGATGATTAGTGATGTTGAGTATTTTTTCATATGTCTATTAGCCATCTATATGTCTTCTTTGGGAAAAATGTCTATTCAGATCCTCTGCCCATTTTAAATCAGGTTGTTTCTTTTTTTGATGATGAATTGTATGTGTTCTTTATATATTTTGGATATTAGATCCTTATCAGATATATTGTTTGCAAATATCTTCTCCCATTCAGTAGGTGGCTTTTTCATTTTGTTGGTGGTTTCCTTTGCTGTCCAAAAGCTTTTTAGTTTGATGCAGCCCCATTTGTTTATTTTTGCTGTAGCTTCCCTTGCCTGATGAGCTGTATCCATAAAAAGAATATTACTAAGATTGATGTCAAAGAGCATACTGCCTATATTTTCTTCTATAAGTTTTATGGTTTCATTTTTACATTTAAGTCTTTAATCCATTTTGAATTTTTTTTTGTGAACAGTGTGAGAAAGTAGTCCAGTATGATTATTTTGCATGCAGCTGTCCAGTTTTGCCAGTACCATTTATTGAAGAGGCTTCCTTTTCCCCACTTTATATGCTTGTCTCCTTTGTCATAGATTAGTTGCCCATATAAGAGTAAGTTCATTTCTGGGCTCTTTATACTGTTCCATTGATCTATGTGTCCTTTTTTGTGCCACCATACTGTTTAGATATTTTTTATTATTTTTTTAATTGAGATATAATTGACATATATAGAAATTATATTATTTAATCAAAGGATATAAATACTTTTATGGCTTTTGGAATCTTGTGATAAATTCATTTTGTCAGTTAGTACTGGTGTCAAGGTGAGAATGTATATCAGACTCACAACATTATTCTTTTTTAGCATAAGGCATTATAATTCTTTAAAAATATCACTAATTAAACAGACCAATACTTAATTTCTGTTTCTTTAAATGTTAGTAGTGTTGAACTTTTTTACATTTTGTTTTCAATATAACTTTTTTTTATCACTAGGAAGTAAATCACTTTTTATTTATTTTTTAATTGTTTACAATGACAGATAATTTATTATTCAACAAAAACTGAGGCATAAGGACTCAAGAAATTAACAGAAAATATTTCATAAGACACCATACTGTTTTGATGACTGTAGCTTTCCAGTATAATTTGAAATCAGGGAGTGTAATACCTCCAGATTTGTTCTTCTTTCTCAAGATTCTTTTGGCTATTCAGAGTCTCTCATGTTTCCATACAAACTTTAAATTTGTTCTAGTTCTGTGAAAAATGCCATTGGTATTTTGATAGGGATTGCATTGAATCTGTAGATTGCCTTGGGTAGTAGGGTCATTTTCACAATATTACTTCTTCCAATCCATGAGCATGGTATATCTTTCCATCTGTGTTGTCTTCAATTTCTTTCATCATTGTCTTACAGTTTTCTGAGTACAGGTCTTTTATTTCCTTGGTTAGATTTATTCCTAGTTATTTTATTATTTTTGATGCAATGATAAATGGGATTGTATTCTTTTTTTAAATAAATGTATTTATTTATTTAATTTTTGGCTACGTTGGGTCTTCATTGCTGCATGAGGGCTTTCTCTAGTTGCGGCAAGCAGGGGCTACTCTTCGATGCAGTGAACGGGTTTATCATTGCAGTGGCTTCTCTTGTTGCGGAACACAGGCTTTAGGCATGCAGGCTTCAGTAGTTGTGGCGCATGGGCTCAGCAGTTGTGACTCGTGGGCTCTAGAGCGCAGGCTCAGTAGTTGTGGTGCATGGGCTTAGCTGCTCTGTGGCATGTTGGATCCTCACGGACCAGGGATCGAACCCATGTCCCCTGCATTGGCAGGCAGATTCTTAACCACTGCGCCACCGGGGAAGTCCCTGTCTTCGTAATTTCTCTTTCTGATAGTTCATTGTTTTTTTTGTGTGTTTTTTTTTTTACATCTTTATTGGGGTATAATTGTTTTACAATGGTGTGTTAGTTTCTTCTTTATAACAAAGTGAATCAGTTATACATATACAAATGTTCCCATATCTCTTCCCTCTTGCGTCTCCCTCCCTCCCACCCTCCCTATCCCACCCCTCCAGGCGGTCACAAAGCACCGAGCTGATATCCCTGTGCCATGCGGCTGCTTCCCACTAGCTATCTACCTTGTGTTTGTTAGTGTATCTATGTCCATGCCTCGCTCTCGCCCTGTCACAGCTCACCCTTCCCCCTCCCCATATCCTCAAGTCCGTTCTCCAGTAGGTCTGTGTCTTTATTCCTGTCTTACCCCTAGGTTCTTCATGACATTTTTTTTCTTAAATTCAATATATATGTGTTAGCATACAGTATTTGTCTTTTTCTTTCTGACTTACTTCACTCTGTATGACAGACTCTAGGTCTATCCACCTCATTACAAATAGCTCAATTTCATTTCTTTTTATGGCTGAGTAATATTCCATTGTATATATGTGCCACATCTTCTTTATCCATTCATCCAATGATGGGCATTTAGGTTGTTTCCATCTCCGGGCTATTGTAAATAGAGCTGCAATGAACATTTTGGTACATGACTCTTTTTGAATTTTGGTTTTCTCAGGGTATATGATAGTTCATTGTTAGCATATAGAAACACAACAAATTTCTTTATATTAATTTTGTATCCTGCAACTTTATCGAATTTATTGATGAGTTCTAGTAGTTTTTTGGTGGTGTCTTTAGGATTTTCTATGTATAGTATCATGTCATCTGCAAACAGTGACAGTTTTAATTCTTCCTTTCCAACTTGGATTCCTTTTATTTTTTTCTTGTCTGATTGCTGTGGCTAGGACTTCCAATACTATGTTGAATAAAAGTGGCAAAAATGGGCATCCTTATCTTTTCCTAATTTATAGGAAAACTTTTCAACTTTTCACAGTTGAGTATGATATTAGCTGCGGGCTTCTCATATATGGCCTTTATTATGTTGAGTTATGTTCCCTCTATACCTACTTTTTTGAGAGTTTTATTAAATGATGTTGAATTTTTTTCAAATGCTTTTTCTGCTCTGTTGAGATGATTATATGATGTTTATTCTTCAGTATGCTAATGTGGTGTATCACATTGATTGATTTGTGGATGTTGAATCCTCCTTGCATCCCTGGAATAAATCTCACTTGGGCATGATGTATGATCCTTTTAATGTATTGTTGAATTTGTTTTCTAATATTTTGTTGAGGACTTTTGCATCTATGCTCATCAGTGATACTGGCCTATAATCTTCTTTTTTGTGATATCTTTGTCTGGTTTTGGTATCAAGGTGATACTGGCCTGAGTTCAGAACCATTCCTTCCTCTGCAATTTTTTGGAATAGTTTGAGGATAGGTGTTAACTATTTTCTAAATGTTGGGAGAATTCACCCATGAAGCCATCTGGTCCTGGACTTTTGTTTGTTGGGAGTTTTCTTTTCTTTTTTTTTTAAATTACTGATTCAATATCATTACTGGTAATTGGTCTGCTCATGTTTTCTATTTCTTCCTGATTCAGTCTTGGAAAATTGTACATTTCTAGGAATGTATCCATTTCTTCTAGGGAGTTCAATTATATTGGCATATAATTGTTTGAAGTAGTCTCTTGTGATCCTTTGTATATCCGTGGTGTCAGCTGTAACTTCTCTTTCATTTCTGATTTATTTGAGCCCTCTTTTTTTCTTGATGAGTCTGACCAAAAGTTTATCAATTTGGGTTATCTTTTCAAAGAATCAGCTCTTAGTTTTATTGGTCTTTTGTATTTTTAAAATTCTCTATTTCATTTATTTCTGCTCTGAGCTTTATGATTTCCTTCCTTCTACTGACTATGGGTTTTATTTGTTCTGCTTTTTCTACTTCCTTTTGGTGTAATGTTTGGTTGTTTATTTGAAATTTTTCTTGTCTTCTTCCCTCTTAAAACTATTTTTGCTGAATCCCATAGATTTTGGATTACTGTTTTTTCATTTTCATTTGTCTACAGGTAGTTTTTTTATTTCCTCTTTGATTTTTTCAGTTGGTTGTTTTTTTCTCATTGGTTGTTTTGTTTAGCCTCTATGTGTCTATATTTCTGCAGTTGTTTTTTTAATTGAAGTATAGTTGATTTAAAATGTGTTTGTTTCATGTGTACAGCAAAGTGATTCAATTATATATATATTTCAAAGTCTTTTCCCTTATAGGGTATTATAAAATACTGAGTATAGTTAGTTCCCTGTGCTATACAGTAGGTCCTTGTTGGTTATCTATTTTATATATAGTAGTGTGTATATGTTAATCCCAAACTCCTAGTTTATCCCTCCTCCCACCCTTCCCCAGAGGTTTTGTGGGGTTTTTTGTTGTTGTTTTTTGTTTGTTCATTTGTTTTGTGTTGTAGTCTCTTAGCATTTTGGTTAGAAAAGATGATTGATAAGATTTCAGTCTAAAATTTACTGAGACTTGTTTTGTGACCTAGCATGTGATCCCTCCTGGAGAATGTTCCATGTGCACTTGAAAAGGATGTGTGTTGTGCTGCTTTTGGATAGAATGTTCTATGTATATCTATTACATTCATCTGGCCTAATGTGTTGTTTAAGGTTTCCTTGTTGATTTTCTGTCTGGATCATCTGTCCATTTATGTAAGTGGGGTGTTAATGTCCCCTCCTATGATGGTGTTACTATCAAATTCTCCCTTTATATCTTTTAATATTTGCTTTTATGCATTTAGGTACTCCTATGTTGGTTGCATATGTATTTACAATTGTTATATCTTCTTGATGGATTGATCCTTTATCATTATGTAATATCCTTCTTTGTGTTTGGTACAGTCTTTGTTTTAAAGTCTATTATTTCTGATATAAGTATTGCTACCCTGGCTCTTTTCATTTCCATTTGCATGGAATACCTTTTTCCTTCCCCTCACTTTCAGTCTGTGTGTCTTTAGATCTGAACTAAGTCTTTTGTATGAAGCATATATATATGTGTCATGCTTTTGTAGCCATTCATCCACTCTGTGCCTTTTGATTGGATCGTTTAGTCCGTTTACATTTAAAGTAATTACTGATAGGTATGTACTTGTTGCCACTTTTGTTAATTGTTTCCTGATTGTTTTTGTAATTCATTTTTGTTCCTTTCTTCTTCTTTTGCTCTCTTCCCTTTTGATTTGATGACTATCTTTAGTATTATGTTTGGATTCCTTTCTCTTTTTTGTATGTGTATGTATTGTAGATTTTTGGTTTATGGTTACCAAGGGATTTATATTTAACAGTCTATATACCCCCATCTATCTATCTATCTATCATCTATCTATCAGTCTATCTGATTTTTTTTTTTTTTTTTTTGCGGTACGCGGGCCTCTAACTGTCGTGTCCTCTCCCATTGTGGAGCACAGACTCCGGACGTGCAAGCTCAGCGGCCAAGCTCAGCAGCCCAGCTGCTCCACGGCATGTGGGATCTTCCCGGACTGGGGCACGAACCCATGTGCCCTGCATCGGCAGGTGGACTCTCAACCACTGCGCCACCAGGGAAGCCCTGATTATTTTTTTTAAGTTACTGATCTGTTAAGTTGAAGTTCACACACATTTTTAACAATCCTGCATTATTACTCTCCACCCCTCATGTTTACTGTTTTTGACATCATATTTTACATCTTTTTGTTTTGTGTATCCCTTAACTGCTTCTGTGGATATAGACAATTTTACTACTTTTGTCTTTTAACCATCCTACTAACTTTATAAGTGATCTAATACCTTTACTGTAAATTTGCTTTTACTAATGAGCTTTTTCCTTTTGTAATTTTCATATTTCTAGTTGTGGCCTTTTCTTTTTCACTTAGGTAAGTCCCTTTAACTTTTCTTGTAAAGTTTGTTCCATGGTGCTGAACTCTTTTAGCTTTACTTTTGGTCTCTCCTTCAAATCTGAATGATAGCTTTGCTGTGTAGAGTATTCTTGCTTATAGGTTTTTCCCTTTCATTACTTTCAATATATGGTGCCACTCCCTTTTGGCCTACAGAGTTTCTGCTGAAAAGTCAGCTGATATCCTATGAGAGTTCCCTTGTATGTCACTAATTGTTTTTCCCTTGCTGCTTTTATGATTCTCTCTTTATATTTAATTGTTGCCATTTTAGTTATAATGTGTCTTGGCTTGGGCCTCTTTGCATTGATCCTACTTGGGACTCTCTGTGATTCCTGGACCTGGCTGTCTGTTTTCTTTTTTAGTTTAGGGGAATTTTTAGCTATTACATCTTCAAATATGTTCTCTGCCTCTCTCACTCTTCTCTTTCTTGGACCCTTATAATGCAAATGTTAGTATGCTTTATGTTGTCCCAGAGGTCTCTTAAAACTGTCCTTACTTTTTAAGATTCCTTTTTCTGTTCAGGTTGAGTGATTTCCACTACTTTGTCTTCCAGTTTGCTGATCTGTCCCTCTATATCATCTAATCTACTGTTGATTTCTTCTACTGTATTTTTAAAATTTCAGTTATTGTATTCTTCAGCTCTGGTTCTTCTTTATATTTTCTAACTCTTTGTTAAACTTTTCAGTGTGTTTATCCATTCTTCTCCTCACTTCTTTGAGTATCTTTTAATTATGACCTTGAACTCTTTATCAGGTAGGTTGCTTATCTCCACTTCACTTAGTTCTTATCCTGGGGTTTTATCTTGTTCCTTCATTTGGAACACATTCCTCTCTTGCCTCATTTTGGCTAATTCACTGTTTTTATTTCTATGTATTTGGTAGGTTGGTTGTGTGTCCCAATCTTGGAGAAGTGGCCTTTTGTAGGAGACATCCTTGGTGTCCCAGCAGTGCACTCCCCTCTGGTCACCAGAGCTGTACTCTCTAGCTGTACTCTATGGGTCCTTAGGCTAACTAATATGGGTGGTCTGATAGGTGTTGCTGGCCTTTAGTCCAGTTGGCTACTGTGCCCTGCCTTGTGCGGAGGCTGCCAACTGTTAGTGAATGGATCCGGGTCATGAATCAACTGGCTGTGGAGCCCCAGGGAGTCCCAGGGCTAGTGCTGGCCCACTGATTGGAGGAGCCGGGTCCTGAGGTGGTGGCTGGTTGCAGGGCCAGGTATCCCAGATCTAGTGTCAACCTGCTGGTGGGCAGGGCCAATTCCTGACATGGCTAGCTGCAGGGTCTGGGATGTCCCAGTGCTGATATTGGCCCACTGGTGAGTGGGACTGGATACTGGAATGGCTGGCTGAGTAGCCCAAGGTGTCTCAGAGCTGGTGTCAGCCTGCTGGTGGGTGAGGTTTATCCTGGGGCTAGTGTGGGTCCACTGGTGGGCAGAGTTGGGTCCCACGGTCCCTGACTGCATGGCCCCGCAGGTCCCAGAGTTGGTGTTGGCTCACTGGTGGGTGGGGCCTGATCCCAATGGCTTCCTGCAGGGTCCCAGTGGTCCCAGGTCTAGTGCTAGTGCACTGGAGGGTGGGTCCAGGTTCTAGTCCCTCTGGTGTGTGGGGCTGGCACTAATAAGCTAGAGGGAGGATTCAAAAATGGCGCTTGCCAGCACCAGTGTCCTCATGGTAGAATGAGCTCCCCAAAATTGCTGCCGCCAATATGTTCCCAGTTGCCTCCTGCCTTTCTAGGAGGCTCTTTCCAAAATCAGCAGTTGGGTCTGACCCAGGCTTCTTTCAAATTACTGCTTTTGCCCTGGGTCTTGGAGCATGTGAGATTTTTGTGTGCCCTTTCAGAGTGGAGTCTCTATTTCCTCCAGCTTTCCTGAAAGTAAGCCCTGCTGGCCTTCAAAGCCAAATGTTCTAGGGACTTGTCTTTTCCATGCAGAACCCCCAGGATGGGGAGCCTGATGTGGGGTTCCCCCTGCTTCTTGGGGAGAGCCTCTGCAATTGTAATTATCCTCCCATTTGTGGGTCATCCATTGGGAGGTATGGGACTTGACTATACTGCATCTCTGCTCCTCCTACCCATCTTGCTGTGATTCCTTCTTTATATCTTTAGTTGTAGATCTTTTCTGCTAGTCTTCAGGTCTTTCTCATTAATAGTTGCTCTGTAAATACTTGTAATTTTGGTGTGCCTGTGGGAGAAGGTAAGCTCAGGGTCTTCCTACTCCACCGTCTTGGCCACTCCCATAACTACGTCACACATCATCATTTTATATCACCATATCCCACTGTATGGATATACCATTATTTATAAAGCAAATCACAGTAGTTTGGATATTTGGGTAGTCTACAGGGTTTGGGGCTTAAGATAAAGTTGCAATGACTATCCTTGTACATGCATTTTTGTACTTCTGACTTATTCTTTCATGAAGTTATGTTTTATAATGACAATAGCTGGATTGAAGAGTATACACATTTTAAAGGTGACTTGGTTAGACAAGAAAACAAAATATTGAGACTATCTACGAAAATCTGAGATTGGGTGTGCCCCGGTCCATGTTCAATGTGGGAGGACGCTGGGGAGTGGGAGAGCTTTCAGAGATGGGGCCATGAAGCCACTGGCTCTCTGGCTTCAGGCCAACCCTGGGAAAGCTGGAGGCTTCAGCCTCACCATCTATAACTTGGACAGGTCACCATTTCTTCAGGCATTAGTGTTCTTATTAGTAAACTCAGTGGTTGCTTCTAGTAGGACATGAGAACAAACAGCCCCTGTAAAGGGCTGGCATAGGATTCATGGGGAACTGTGGCTGGATTACTGTGGAGCAGTGGACCCCATAAAAAAACTTATACTGGAAGTCATTAGGAGGAAGTGAGGGTGGTGTATATAGAATGTTCCTTTTTGCCTCTGGCTTCTCTTATATATTCAAATCAATGTGGTATAGAATGAATTGGAATAGTTAATAAGATGCAAATCTTGGATTCTCAGACCCTAGAGATGGACAGTTTGTAATACTCTTAAGGAATTTCTGAGCGAGTGATTAAAATACAATCGTCATATTGCTATTTTAATCTCTTGTCACATATATATTTAATGCTCTGCTTATATAGCTTAACAATGTAGATTTTCAAGTGTGTTTGCATATTTTTTTTAACATTTTTATTGAAGAATAATTGCTTTACAATGGTGTGTTACTTTCTCCTTTATAAAAAAGTGAATCAGCTATACATATACATATATCCCCATATCTCCTCCCTCTTGCGTCTCCCTCCCACCCTCCCTATCCCACCCCTCTAGGTGATCTCCCTGTGCTATGCGGCTGCTTCCCACTCGTTATGTATTTTACATTTGGTAGTGTATATATGTCCATGCCACTCTCTCACTTAGTCCCAGCTTACCCATCCCACTCCCCATGTCCTCAAGTCCATTCTCTACGTCTGCGTCTTTATTCCTGTCCTGCCCCTAGGTTCTTCAGAACCTTTTTTTCTTTTAGATTCCATATATATGTGTCAGCATACGGTATTTGTTTTTCTCTCTCTGACTTACTTCACTCTGTATGACAGACTCTAGGTCCATTAACCTCACTACAAATAACTCAGCTCTGCTTCTTTTTTATGGCTGAGTAATATTCCATTGTATATATGTACCACATCTTCTTTGTCCATTCATCTGTCGATGGACACTTAGGTTGCTTCCATGTCCTGGCTATTGTAAATAGTGCTGCAATGAACATTGTGGTACATGTATCTTTTTGAATTATGGTTTTCTCAGGGTATATGGCCAGTAGTGGGATTGCTGGGTCATATGGTAATTTCATTTTTAGTTTTTTTAAGGAACCTCCATACTGTTCTCCATAGTGGCTATATCAATTTACATTCCCACCAACAGTGCAAGAGGGTTCCCTTTTCTCCACACCCTCTCCAGCATTTATTGTTTCTAGATTTTTTGATGATGGCCATCTGACCGCTGTGAGGTGATACCTCATTGTAGTTTTGATTTGCATTTCTCTAATGATTCGTGATGTTGAGTATCCTTTCATGTGTTTGTTGGCAATCTGTATATCTTCTTTGGAGAAATGTCTATTTAGGTCTTCTGACCATTTTTAGATTGGGTTGTTTTTTTTTTGTAATTGAGCTACATGAGGTGCTTGTAAATTTTGGAGATTAATCCTTTGTCAGTTGCTTCATTTGGAAATATTTTCTCCCATTCTGAGGGTTGTCTTTTCACCTTGTTTATGGTTTCCTTTGCTGTGCAAAAGCTTTTAAGTTTCATTAGGTCCCATTTGTTTATTTTTGTTTTTATTTCCATTTCTCTAGGAAGTGGGTCAAAAAGGATCTTGCTGTGATTTATGTCATAGAGTGTTCTGCCCATGTTTTCCTCTAACAGTTTTATAGTGTCTGGCCTTACATTTAGGTCTTTAATCCATTTTGAGTTTATTTTTGTGTATGCTGTTAGGGAGTGTTCTAATTTCATTCTTTTACATGTAGCTGTCCAGTTTTCCCAGCACCACTTATTGAAGAGGCTGTCTTTTCTCCACTGTATATTCTTGCCCCCTTTATCAAAGATAAGGTGACCATATGTGTGTGGGTGTATCTCTGGGCTTTCTATCCTGTTCCATTGATCTATATTTCTGTTTTTGTGCCAGTACCATACTGCCTTGATTACTGTAGCTTTGTAGTATAGTCTGAAGTCAGGGAGCCTTATTCCTCCAGCTCCATTTTTCTTTCTCAAGATTGCTTTGGCTATTCGGGGTCTTTTGTGTTTCCATGCAAATTGTGAAATATTTTGTTCTAGTTCTGTGAAAAATGCCAGTGGTAGTTTGATAGCATTTGCTACTATTTTGTTGAGGATTTTTGCATCTGTGTTCATCGGTGATATTGTCCTGTAGTTTTCTTTCTTTGTGACATCTTTGTCTGGTTTTGGTATCAGGGTGATGGTGGCCTCATAGAATGAGTTTGGGAGTGTTTCTCCCTCTGCTATATTTTGGAAGAGTTTGAAAAGGATAGGTGTTAGCTCTTCTCTAAATGTTTGATAGAATTAGCCTGTGAAGCCATCTGGTCCTGGGCTTTTGTTTGTTGGAAGATTTTTAATCACAGTCTCAATTTCAGTGCTTGTGATTGGTCTGTTTATATTTTCTATTTCTTCCTGGTTTAGTCTCGGAAGGTTGTGCTTTTCTAAGAATCTGTCCATTTCTTCCAGGTTGTCCATTTTATTGGCATAGAGTTGCTTGTAGTAATCTCTCATGATCCTTCGTATTTCTACAGTGTCAGTTGTTACTTCTCCGTTTTCATTTCTAATTCTATTGATTTGAGTCTTCTCTCTTTTTTTCTTGATGAGTCTGGATAATGGTTTATCAATTTTGTTTATCTTCTCAAAGAACCAAGTTTTAGTTTTATTGATCTTTGGTATTGTTTCCTTCATTTCATTTTCATTATTTCTAATCTGATATTTATGATTTCTTTCCTTCTGCTAACTCTGGGTTTTGTTTGTTTGTTTGTTCTTCTTTCTCTAATTGCTTTAGGCATAAGGTTAGGTTGTTTATTTGAGATGTTTCTTGTTTCTTGAGGTAAGATTATATTGCTATAAACTTCCCTCTTAGAACTGATTTTGCTGCATCCCATAGACTTTGGGTTGTCGTGTTTTCATTGTCATCTGTTTCTAGGTATTTTTTGATTTCCTCTTTGATTTCTTCAGTGATCTCTTGGTTATTTAGTAGTGTATTGTTTAGCCTCCATGTGTTTGTATTTTTTACAGATTTTTTTCCTGTAATTGATATCTAGTCTCATAGCGTTGTGGTCAGAAAATTTACTTGATATAATTTCAGTTTCCTTAAATTTACCAAGGCTTGATTTGTGACCCAAGATATGACCTATTCTGGACAATGTTCCATGAGCACTTGAGAAGAAAACATATTCTGTTATTTTTGGATGGAATGTCCTAGAAATATTAATTAAGTCCATCTTGTTTCATGCATCATTTAAAGCTTGTGTTTCCTTATTTATTTTCATTTTGGATGATCTGTCCATTGGTGAAAGTGGGGTGTTAAAGTCCCATACTATTATTGTGCTGCTGTTGATTTTCCCTTTTATGACTGTTAGCATTTATTTGCCTTATATATTGAGGTGCTCCTATGTTGGATGCATAAATATTTACAATTGTTATATCTTCTTCTTGGACTGATCCCTTGATCATTAGGTACTGTCCTTCTTTGTCTCTTGTAATAGTCTTTATTTAAAGTCTATTGTGTCTGGTATGACAATTGCTAGTCCAGCTTTCTTTTCATTTCCATTTGCATGGAATATCTTTTCCCATCCCCTCACTTTCAGTGTGTATGTGTCCCTAGGTCTGAATGGGTCTCTTGTAGACAGCATATATACGGGTCTTGTTTTTGTATCCATTCAGCCAGTCTATTTCTTTTTGTTAGAGCATTTAATCCATTTACATTTAAGGTAGTTATTGATATGTATGTTCCTATTCCCATTTTCTTAATTGTTTTGGGTTTGTTATTGTAGGTCTTTTCCTTCTCTTGTGTTTCCTGCCTAGAGAAGTTCCTTTGGCATTTGTTGTAAAGCTGGTTTGGTGGTGCTGAATTCTCTTAGCTTTTGCTTGTCTGTAAAGGTTTTAATTTCTCTGTCGATTCTGAATGAGATCCTTGCTGGGTAGAGTAATCTTGGTTGTAGGTTTTTCCCTTTCATCACCTTAAATATGTCCTGCCACTCCCTTCTGGCTTGCAGAGTTTCTGCTGAAAGATCAGCTGTTAACCTTATGGGGATTCCCTTGTATGTTATTTGTTGTTTTTCCCTTGCTGCTTTTAATATGTTTTCTTTGTATCTAATTTTTGACAGTTTGATTAATATGTGTCTTGGCATGTTTCTCCTTGGATTTATCCTGTATGGGACTCTCTGCGCTTCCTGGACTTGACTGACTATTTCCTTTCCGATATTAGGGAAGTTTTCAACTATAATCTCTTCAAATATTTTCTCAGTCCCTTTCTTTTTCTCTTCTTCTTCTGGGACCCCTATAATTCAAATATTGGTCTGTTTAATGTTGTCCCAGAGGTCTCTGAGACTGTCCTCAGTTCTTTTCATTCTTTTTTCTTTATTCTGCTCTGTGGTAGTTATTGGCACTATTTTATCTTCCAGGTCACTTATCCATTCTTCTGCCTCAGTTATTCTCTATTGAGTCCTTCTAGAGAATTTTTAATTTCATTTATTGTGTTTTTCATCATTGTTTGTTTGCTCTTTATTTCTTCTAGGTACTTATTAAATGTTTCTTTTACTTCTCCATTCTATTTCCAAGATTTTGGACCATCTATACTATCATTACTCTGAATTCTTTTTCAGGTAGATGGCCTAGTTCCTCTTCATTTGTTTGGCCTGGTGGGTTTTTACCCTTGCTCCTTCATCTGCTGTGTGTTTCTCTGTCTTCTCATTTTGCTTAACTTACTGTGTTTGGGGTCTCCTTTTCGCAGGTGCAGGTTCGTAGTTCGGGTTGTTTTTGGTGCCTGCCCCCAGTGGCTAAGGTTGGTTCAGTGGGTTGTGTAGGCTTCCTGGTGGAGGGAACTGGTTTCTGTGTTCTGTTGGATGAGGCTGGATCTTGTCTTCCTCATGGGCAGGACAGTGTCTTGTGGTGTGTTTTGGGATGTCTGTGACCTTATGATTTTAGGCAGCCTTTCTGCTAATGGGTGGGGTTGTGTTCCTGTCTTGCTAGTTGTTTGGCATAGGGTGTCTAGCGCTGTAGCTTGCTGGTCGTTGCGTAGAGCTGGGTCTTAGTGTTGAGATGGAGATCTCTGGGAGAGCTTTTACCGTTTGATATTACGTGGAGCTGGGAGGTCTCTGGTGTACAAGTGTCCTGAACTCAGCTCTCCCACCTCAGAGGCACAGGCCTGACACCTGGTCAGAGTACCAAGACCCTGTCAGCTACACGGCTAGGTACGTGGAGAGTTTCTTGCCTTTTGGGAAGTCTGAGATCTTCTGCCAGCATTCAGTAAGTGTTCTGTAGGAGTTGTTCCACATGTAGATGTATTTCTGATCTATTTGTGGGGAGGAAGGTGATCTCCACGTCTTACTCCTCCACCATCTTGAAGGTCTCTCATGCTTGCATATTTGTGCCATGTGCTTTCAGGAACACGAAAGTTAATCATCTCCCTTGTTACCCATTATATGGGATGAGATAGGGCTACCAACATTGACAGTCTCAAGGACTGATGATTCTAAGGGACTTCTGGATAAACTGTTATCAGTAAGCAGAATGAAGCACAACATATGACCTTAGAGGGAGTGAATGAGGAAAAAGCTCAGAGAAGAAGGAACTAGTAATCTAGGGCAGGGTGAAGAAAGTGACTCAGCTGTGACCTTTGTAGACTGGGGCTGCTTGTTCTGGGGAAAAAGAGCTGAGCTTTCAGTACAGCACAGGGACAGACAGGCTCTAGTCAGAGCTCTCCTGAGCACCCTGGACTTGGCTTCCCCTGCTACCACATACAAAATTTCCACATCTTGCTGTACACCCAAAAAAACTGGAACCTGAGGAACACCATTGCTCTGTTTACTGGTCCCTAAACCCATACTGCCTTTCCCAGAATAGGGTTCCAAAGGGAGTGAATCTTCCAGGGGTAAGACAGACATTGCTGAGGTGGTTGGCTGAGGAAGAGTATTCTGTCCATCCAACATGCATCTTGTCATTGGCCTGACTAGAGGAAAAGCTCTCCTGCATTTGGAAGAGGCAATAAAGGAAGAGGCCAGTGGGGTGTTTGGACATCTTGGGCTCCCTATAGTAAGAAAGAGGTAGGTACACGTTAGGCTACTCCATTTTCTTATGACTTTGAGCGACTCAAATTCTTCAAGCGTCAGCTTCCTCATTCTTTAAGTGGGAAAGATAATATCTACCTCAGTGTTGTCACAGGGGCAGAATAAAGAGATTTTTAAGTCCTTAGCATGGTGAATAGCACCGTGATTATGCTCAGTAAGTGCTTGTACCCCTGCCCCTTCCTCACTAAACCTCTCTTCAGGTGGTAAGTGAGCAGAGTGGATGATCCCCAAGACTTTTCTAGCTCTGAGCCTCGAGTCTGCAAAGGTGCTTCAAAGAAGTTCTCAGGGTGACAGGAAAGGCTCAGCCTGTCCATGACTCAGTAGCCTCTGCTTTTCCATAAACCTGTCAGGGCAAGGGAGCTAGCACCAGAGGTAGACGTGGAGGCCAGGCAGGTAGGAGAAGTGGGGACCAGGAATTGCTCTCAGGAGCTCCCTGTTATCTGCCTGCACTGCTCTGCCCCTGTGACCACCCAGAGGAGCCCCTGCACCCAGGAGCCCTAAGTAAGTGATTGGACCCTGCTGGACAGGGCCTCCCTGAGGCCATGGCTGTGCCTCACACCTACATTATGGAGGTATCCCTCAGTGGCTGGTGCAGTGCCTGGCATACACAGAGGGAGCTCTGGAAATGTCTGTAGCCTGATAAGCAGCCTGATCTTACTCTCAGCTCTGAGCCATTGCCTTCTTGCCAATCAGCCTGAGCTAACCCCAGAGCAGCTGGAAGTGCTCAGCATGATTCACTGTGGAAACCCGTCAGAGACAGCCTGGGGTCCAAATAAGATGGGGCAACCAAGCTGGATCTCACTGGGGGACAAGGAGTGAGACCAGCTGCCCCCTTCAGACCTCTTTGGCTTTAAGGGGGCTTGTGGGGGACCCTGTGGTATGATAAGAACAACTCTGGGCCAGAGGCAGAATCCTAGGTTCTGGGCCCAGCCCCCCACTAATTTTAGTAGAGCCATTTAATTTGTGTGTGTTCTTGGGCATCTGTGATGGGGACAGTAAAACCTCTCTCAGTAACGTCATCTGTACAGTAGGATACTAAGCTGCTGTGAAAAAGAATGAGGGAATAATCATAACAGCTAACCTCTGAGTGCTAACTACGGACCAGGCCCTTTTCTGAGAATGCTAGATATCTTAACTCATTTCACCCTCACAACAACCCCATGGGATTAGTATTTCCCCCATTTTAAAGCTGAGAAAACTGAGGTACAGAGATTAAATAATTGCTCCAGATGCCCCCCCCATACATACATATGTTTGAGTATGTGTGGGAAAATTGTCTAGTAGGATAGACACCAAACTGTTAATAGTAGTTAACTCTGGAGGAGAGGATTTGGGGGTTTTGTGGTGTTTGAGGGTAGGGGAACCCGAGGACTTTCATTTTTTTACTGTATAAATTCCTCTATTGATCGAAAAAAGTTTTTACCATTATCATTTAAGAAATTTAAGAAAATGAATAAGGATGTCAAAACTCACTGTAGCTTTCAGACTCAAATGCAGAAGTGCATAAGCAGTGGCACAGGCTCCCAAGGCAGAGGACACTCTCCATTCCCAGAAATCCTTTGGCTGCAGCCAGTTCCCAGGAGCAGGGAGAGGAAAGGAGCCACCCAAGCTCAATTACAACCTCAACCCTCACCCCTAGAAGACCCCTGGCAGCCTGGGCAGGGTGATCTGTTACATCATGGGCCCAAGGATCACTTGTGAAGTCTCAGGACTATGGGGTGGAACCACTGGCTCTGAGAAGTGAGCTGTTTGCATCCTTGAGCTATCTCTTGGTCTTCTTAAGTAAATCATGTGCTTTATCTGATGACTAGGGGAGTAACCTCTCATAGCTGGGCAGTCATTGGCAGTCCTCCCTTTAGTTCTGCATGCCTGCATCTTTTGGTCTTAGCCGTGTTTTGTGGACTCCATGACACTGAGTTCTATTTTTGAATCGAGTCAAGGCCCTTTCCATTTTCAGAAGAATTCAGCTAGTACTCATTTATGCCTCTGATTATGGTGTCTGTCTTTCGTTATCCCTTGGACCTGCCTTGGTTACATAATTCTTTTGCTTCCATTCTCCCATATTTGATTTCTGTAGAGGACTTTGTGTTTTCTGGATCCTTTTAAGTTAGGTCAGAGGAGAACATTACCTCATCTTTCTAGCTTTTAAAACTGGTTTTTACCTTAAAAACCTTTAACGGAATGCTTTTTATCATTCCTGCTATTAATTTCTATGAACAATTAAGTTATATTTTAATCTTGCTTTAGAGAATTGTGGATTTAAGTGTTTCCTCCCCAGTCTTACTCAGCCCTTGGTATTATATAGCTGTCGAAAAAACCCTGTCAAACCTCCCTATTTACTCCCCTAGTGGTTCTCATGATATCGTATCTGATACACCATTTAATGAGACCTCATGCTGTTAAACAGGACCTCAGTTAAGTCTTTCAGATCATATTCCATTTGGTTATGTAGTTTACTGAACTACTCCCTTCCCATTGGACATCCAGATTATGGCTTCCTCATAGGGTTGCTGAGAGAATTGAGAAAGCATATTAGGGAACTAGTCCTGGGCCTGACTCAGAGGGGAACTCCATTTCTTTGTCTGCTGAACCCCTCCTTCAGCCATTCCAGGTAATGGCATTCCTGTCCCCCAGAAAACAGCCGTAACTGCCTCCCCTCCTCATCTGGGGGCCATTGCATCACATCCTCAAAAGTCTGTGCCTTCCAAGAGTGTCAGCCTCTCCTAAACCCAGACCAGGTAAGACTCTTGTTTCTTATAAAGTGATGTCATAAGGTGACAATCCTTCATTGGGGTCACTGACACTGATGACGTAGCCATATCACACTGGATGTCAGCAGATCCGAAGGTAATAGGAATTCAGAGATGTTCTTTCCTTATGAAGATGCCATCTTTAGGAAGGTCTGATTGTGAAAGGGGAATATAGCTCAAGTCTGGACCAGTAGAATGTGGACTCCAGCCCAGAGATAAGTTTGTACAATTGACCTTTATCCTTCAAGGTTTAGCTCCTTCCTCCAGAGACGTTTCCTGAACTCCCTCACGGCTCACCCACTCATCTTGGCATTTAATCAATTACTTATTGTGTAATGTAACTTATGCACCAAAAAGCCCGCGAGAATCTGCTCTGTGCCCGGCACTCTGCTAGGCAGTGGAGAAACAACAGTGAAACAGCAAGGGCCCAGGCCCTACCCTCTAGAAGCTTACAGCATAACAGGAAAGACGGACCTTGAACAAGCACTGTGCTTGCAAGTGTGATGAATTACTGCACTTTTTCCCCAGAGCTGGGCTAATTTTCCACTCCCAGAGGGCTGGGATATATTGGGTTGGCCAAAAAGTGCCTCCGGTTTTTAAGTAAACATAAAAGACACATTTTCCATTTTCACTAAGAACTTTATTGAACAACGTATTCACCCTTTTGTTCCACTACCTTCTGCCATTTTTCAGGCAACTTCATAATTCTGTCTTCCCAAGATTTTTTATCTCTTTGAGCAAAGAACTGTTCCAGGTGCCTTTTATAGTCTTCCAGGGAATTGAAATTTTTTTCATTAAGAGAATTTTATAAAGACTGAAACAAATGGAAATCCAGAGGTGCAATGTCTGGTGAATGTGGAGGATGAATCAGAACTTCCCAGGCAAGCTGTAACAATTTTTGCCTGGTGATCAAAGAAACATGTGATCTTGCCATTATCCTAATGGAATTGGATAATTGCAATTAATTAATTAATTGATAGTTACAATTAATTGTTTGGTTTTCTGGAAGGAGCTCATAATAGAGGATTCCCTTCCAGTCCCACCATGTATACAATGTCACCGTCTTTGGATAAAGACTGGCCTTTGGTGTGGTTGGTGGTGGTTCATTTTGCTTGCCCCACGATCTCTTCCATTCCACATTATTGTACAGTATCCACTTTTCATCACCTGTCACAATTTGTTTTAAAAACGGAACATTTTCATTACATTTCAGTAGAGAATTACGTGTGGAAATAGTCAAGGTTTTTTTCGCTTAACTTATGTGGAACCCAAACATCATTAACATAACCAGGCTGGTGCAAATGATTTTCAGTGCTTGCTTTGGATATTTTGAGTATGTTGGTTATCTCCGGCGTGGTATAACGTTGATTGTTCTTAATTAATGTCTCCATTTTGTCGCTATCAACTTCAGCTGGTCTACCTGACCATGGAGCATTGTCCAGCGAGAAATCTCCAGCATGGAACTTCACAAACCACTTTTGACACGTTCAATCCATCACAGCACCTTCTCCATACACTACACAAATCTTTTTTTGCGTTTTTACCTTTCTTGAAATAATAAAGCAAAATATGCTGAAAAATGTTGCTTTTTTCCTTCCATCTTCAATATTAAAATGGCTACACAAAAATTCACCAATTTTGATGTCTTTTTTTTAAATGCACGCTGACATGACAGCTGTCACATACAATCTAACAAAATTGTTTCAAATGAAGTTAAAGACAACTAAGTGCTACTAGAGCCATCTTATGGAAAAAACGGAATGAGCCTTTTGGCCAACCCAACATCTTGCATTCCTTTTGAGTCCTGTGGGCTCTAACGTGACCTGTCACAGCACTTGCTCAATAAATACTATTTGAATAATTAACAATGAGAAACAGATTATGAAAATGTTTGTTTCTTTTCTTAATTTAGGTATAATTGACATATAACATTTATATTAGTTTCAGGTGTGCAATGTAATGATCCAGTATCGTGAGATCACCACAGTAAGTCTAATTAATATCTGTCACCTTATATAGTTACAAAATTTTTTTCTTGTAATGAGAACTTTAAAAATCTACTCTCTTAGCAACTTTCAAGTATGCAATACAGTATTATTAACTAGAGTCGCCACGCTATAGTTTGCTTCTTGATTGCCTTCTCTTTCTATACCATTAGAGGCACCAGGATGGAAAGAGCAGAGATTCTGAGATTTCATGGGACCTGGCTTCAAATCCTGGTTTTACTTGTTACTTCTTGGATGTTTATGGGCAATTTGCTCTCTGAGCCTCAGGTGCCTTCTCTGTAAAATGAAAGCAACAATACCTTCTCCAAAGAGTTATTGTGAAGATTAAATGAGGCAATTTATGTAAATGTGGTATAGGATCTAAAACACATACAAATTTTTAAATGTTCGTTTCCTTCCCCTAGCCAATTGAACCTTGGATGGGAGGCCAAAGAAGCTGTTTTCCTAATATAGGACTTGCATTCATTTAGGATAATGAGTGCAGAGGGGAACAGTAAAATTTTAGGTCTGGATGGGGTCTTAGCCTAATCCCTTTATTTTCTTGGTGAGGAAATTGAGGCCCAGAGAACTCAGGTGATTTCCCTAGGGTCGCACAATGATTTTAGTAGTAGGGCTGGAAACAGAACCCAGGTCCCGACCCAGCATCCAGTGCATTTTGGGCAGTTTCTCCTAGAATTTTATTGCCAGTCTCTCAATCTCAGAAAAGGGAATGCCTTCATGTTACAGTTCATCTGAAGTCTCCTTCCAGGGAGGAAGATAATTCCTGAGAAGTCAGCTGGAGAAGTTCCCAGACCCTTTACAACTTCCTGGAGACTGGGTGGGAAGGTGGTCAGCTCTCCTTGTTGCATTCCAGGAAAGACCAGGATAGAGTGACTTCCAGATGATCTGGGGGCCTGATGTCCCTAGAGGATAAGGCAGGCCTCCTCCTCCCCCTTCCTGGGGAGATGGGAAGGGAAGGGAGCAGTCAGCACAGGACAGTCAGAACACGCCACTTAGCATCACTCAAGCCCCAAACACTCCAAACTCCTCAGAATATGGAGCTCTGCCTCCTGGAACCTCAATTTCTCTTAATAACAATAATAACGATGACAACAACAATAATATTATGAAGTGCCAGGCACAGTTAAAGGCTATCATACATTATCTTTGCCTGCACACTTGCAGCCTGTTTTTGAGAGGCAAGATAAAGCAGTAGTTAAGGGCTTGGTCTCTGATTAAAACTTTCTGGGCTCAAATCTAGACCTCTCAACTTACATTCTGGGCAATATTGGGCAAGTTATTTAAGCCTTCTTTGTGCTTCAGCTTCCTTATCTATAAAATGGGAAGAATGGTAATATCTACTGCATAGGTTGTTCTAAAGATTAAGTGAGTTAATACATATGAAGCATTCACAATAGCACTGGCCACACAGCAAGCTCTGTGTGCATTAGTTGTTAATATCTTAAGAGTCACTTCAGGGGCCTTCCCTTAATCATCTTATCTAAAGGGTCCCCTTTAGTGACTCACTATCAGATTATTGTTTTATTATTTTCAAAGTTCTTTATCATGATCTGGAATTATCTTCCTTTTTTTCTTTTACTTGTTTCTTGTCTGTTTGCTCCCACTAGCAGGTAAGTTTCATGGGAGCAGGACCTCGCCTGGGATCGAATAGACGCTCAGCACACATTTGTTGAATTGAATTGAATTATATCATTGGGGTCTTCCCAAACTCCTGGAAGCAGATACTCCTGTTATTCCCCCCTTTATGAAGAAGCAACATGAGGCACTGAGAGCTCCTTTGTTTGCTCAGGGTCACCCAGCTGGTGGCCCAGTTTGACTCAGGTCAAACCCAGTTTGACTCAAGAGCCCTCACTCTTTTTTATATATATATATTTATTTATTATTTCTGGCTGTGTTGTCAAGAGCCCTCACTCTTAATGATTATGCTGGATTGGCTCCTCTTACTCAAAAATTCTTAGCAAGTGGGTGGGAAGGTTGCCACATCTTATCAACTTTCTCCCCTCTCAAATGGTGCTGGATCTGGAAAGTTCGAAAAAAAGACAAAGAGCTAGCCTTCACTTCTTTCTTCTACAGCTCGGTCTCAGCACCTCCCCATCCTTGTGCACTCCCTTCCCACCAGACCCTGAAGCCCTTCCATCCAGTCTCATCCTCATCTTCTCCATCTCCAATCCTATCTCCATCTAATCCCACCAGATTCCTTTTCCATCCCTGTTCCATTCTCATCCGCGTTCCTATGTCTATGAGGCAGGGCTTGGGTTGGGCTCTGTCCTAAGGCCTGAGACCTATATTTGTGACCTGGAGTAGAAAAGGTTTGCTTTCTTTCTCAGTGTCAACATAACAGTGTCCGTGAAGTTTTTCTGAGTCACCTTTCCCTAGTCCTCTTTTTATGAGACATTTTGTGGCCTCCCACGTTTACATATTTTCCAGAGTCTAACCTCTCCCCTGTACCCATTTGTGCAGTGACTTCATTTTCTCAGTCCAAAGGCATATCACCTGCTGGCTGCCTGATCTTCCCTTTCGATCCACTTCCCAAGAAGACTTGGCTACAAAGTTCCAGGAAGGGTGGGGCCCACTGAGGTTTTGGTGAATGACCAGGCTGAAAACACTTCTATCCTCTCTGCAAGTCCTTGACTTTTATCACAGCAACAGGTGGGTTTCTGGAAATTGAGCAAGATTGGATAGCAGTCAGATCATATGAATGTATGCTTATAGCTGATATCTAGAACTTGGCTGGGGTTTGGAGTCAACGCCAGGCAGCCTAAGAGCCACCCGAGGCTACTCAGGATCATGATGGCACATCCTTCTGTCCAGCTGGACAGGCAATTGACATTGTCTGGGCTCTGGGAAAAAGTGATCATGGAGTCTTCAGGAGACCCTCACTCAGGCTCAGAAATGGTAGGGAGGATAGGGCTGAGTAGAGAATATTATGGACAGTCATGACAGCCATGTTAACAATATCATCTGGTCTAGCAAGGGTAGATGAATTAGGATGAGACAGATAAATATTTTGAGTGGTCTTTAGAAAGGAACAAGGAAGGAATTGATGGGCCAGATTTGGGAATACAGCTAAGGCTGAGACTTAAGGGGCTGGAGTTTGGGATTAGTGACTGGTTGTAGACCCAGTGAGGGGCAGGAGGGCTGGAGGCCTGGAGGCCTGATGCTGTTAGGAAATAGGTAGATTAATAATCAAAATACATTGCAATTGTATAATATATTCTCATAAATTTTCTCATCTGTATAATTTTCTGGGCCAGTATCACTATCTGTCTTCCTAATACCCACACAGACATTTTAATACATGAGAAAACAGGCTCAGAGAAGTTGAGGGATTTTCCTCGGTAGCTACATATAGGCAAAGTTGGCACTCGTATCCAGGTCTCCTAGCTCCTGATCTGGTGCTCTTCCAGTTCTGTCACAGAGATTCCTTCAGTACAGAGGGTAGGGAGCTAAAGGCATCTGACCTGTCAGAAGAGGTAGAGTATGACCAATGAGGACAGAAGCCTGGGGCAGGAATGTGGAGATGGCCTGAAACTCTCCCTGCCACAGATCCTATTGGCTGGAGGACGCTATTACCCAGCAATTTTACTCCTAGATACATACCCAAGAGGAATGAGTGCATTATGTTCACCAAAAGATAAGTCCTAAGAAAGTTCATAGCAGCTTTATTCATAATTATCAAAAACCAGAAACAATCTAAATGTCTATTAACAGAAGATTGGATAAACTGTGGTAATCTCTACAATGGAATACGACACATCAATAAAAAGGAACAAACTACTGATATATACAACATGGATGAATCACAGAGACATTGTGCTAAGTAAAACAAGCCAGTTTCAAAAGAGTACATTCAGTATGACCAAATGAATCTGGAGTAATAACAAAAAATCACATCTGTGGTTGCTTCTAAGGCTTGGGGAGACTGACTGGAAGGGGTACAGGGAAGTTTCTGGGTGATGGAAATGTTCTATATCTTGATTTGGGTAGTAGTAACATATGTAGTACATGGTAACTTTAAGATTTGTACACTTTATGCAAATTATACCTTTTGTTTTTTTTAAATTACAGCTTAGCTTTTGAGGAAAGAGCCAGTTGAAGAAGGAAAAGGAAGGGTCTTAAAGAGTATGGAGGTGATGTCCCAGATTGGCTCCTGTGGAAGGTGACCAACTGCCCTGATTTGCCTGGGACCGAGGGGTTTCCTAGGACAAGAGACTTTCAGTGCCAAGACTGGGAGAGTCCTGGGCAAACTGGGACAGTTGGTCATCCAAGTCCTGTGGAGGAGGGGAGCTGAGTGGGAACTCTGAATGATTGGCAGAAAGGCTGGACTCCCTTGGTACCAGAGCTGAGGGGCTGCTCCAGCAGGCTAAGAGAAGGGCCAGCCAAGAGGTGAGGGCAGCGGGCGTTGCTGGTTGCTCCTCAGGGTTCCTGATCCTCTCAGAGCAGGAATGGGTTGGGGGGTAGAGCTGGAGGGAAAAGGCCTCGGAGACTGAATTGAGGCAGGCAGGCCATCCAGGTTTAGCATCGCAACTTCTGAGCTGGGCTCTGAGGAGATTCTCACTCTGAACCCTCTCTTCACACCAGGTGTCCCCACCCTGTCCTCCCTCAAATGCCTAGGCCAAGAAAATACCAAAGCAATACATTGATTTTCTGGAAGGAAAACAGACATGGGGACCTATCAGAGGAAAATGCGGTTGTATCTCTTCACCTCCATAGTTGTCACAAGGCAGGGACTGTCCCCTCCCCACTTTGTCTGCCACAGCCTGCTGTGGCTTAAGCTAGAAGGGTCTCCTCTATCTTCTCAGAGCCTGGGACAGATGGGGCAATGAGGGAGAGGCTCTTCCAGCTCTCCAGCTGATGCCTGAGGTGAATTCTGACAGAAACTGCTGGCAGGGCTGGTCCACGGAGGGATCAGGAACCAGGGAGGGAGGGCTCAGAAGTTCTCATAGTGGTGCACAAAGTGGGCCTGGTCCTTCCTGTTGATGAGCTGACAGGCCTTCTCTACATTCTTGGTCATTCCTGGAGGGCCGCAGCTAAACACCCCAATCTTCCTCACCTGTCAAGTGTGTGTGGGGGCAGTGGTTGCAGAGAATCAGAGGCCTGTGGGCTTCCTCCCCAGGAGGGAGCTGCTTCTCAAGCCTGGCTGGAATGACCAGGCCATTGACCCCAGGCCCTGAGAAGGCGGCTTGAGTTGGGGAGGCAGGGGGTGGGGTTTGAAGCCCTTCTCCAATGCTTGACCCCATCCTGAGGTCCTCTGCTCAGTACCCAGCTGCAGGCTGCTTGAGGGCCAGGAAGTCCTGGCAGGGGAAGGATGGGTCGGGGTGGGACTGACCTTTGGGTGGACCTCCTGCAGAGAGTCGAAGAAGGGTTCGAAGGGGGGTCGGCCAAAGTGGGTGATGGAGCGCAAGCCCGTGAACAGACTCCGGTTCAGCACCTTCTGGAAGTGCCGCTCACAGATGTACTGGGGGAGGGAGTAGAGGAGGAAGGTCACAGCCAGGCAGAGCCAGGGTCAGCTCCTAGTCCAGATGGCGGTCCACCCACCTGCCTTGGCCATCCTTACCCTCAACCCACATACCCACTGAGCTACCCTGCCTGGCCGGCCCTGACGTACCAGCATGGTGGTCCTGAGGTCAAACTTCTCAGCCAGCTGGGTGATGTAGATGTGCACGGACACCAGGTCCTGGTGGTCATTCTCCTCCACCTCCCGGATGATGTCAGCCAGCCACTCAAACTGCCGCTGGGTCCGTGTCACCCAGATGAAGTAGATCTGGGGACACACAACTAAAGCTCTGATTCAGCTCAGCTCAAGATTCGTCTGCCCAGATGCTTATACTGAGATGGTGGGAAGCCCTGGACCCCCCACAGGCACCAAACCTCTGGCAGGACCCACAGGCCTGATCCAAGGCTTCTTAGCCACAGATCCCAGCAGAGGCTCTTCTGGCTACACCTCCTACCCTCCCTCAAATGTTTGCCATCTGGGCAACTGGGTATGAATGGTCCCAGCAGAACCAGTTGCCTAGGAGCCAGGGACTTTTTATCATGCTACTCTGCTGGGATGTGGGGACACAATCAGGCTGTCTGTCCCCATTTCTTTGAAGAATGGGAGAGGGACACTCACCTTTTTACAGAGCATTTGGCTGCCTAAGGATGACTTGAAGACCAGGTCTTTGAGGATGGAGGCAAAGGGGGTGACCCCAATGCCCCCTCCCACCAGCACGGACACCTCAAACTTATGCCACTCCTGGTGGCCCTCTCCAAATGGTCCATCGAGGTACAGCTGCCAACAGAAGAGGAAGATGAGATGAGCTTGGCCCTTCCCCAGCTCTGAGGTTAGAAATGGGGGGGGGGGGCGGGGAGGACCGGGAGAACTAGTTTCTTTGAGGCACCCCAGCCCTCTCCCAGTCTGGCTTTGGGGTGGCTGGAGCATCTTATCCCAAGGTCGGAGAGGGTGGGGACCTTCTATCAATGCCAGAACCCCAAAAGTGGCTACCAGTGATGAGCACCTTTGGATGTTTGGCACAGCTGTCGCCCGTCGGGGGTGAGTAGATCTCCCTGAGGCGGGTGGTCCAGGGCCCTGCTGCCCGGATGTGCAGGCTAAGCGTGTCCTCGTGGGGCGCAGAAGTCAGGGTGAAGGGGTGGTACTCGTTGGTCCCCAGAGCCAGGCAGGCGATCCGCACCCACTGTCCTGACTTGTACTCAAAGTCTTGGGGCCGCTGGAACTCAAGGTGGGTCACTCCTGGGGGTCATGGGCAGGGAGGGGCAGGGATCAGAGGGCTTGCTCCTGGTACCTGAGGACTGGCAGGTACCCTGTCCTCTCCACACACCTGAGGCACAGGGAGTAGTAACATGATCTGAGCGAGTATGGCTTCTGGGGCTGGGAGTTGGAGGGCGCCCTCCTCTGTTTCCTGGGTAACTCAAGAGCTGGGCTTCTCTGCTCTCCTGTTCCAGCCCCTCCCCTCCTCTTTGCTGCTTCTTCCCACTAAGGGCCCAGGCCTGATACCACTGTCCTGGATACCAGCCTACTAGGTCAGGGGACCTCAGGCTCCCCAGGTACCATCTCAGTGTTTGCCAAACCTCCACCATATGAGGGTTACCTTTATGGTGGGCCATATCAGCACACCTGCTGCACTATCATTTATCTAACATTTTTCTTTAAATTGACTTACTTTTTCAATTCAATTTACCTTGAGAAGAACATTTAGGTCACTAAGGTGAGTAGAAAACCAGCATCATGTGCTCTATCTAGCTCCAGAGGCTGTGCTCTATCTAGCTCCAGAGTCCAAGCTCTTAACCAATACCCTACATTGCCTTGCCTAAGTATCATGTGGTCTAAACAGAAGGTACCATGTTTTATCAAATTTTAGCTGGATACTGTTTGTTGCCTGACCACAGCTGAGCCTCAGGCTTGTTCTCTCTTTGTGGAAAAAGGAGATTCGCAAGTACTGGAGGATGCAGAAGGCATGCTAATACCATGCTGAGACTTTGTTCTTAAATAATCTTGATTGAAATACAGTTGAAGTGAGGTTAATTTTCTTACTATGTGAGTCCTGAAGGTTAGCTGGCCCCTTGTCACTTAAGTCATCTTCCACCACCCTTTACATTGATGTGAATCCCCACTCTGGCCAACATTGACTATCAACAACAGACTCTTGCAGTCTGGGCCATTTATCTGTCTCTGAAGAGAGGTTATTCTGAGTGAAGGAATGGGAGAGGGGTGGGTATGGTTCCCCACCCTGCAGCCAGGCCACACAAGCGCGGGTCTTTCTTGTCCTTAAACCCCTCTGAATGCACTTTCAGCCTCCTCTTCTCATAGTCACTTCTCACTGTCTGTAAGTCCTCCTGGGAACTAAGCACAGCTCTTTTGGGGGCTGTAGTTCCATCAGGAAAGCTGCAGGGGTCCCTGAGAGGCTAACAGAGGCAGCAATGGGATGAGGAGGCCTGGGGAGCTGTCTTCCCACGTCCCATGAGTTGACCTCCAATGCTGCCCACCGAGGGTCAGGCCAGGCCTGGTACCTGAAGGCAGCAGTTCTGCTTTCACCACGCCTATCTCCACCTTCTTCCGGCTCAGGCTCACCAGCTTGTCCCCCACATAGATAAGTGCTGGCACCAGGAAGTAGATGTGGAAACGGGGCAGTTGGATCAGAGCGAAGCTGCCGTGAATGATGAGCTGGAGACATGGCCAGTCAGTATAGCTCAGGCCCAGCTGGCCCCCTTCCTGCACCCACCCTACCCAGATACTTCCTGCCTGGGCCCCGGGCCTGGGCAGGGTAGGTGGGGCTGGCATAGGCTCCATAGGCTGTGGTCTCGGGTCTGGGGTCTCGGTCTGAGATCTCGCGTCCAATTCACCCTGCTCCCTCCCCACATCATGAGTGCTCATCTCTGCCTTGTGGCCTGGCCCTGCCCAGAGAAGTCCCTCACCAGCACGTAGAGCAGAATGTAGAGGTGGTGGGTCAGCCAGAAGCCCCGGAAGCTGCGGCGCCGGAAGTGGTGGGAGGCGAAGACGTACATGATGGCGAGAACCAGGAGCAGGAGCACCCCTGTCATACCTGGGGGCAGCGGGGACAGGGTCAGAGAGCCCCTGGCCTCGGGACCTCAGCCTGGGCTGAGAATGCCAGAGGGCATTTCCCCATTCCGCTCTTCTTCCCTGACCTCTCTCATCCCTCCCTGGCTCCCAGAACAGCTTGCCCAAAGAAGCTGGAGCTGAGGCTTGTGCTGGAGGCTGCAAAGGGATCCTATGACCACTATAGACAAGTGTGTATTCATGGGAAGATGAGGGAGGACAAAAGCAAAAGTCCTCAGACAGAAACCCCAGACTCCACATACAGTCTACTCTTTACCTGGGACTGTCTGGAAGAACCACCAGTAGAACTTCTGGGGAAGCTTGGACCTGTAGGACAAAGACACCCAGAGCCTCAGGCTGGGGCAGGAGGGGCTCCACCACTGTTGCAATGTGACTCTGTTCCTGACGGCCTTGAATGCGGAGGTTACTGGGCCTCAACCCAGATGGCCAAGGGTCCTTCCAAAGAATATGGCACCCAGCTTCCTGCAGTTCCACCCTCTGATCTCAAAGCAATTCTTCCTCCTGTGTTATCTTGAATTCTCCTACTACAGCTGACCTTTGCTTCCTTGAAGTGCTGGTTCATATTCTGTAAGCTCCATGAGGTCAGGGAGCTTACCTCCATGCTCTATCCCTATGCTCAAACAATGCCCAGCACAGAGTAAATGCTCAATAAATAGTTGTTGAACGACTGCATGTATCTTGGCATCCCTACTCTTTGGCTCCTGGATGGACACACAGGACGTATTCCACAAATATTTGCCCAGTGAATGGACAGTAGGCTGAGATAGCAAGCTATGTGTCAGGTACACGTGAGAAAGAGGCTCCGACTTCATCTCCCAAACTCCTTTCCTGGCCAATTACGGCCTGCTTCCTTCCTGAGGGCAAGGAAGTCATCTCTCAGCTTCCCCAAGGATGCTAGCTTCTCGCCCTCACTTAGTGAGAGAGTGGAGGGTCTAGGGCCATCTACCTCTTTTCTGTTGTACCCTGAGGCCTGCCCCAGGATTCCCAAGGGGGACCCTCCCCAAAACTGACCCATCATTCACAAAGACGCTGGGGAAGATGCAGGCCAGCAGGCTGAGGGGGCTGACTGAGAAGATGTAGACATTCACCACGTGGCCAGCACTGTGCAAAACTGAAAGAGACACATCCTGTTAGAGACGCCTCCAGGGCCAACTCTACCTCCAGCCCCGAGGAGAACAGGAAGTATAAGTAGCTCCAGTCTCCCCACTGCCTCCCCCACAGCTCGACCCAGGGGACTGCAGCAGTGGCGAGCGTGCCCAGGAGCCACATACTGGCCAGGACGACAGCAGCCATGGCGATCCAGCGATGGAAGTCCACGGCGGCATCGAAGGGCACGTAGCGGTTGAGGAAGGTCTCTCGCAGGAAGGTGATGAGGTTGCGGCACATGGTGAGCAGGATGTAGGAGAACATGAAGGAGACGCTGGCCGCCGTGCCCCGCGACAGGATGATGCCCACGAGGGTGGTCTCTGCAATGCCCGAGGGTGGCGAGGCAAAGGCATAGTCTGGGGGCACAGTGGGGGTGGATCAGCACAGCACAGAAGCCTGGACCCCAGTCAGAACAGCTGGGCTCCCCTATCCAGAGGCCTGAGGATCAAGAATAACAACCAGAAGGCTCTCACGTCTCCCCTCCCACTGCCCACAACCTGGAACGCTCCTTACAGTAAGCACGCTCCACAAACAGTCCGGCACAGATGGCTGAGAAGATTGCCACGACCACGATGTGCCGCCGGTAGTTCTCCACGAAGCGCTTGTACTGCTGCAGCTTCTGGGCCAGGAAGCCCCGCTGCATCTTCTCCTGCAGCGCCTCTGTGTATAGCCGGGGAGGGGGCACCACTGCCCTGCAGCAATGGGAGGCAGGTGGCCCGAGATCAGGGCACCCTGTACTCCCCTAAATGCCACCCTATGAAGGAGACCTGGTGATCTGGTAGCGGTCAGGATGGGCCACAACAGATGAAAGAAAAAGCTTTTGGAGGGTAGAATCCACTCTGCCAAGCCTTTACCTCTCAGCTTTATTTGCCCTCTCCACCCACTCCTCCATCTCCCCATGACTCCATCTCCACCTCCTCCTCTCTGTTCTGTGCTTCCTTCTTCCTGCTCCCTGCACAGGCCTCACTGCTGTGCCCAAAGCAGGCAGGAGCCAGGAGACCCCTCACTGCCTGGTGTTGCATCCGAGTGCCAGGCCCCCTGCCTGAAGATTAGGGTGCAGAGGTTGAAGAGTCATTAACTCAATAGCCTGCCAATCCGGTCAGGGACACCTGGAATGAGTCTCAGGATGGTTCCTTGTGTGTGGGGGTGTGCGCAGACCAGAGACCCTGAAACTTCTCCCCATGTCTCCTTGGGTCAAGGGTCTGGGAAACACTTACTTTTTGCCAAACCTCTTCTTCAACCCAGGGCCCTCCAACTCTGGGGCTTCTGAGACAGGGAGCCCCACTCCCTGAGGGCAAGAACTGAGAAGAGAAAAATGGGTTTCATTCTCCCCTTGTCTTTGCAGCCAGGAGAAGAACTGCCAAGTCAGAGTTGGGGCTGGTGTGGGAGGGGAGAGATCCTGGGACTCATTTCTGTCCACAGAACCTGCCCATAAAACCGGTCAGAAAGAAGCCAGGCAGAAGGCAAGACAGAAGGAATGAACATGATCTGATCACATGTTCTGTAGAATGATTCTGTCCTGGAGGGGCAGGGAGAGAGCCAGGCTCCTGAGCAGTAAGGGGTTATGTGTGTGAGGCAGCTGGAACTTGGGCTAGAACAACCGTGCGCTGAAAGCTACTTTCAGAGCAAATGTCTGGCCCAGGGGCTGATTCCACCAGCCCTACTCCTTCATTTCTCTGCAGGGGACCCAGCCGGGGCACCTCCCAGTGCCCCATTCCCACTCACCGTTCCCCAGAAGTCCGAGTGATGAATGACACTCGACAGCTGACGTTTGGTTTAAGAATGTCTCCAGTACCTGGGGAGGACAAGAAGCTGGACGGGCTTCCCCACGAGGGAGGAGACTGTCCTAGGAAGGCTGCCGTGGCACTTGCCAGTGACTTGGTCATGTCCCCATCTCTTTCCCCAGCCTTGCTCCCCTCACTGCCCACACTGAGCACCCACTGTACACAGGGCGGCAGCCACTGCTAGACAATGTGGCAACTGAGTGCAATTAGAAAAGGGGCCCCCCTCCAGGCGGATGCAACCCTGTAGGTCCTTTGTGTAGAGAAAATAGGGCCTCTTCCTCTGGCCAGACACACCCCAGACCAATGCACATGGTTGGTGTGTAGAATGTAGGCTGGACTTCAGCCTGCCCTGACCCCTCAGTGGGTATCTTTGTGCATAAATTGCACAGGTGTATGTGATGCCCTTGATTACACGTGCCTGGCTCTCTACTAGGCATCAAGGACTAAAAGAGAAATAAGACCTGAGTGCTATGCACCAGGAACTCTCATTTTGAAGACACGCCCATTCCTGACGCCTTCCAAACTCACACACCTCCACCTCCACCCTTGACGCAGAGCTGGGTGCCGCGGAGCTCGTTGTAATGGTCCCGCAGCATGAAGTGGAAGTCCTCCCACGTCAGCTCCTGCTTGTCCTGGAAGCCCGACTCCCGGAACATGGACTCCACCACCTCAGCCAGCTGGGCCTTGGACAGGCAGTTGTTGGAGATCTCGATGAAGGACCTGGGCAGGGGGAGGGAGGAGAGACGAACGCAGCCTGTCACCCGGCAAGGTCAGGTTCAGGCAGGTGCTGGGTGGGGTGTGTCCCAGCCTATCTAATGTGGTTACCAGTGACCCAGGAAATGGCACTGAGAAGGTGTTCATCCAGCCTGCTGCTGACGCTAAGCTGGGTGGGGTGGCCAAGGGCTCAAAAGGCAGAACAAAATTCAAAGTGACCTTGACCAGTTAAAGAAAGCAGTCCCCAAACAGGGGGGCACCTACAGCTGGAATGAATGTCCACTTAGTGTAGGGACTTGTCCAGGTGTGCCATGGCTCTCTCATGTGGCAGGCTCTTACGTTGATACCTCCCACACCACCACTGGGCACCCCGTTCGTGGTCCAGCGGGGGGTTGGGAGAGGAGATGTAGCTGCACTGGCTGCTGCTTCCTTGTGCCAACAGCCTGGGGCATAGGCAGGAGTATCTCCGCACCCAATGTGACAGCACCCACAGTGGCAGCTACAGTCGCCATAACTCTTTTCTTAGACTGTGCTTTGGGACAAAAGCAAACAAACATGCAAGTTTGTGTGAGTCCAGCAGAAAAAGACCTTTGTGTGCACGGCACAGCAAGCACTGCCATCACATTAAAAAACACATCATCCCACTGGCTCAGGGTGAGACTGAGCAAGAGCCACACTGAGTACAGGCCAAGGAGGTGGACCTCAGCCCCTGGGGGCAGAGACCGTCTCCTAGAGGGTCCTGCAGCAGCACGCCCAGCGAGGGACAACTGCAATGCGCCTCGCCCTAGCCCTTTCAGAAGCCCATGTCCAGTTGTGGTATCTGGACTGTAAAGAATGTGGCAGTTAAGGTGAAAGCTGAAAGCAATGAGGAGGCTTACAGGGGTAGAAGAGTTAAAAGGGTCTGGGCTGTTCTACGCATTCTGTTTATTCATTTACTTATTTGTTTCATCTGATTCAGTTAACTATGTATTGAATGCCTGCTATGTGCCAATCACAGTGCGGAGGAGGGGATTCAGCAGGGAACAAAGAGAGATATGAACCCTGTCCTTATAGAGCTGTAGGCAGCTGTGGAGCACGGTCTTCAGGAATAAGCCTGTGAGCTCAAAACTGGTCTTTATCGGCACACCACAACCAGAAATGGCTTAAGAAGCAGGAAGAGAGAAGGGTTGGAATATAGAAGAACTTTCCATGTTTCTCCTCCTGCCTGTCATGGTGGTTAATACTGGCAGTAACCCAGGGCATCCGTCCTCCATGATTCATTATCTCACTGTGTAAAGCACAGCATTTGAAGAGTTAGCAAAGACCCAAAGGCATCCAGAAGGGGTTAGCGGGCTTTGTTACTGGTCATCTTGATGTTGGTTGTCTTTTGTAACTAGGGAGAATTTTCTGGTGGTGTTGGCACTGCAAATACAGACTCTCCTGGAGGCAGGGGCCTGGCCAGATAAACTTCTGAAGCTGGATGCTCTGAGCGTCTAGGATATAGTACCTAGGCCACCTCTCAGTGTAGATGGACTCATAACCTCCTCGCCTACCCTCCTCTGACCTGACCTGTTTTCCTGTTTAAAATATCAGGAAGTCTCAGGACTGGAGGGGCCCACCCCATACCGCATCATGGTAAAGAACTCGTCCTTGGAGAGGAAGCCATTCCCATCAAGGTCATACATGGTGAACATCAAGCGGGACTTGTCCTCTGGGGAGCCTGGCAAGACATAGGGGATGCCCGTCAACTCTCTGCTGAAAGACACCTGACTCCTGGGATGGTCCACCATCCCCCTACCTTTCATGAAGACCACCAGGACGTCCAGGAACTCCCGGAAGGACAGGTAGCCATTGCCGTCCTTGTCGGCCAGAGAAAACATGGACTCCACAAACATGTCCTGGGGCTTGAGGCCCAGGGACTCGGCAAACTCGGCCCGGCTCAGCTCACACGTCAGGGCCTCCCGCACCTTCTGTGACGAATCCAGGGGCAGGGTCCTGGCGTCTGCCTGGTCGATGTCCAGCACCTGCACTCGGGCAGCAGCAGAGGGAAGGAGAGAAGGAGGTGAGGCTGGAAGCAGTTCAGTGACCTCTCACATCTCCCCAAAGTCCAGCTCAGAAAGGGTGAGTCCTGGTGGCTGCTCACGGTCATTAGATAAACTTCTGACTTGGGCTTCTGCTTTCCTGCAGAGGGGGTGACTGTAGCAGGGGATGGGGTGGGAATGGGGAGGGGCACAGTTTGGGAATGCAAAGTGAGAGAGCCTACGCTGGGGACAGAAGCGGCAGCAGACGTTAAGTGGACAGGGAGGAAGGGGCTAAAGATACATTCTCTTGTCAATTCAGACAGGGCTGTCATGTGCCTGATTTTAAAAGTCATATACATGTAACTACCATTTGTTAAATGCCTATAACGAAGCAAGCACTTGGGCTAAACCCTGTACGTAGAACCGTGTTTATCAAACTTTAGAGTGAATCAGAAGCCTCTGGTGGGCTTGTGGGCCCCAACCCCAGAGTTCCTGATTTCCTAGGTCTTGGGGAAGGGCCTGAGGACTTGAATTTCTAACAAATTCCCAGATGAGCCTGCTGCTGCTGGTCCAGGGGCCACACTTTGAGAACCACTGATGTAGACCATCTCCCTGAATCCTCACAGCAACCTAGAGGGATGGATCCTATTTTAATCACTGTTTCATAGATGAGGAAACTGAAATCTCCAGCCCGCAGAGCAGAAGCTTAGATCACCCCACATAGGGTCCTGTCCAGCCCAGGGTCCCTTCAACCCCTGGGCCCGGTCCTGCCTCCAAAAGGCACAGTCAGGCACCTGGGCAAAGAGGTGTCTGAAGAAGACCTCCAGGATGCGCCCCCGCTGCTGCTTGGTCACAGCCTTCCTGAACAGCTCGTTCTCACTCATCTCAGCCACATCAAGGCCCAGAGTCCAGCTCTCACAGAAGCCCTGCAGCTGCTGCACGAAGGTGCCTCGCTCTTCCTCGGAGTTAAACAGCATCACCTGGTGGGAGGAAGGCTCAAGCTTCTGGTTCAGCCTCCCCTCAGAGGGTCTTGGGTTGGGGGATGGAGAAAAAAGCTGTCCCCCATTCCATCCCGGCTGGGGCCAGGTGAGAGGCTCAAAGGGGATCAGAGGGAGAGTGTGGTGGGGCTGGGGACCTCTGAAAGGAGTGTCTCCTCCCAGCATCAGCCTTCACAACTGAGCTCTGTAGCTGAGGACGGGGTGGCCGGAGAGGACTTGCCGTGAGAGGGGAGATGTGCGAGGGCAGCCCAAGCTGGGGAGGCAGGATGGGCCATACCAGGTCATACTCCTTGGGGATCTTGAGCAGCAGGGTGCGGCGTCCGCTGTTGCTGGACAGGATGAGGTGGACCTGCTGCGGGGGCCTCAGCTGGATGGTGCGGAGCACAGAGAGACGCCTGTCCAGGACCTGCAGACGCCTGTCTGGGAGCAGCTGGATGGTGATGGGATAGCTCCTCTCCCTGGGTCCCGGCCACTCCATCGCTAGGGAAGGGACAATGGGGCAGAGTGGTTCAGCAGAGGTCCCCAGGCCCCTGCCCTCAGGCTAGCTCCACTCTGCCAGTCTGAGCAGGCACCCCCAAAGCCTGGCTCTCTCCCCACATCTGTAACCTGGTTCTTTCTCCCAGCACCGCCCCCCCATCTGTCCCCTTCCCTCTTCCCGCCCCTTGGCCCCATCTCACCTGACATTCCATCTTTGGCTGCTTCTTTCTTCACACTCTCTCTGCCTTTCTTTTGTAGCTTCTTGAGCTCTTGGCCCCGGAAATAGGCCACAACCCCAGAGATAAGCAGGCTCACTGAAGGGGGTCAGAAGGAGACACTGGGTGGGGGGGGCACGGCCCCGCCTACAGCTTCACTGAGGCTTTGGCTGCCGCCCCTCCCTTCCCAAGGCCCCTTGAGCCTGGCTTCAAATGTACCTAGGAGCTAGCCTTACAGGCCAGCAGGTAATGAGGGGCAGGGACAGTCTGTGAGGAGGAGGGGAGCCAGAAGAGAAATGGGCGAAGGGGTAAAGGGCTCACCTAGGGGGAGACAGCACAGAGCCACGATGGTGATGCCAAAACCAGGACCACTGCCCTCGAAGAAATGAGTCACAGTCAGGGGCACACAGGGGGACAAGCCTTCACTTGTGAGCTGCCGGGGCTGAGGGCAGGGTGCACCTGAGGGAAAGACACAGAAGATCTCAGGGCCTGAGGATCCCACTCCTTGGCCAGGCAGCCTTCCCTTCTGTCCTGTAAAGGACCAGGTACCCACTCTCTCCCAAACCCTCCTCCCTGGAACTTGTTCCCATCAAAAATTCCTCTTCCACATCCCATCTCTCAGCATCTATCCCAACTTGACCACAAGGTTCAGCCTGCAAACCAGTCTAGTCTCTACTGGGGGAGGTGGCCTAATGCAGGCCTCCCAGACCAACACAGAAGGAGCTGCCTGGTGCCCAGCTCCCTGGACAGCACCAAGTGATCCCCACACAACCTCTGTCTCTTCTCTGCCACCATTGCTTGTGTTCTCCCAGGCCACCCACCTTGTTGCCAAATAAAGACATTGGGCTGCAGGGCACTATGGTTCACGCTGGTGACAGCCACCAGCACGTCCCGAAGAGTGGTGTTTCTGATTTCTGCAATTTCCTCCGTGGAGAATAGCCTAAGTTAGAGAAAGCCAGGAATTGTTGGGATGGGAAGGGGACACAGGTCTCCAGCAAACTCAGGCCCAGGGACCCAGATGAGAAAAGAGATCGAGAGGGGTTGGGGAGGGGTGCTGGGACATCTGGGTGCTGTTTACAGGCAGAGGGTCTGGGGCCCAGGCCGAGGTAGAGTCTGAAGTGGGAACCCAGGCAGGCCTCACCCATTCCTGCTGTTCTCAAACCAGTAGCGGTCGCCATCCCGCAGTCGCACAAACTGATCGAGGACGATGGTGCTGAAGAGGGGTCCAGGGCCCCCATGGCTCTCCAGGAGCCCCCCAGGGAGTAGCTCCAGCCGGGACACGTCCTGGTTGTACAGGGCGGCTATGGCCTCCAGCACCTGGGGCCACACAGGAAGTGAGGAGCGTGTGAGCGTGGATACGGTTTTGTGTTGGGAGGGCAGCCACTATTGCCCCATCCCTCAAACACAGGACCCCATCAGCTGCCTGGCTTGCTGCTCAGGCCTGAGGAAGTGTCCTCTATCTAGGCAGCACTCCTCAGGTGGTGACAAGTCTGGTGGGAGGACCAGTGTGTCACTACCCAGACCGCCTATCCCCAGTGATCAGCAGCTTCAGGGTCACCCAACTCATGGGGCGAGATCCTGCAGGAATAGGACAATGGCACCCAACCCAGGGGCCACTCTGCAGTAATGGTACAATGCAGTGGTGAGGATACTCTGGAATCAGATGGCTGAATTTAAATCCTGCTTCCAAGACTGACTTACCAATTATGTCATCAGTAAAATGGCGATAATTATGGTCTCTACTCTGTAACATTCTTGACATAGATTAAATGTGTTACATGTGTAAAGGACTTAGAACAGTATCACCACAAGAAAGTTTTAGCTGCCATTATCATCATCACTATTCCTGACCTGACGGTCCACGGTGGTGTTGAGGTCACTCCAGCTCCCTGGGGTCTCCAGCCCCAAGGCCTGTCGGGCTTGGCTATAGCTGGGCAGCCCCATATCTCGGCCACGTTGGATGCTGCTGGCCACATAGTCAGTGCGGGAGAACTTGCCAGGGCCAGGCCAGTAATCTGAGGAGGAGAGAGGACCAGGCTCTAGGCTCAGTCCCTCTAACCCTTCTTCGCCCAGCAGCCTTGAATTGGGCTGTTGGCATTACCCACACTCAGCACTCCTCGACATGTGCCCTGCCTTGGTGCAGGGTCACTGTCATCATGTGTGACCAGGGGCAATTTTTCTGGCAAAACTCTTCCCCTAAGACTCAGGACTGTTCTAGTCACCAAGCAGTAAATTCCCCGTCCCACCTCCTTAACCTCAGCATAGGGCTGGACAAAAACCTTTAGCGACCTAAGCACCAGAGATTGTGGTGCCACCCTTCCCCCACACCCTCAGATGTTGGTAATTTAGAATAAAGCTTGTTTTCTTCTAATGGCTGTTTGCTGTGTGTTTATCTATGTTCCTGCTTTATAGGTACCCTAGGTCTGCCTGATGCTTAACCCAGAAGGGTCCCCAGGCTCCCGGACCTCTGGGCCCTCATCCCCTCTGCCTCCAGTGCTTACCCCTCAGATCTTCAACCACTATGTTGTCCTCCCGCTCCGAAATCTGGGAGGCCATTCCCAGCAGCAGATGATTCACTGCATCGGCACTGTTCAGATTGGGGTTCTGGAATAAAACAACACATTCAAGGTAGGTTCTCAGGCCCCTCCCTAAAGCCAGGTCCTTCTCAGGACCACTGCAGCACCTCAGGATAAAGGGCCCTTGGCCAGTCCTAGACTCTCTTGAGCTGTTGTCCCCAGATAATTTTCTGATCACTCTACCCTTCAACTCCTACCACCCTGGAGCTGCAACACCTAAGAACTGGAATTGTTGCTTTTCCCAGCCTGTGTGATGAGACTGACCTTGACCCACCTCCCCTTGCCCCTGACCCCAGGCTGACCTCCCGAATCCAGTAGCTGTTGCAGACTCTGAGAGCTGGGGAGCTGCCAAAACCCTCATTCAGGACCATCTGGAAATGACAGCTGGTGTTTCTGAAATGGGGAATCAAGGATGCAGTAAGAGAATTCAGAGAAGTTGAGGTGGAGTTGAGTGGGGCGATGGATTCAGAGGCGGCCTGGCCAGTACTAAGAGGTGTCCTCGGAACTTCCTTGAACATGGCAGGGGTTTGGCAATGAGTGCGGATTGAAGGTAGAGGTTGCTCTTTGTCCACACAGGGTAGGAAGGGAAGGAGAGAAGAGAGTGACCCAGCTGCTGGACAAATCCTGCTCTCAACAACTGAAGTTCAGCCATTAGGAGGAAATGGGGAGATTTTCCTGTTAAGACTGAACTTCCTACCCCAGGGTGCTGTTTCAGGGCACCAAATTCTGCTTCTTTTCCCCCATGAAACTGTAGGGGTGTAAAAAAGGCCCCAGGCCCACAAGACCACTAATTCTTCACCTCTGCCAGTGTGATGCTCAGCCAGACCCTCCCTCACCTCATGTAGACGCCAGGGGGCACCATGGTGGAGAAGAACTGCTCAGAGGCCACCAGGAACTCCGGAGAGATGCTGGGGTCCAGGAAAGGGCGGTACTCTGTCCACAGGGGTAAGAAGAGAAATAGGCTCTTTACCCTCACACACTCGTCACACGAACCCACCTGTCTTCTTTGTCCTATGGATCCTGACCCCCTCCCCCTCCCCAAACCCCTCCTCAGCCCAGGTGTTCCCCAAACTCCCTCACCTGTGTAATTCGGCGGTGCTTGCTGCAGGAAGCTGGGCAGCCACTCATACATCGCGATGTTCTGAGGGTCAAGAGAGGGGGAAATGGGAGGTCAGCGCTGGAGCAGCCAGGCCAGGAAGGATCTGAGCTCAAGGAAGGCTTAGGTGTGAGACGAGGACCAGGCAGGGCAGTCACGGGAGAGACACTCAAACAGGAGAGGGGAGGAGGTTCCCGTTGCCCACGAGGAACGAGGGCAGGGGGGAGGGGCAGCTAAATAACAATCACGAGAAAACCTCTGGTATAACTAGCGCTTTGCCTCCTTATCACTCTCAGGGGCTTTCCCTAGACGGTAGCTGTCTGGGGAGGGGTGTTTCTGGGTGGGCTTGTCCAAGGAGGAGGGCTCTGCGGGGCAGCGGAGTCTCCCGGGGACAAGGACGTGGGGGCAGGGCCGCGCGACCGACCTGGTAGGTGGCGATGACCCTCTTGCGCGCGTGCTGGAACAGCTCCTCGTCCCCCCAGAGCGGGTGCTGGCGGGCCAGCCTCTGCGCCCACAGGTTGTGGTAGCGGAACCAGAGCAGGCCCAGCGCCTGCAGGAAGGGCTCGCGGTTCCCTCGCTCCGCCCCGAAGGCTGCCCGCGCGGTGGGGACACAGGGGAGGAGTTGAGCGCGGGTGGGCCCGAGGGGGGCGCACCTCGTCGGCCCCAAGCCCGCGCCCCCGCCGCCTCACCGTACAGCCCCCGGGGCCCGCGCCGTCCCGTGGCGGGGTCGGGCGCCGTCCACATGCGCAGCGGGTCCTGCGCGTTCCGGGGGAAGGCGGGGTCGGGCCCCGACGCCAGCTGCCCACCGGAGAAGCTGCGCAGCTCGTCGCTCCAGGAGTGCGAGGAGCCATAGATGGCGCTGCCGTCCAGCCAGCCCGTCGCCTCGTTGGTCTGCGGGGACAGCGGGAGGCTGAGCCGGGGGTCGGGTGGCCGAGGCGGCTCAGGGCGGGCGAGGGCCGGGCGGCCGTTGCGGGTGGTGGGAGCCTCTCCACAGCTGCCTCAGGTCCCGCCCCACCCCCCACCCCCAGCCGCCTTCCCCGCCCACCAGGTCCCGGGGGTTGCTGGGGCTCTGTCCGGTCTCGGGGTCCCAGCGGCTCCTCTGGAAGGGCAGCACCACGTCCCCGCTCTGGTCGCGATCGAACACGGGGTCTCCGGGCGGGATGTGGATGTTGAGGAACTCGGCTGGGCAGCCAGGCTTTTCCACGCTCACCAGGTCCGAGAGCACGTGGTAGCCTGCGGGCGTCGGGGGGCAAACTGGTGAGAATTGCTACTCCCCACCGCCAAGGCTGACGCCAATTTCTGAAGAGCCTAAAGGCAGATGTTCCAAGGCAAATTCCGCGCCACCAGCTCTAAAACATTTTTCTAATTTGCAAAGTGGGGTTATAGTACCCTCCTCGCCCACCCCATAATGTTGTTGGGAGAATCAAAATAATATAATTAATGTAAGGGCTCCCCCAAGCCAGTCCCCCTCTCCTAACAGATCCTGCCTCTCCCTCCCTCTTCGGGGGAAAGAAGATATAATCACAACAGGAGAGGGGCGGTAGTGGAATCAGCTTCTAAGAGCTATAATGAGGGTTAGTGGCACTCCTGGGTTTGTAGTCAGTGATAAGAGAAAGATTAGGAGAGCAAATACCCCCGAATCAACACCCCCAAATCCCTCCAAGAGGAAGAAAGGCTTGAAGTGAGGCTTGGTGGGGAGAGGAAGTGGTTCGGGGTCTTGTATCGGTCTCCTGTGGACTTGCAGAGAGGCCTCAGGGCCCCTCTCCCCAGGCTCTGAGCTGAGCGCCAGGTCAACCCTCACCGAAGACGCGTTCTCCCACTTTGCTCTCACCGAAGAAGACCCCCAGCACTGTGCGATTGCGGCTGGATGACAGCCCATCTTTGCCCCGCATGGCGGCGTTGCTGAGTCGGCGCGGGTTGGGCAGCAGCGGCTCCCCCAGAGCCTGATACACGCCGTCCGCGTAATTAGCAGGTACAAGGCGCCGCAGTCGGGAGCCTGTGGGAAGCAGGGAGCCGGGCTCTGTCTGAGCACTCCGTCTCCAACAAGCCCACGAAACTTGCTCTACTCCTCCCTCCAACTCCCCACTCCCACTGACGAGACCCCTTCTTCTGTCCCCAGGGGTGTACAGGAATTCGCGGCGCAGGCAGCCGGGCGGCTGGCGGCTCGCTCTCTCGGCTTCTCCGCGCCGGGTCTCCCGCGACCCTGCCCTCCACTAGCCGTTCTCCACCCCAGACCACGGGACGCACCGGCAGCGCCACGCTCGTGGTGCCTCAGGTTGTTGAACCAGCCGTCATAGCGCTGCACTTCCCAGGTCAGCGAGACTGAGTCCTGGCCTCCTGTGGGTCAGAGGGTGGTCCACTCAGTGCTAGCCTCCCTGCGACCCCTCTGGGACCCGACGGCCTCGGCCCGTGCTTCTCCAGACCGCCGAGCGCCCCCAACCCGACCCAAGTGGCGATACTAGCCCGGCGTCTAGGCTGCGCCAGGAAGTTTCCCATCTGGCTGAGCCGCTCAGCCATCTCACCCGATCTTCCAGCCTCAGGAAGCCGCTTGCCTGCACGTCTCCCTTCCCCAACTCCCAAGGGAAACTGGGAGACATCCCGAACTAGGGGCGCCTGGTACTTACCCGCTGGGTCCAGGAGTGCAGTCAGCAGAGCTCCCAGGAGCACCAGGGCCTCTGGCCTTGCACGGACCATGCTGACCCTGTGGCCAAAAGGGTGGGAGGTGGTACATAGAGACACGGAGCAGGCGTCCCCCACACCGACAGTTGGCACAGGAGGAGGAGGCACCAGCCGTGTCCACTTCTGGATCGAAGCTTTTAGAAACGTCACCAAGTACCCGCACCTGCGGGGCACTTTTTTAAACGCATAAGCAGCCCTCAAGGCAGTGACACTGGTCCCCACCCTCCACCCCGTGGAAGAACTAACCCCGATCACACACAGGAACCCGGGAGGCACAAATCCTCTGGGGTTTGTCAGTCCCTGGCAGGACTTTACCTCCAGCCTCCCAGGTCCCGAACAAAGCCTCGAGTCCTACCCCTCAGGAACTGCTTCTCCTAGAGGAGGCAGGGAAAGGAACGTGGCTAGTGAGCTGGGAATCTGGAACCTGCAGTCCCTCGTACCCCTCAGTGAATGCCTGTGCATGGACATGAGGGATGGGAAGATCAGGTCCCAAGTCCCACTCAGACCTCTGGCTTAGGGCCCCCATCGGGGTCAGAAGTCTTCTTTTTCTTGGAATCTTTGCTTCTCTGCTCTGCTCTCTGCCTCTCCCCCACCACTCCTCCCCAGCTCCGCAGATCCTCAGCCTCCCCGGCTTCATTCTCACCCTCCTCTCTGGGTCCTCTGAGGCCAGCTGTGCAGGTGTCCACTCAGGCCAGACCAGCACCAGATGTGAGCATCTGGACTGGAATTCACCCTCTTGCTATGCAGGTGGGGCTCCTCTCATTTGCATAGCAACCTCCGCCTCTCATTTGCATGACCTTATCCCTCTGGGACCTGGCTGCAAAGCCCCGACATGGCTCGGCACGCTGCCCAGGCTGCTATAAAAAGGATTTCAGGTCTTGTGCGACTTCCAAACGCAGAGTGAACACGCAGAGCTGGCCCTCCCACCTACCTAACTCCGTCCCGGCCAACCCAGAGCGTCTGAGGGCAGCTAGCTTCTGCGCTTCCTTAGGGGCAAGCCGAGGCACTCAGACTTGACTTGTCTATTGAGTCCAGTCCTCGCACGCAGGGAACGGGGTAAAGGGAAGTGGGATCCGGGCTCGGACGCCAGTGACCGCTCTCCCCGTTGGAACAGACCCAGCTCGGCCGGGTTGCAGCATGACTCTGTGGAACGGTGTGCTGCCCTTCTACCCTCAGCCCCGGCATGCCGCCGGCATCAGCGTCCCGCTACTCATTGTCATTCTGGTGTTCTTGGCCTTGGCTGCCAGCTTCCTACTCATCTTGCCCGGGATTCGTGGCCACTCGGTAAGGGGGTACTAGAAGTTTAGGTCTGGGGGTGGAGGGCGTCAAGGATAGCATGTCTCTGGAGGATAGGACAGTTAAGACGGCGGCAAGATCTTCCATGCACTGAAGCACTGAACCAGACAGGTGGAGCATAGGCAGAAGTCTGGCCCAGCAAGCACCCCTTCCCAAGGTTAGGGAGAGGTCCCATACAAGACATCCGGAGGCTGACCCCAGCTGGAACATTCAGGAGGCTGCTGCAGAGAGTGGGTGCCCAGTCCAGTAATCCTGGTGCCGATTCTAGTCTTCACATGCTGCAGGGGTCTCCTGCCTCTCCTCAGGCTGCACCTCCACTCCCATCCCACTCCCATCCCGACCTCAGGTGATGACCTTCTGGCCAAGAGGACAGAAACCAGCAACTCATACTGCTGTGTTTCACCTGTGCACTGGGTTGAGTCATGTGTGTGGGACAGAGATATCGCCACAGAAATTTCTTCCAAGTTGTAGCAGACTGGGCACTTTTTCTTAGATTCCCTCCTCTCCCAGAGCCTAAGTTGTCTGTTTCTCAAGTCTAGGAGGACCTAGCCTCCCTGAGTCTTGTGTTTGTTTTCTGGGAAACTGGCACACCTAGCAATATCTGAGAGGTTGTGTTCGCACCTCCTCTACTTGGTGACCAGACCTTGAGGCCTCCCTCTCCTGAGGGAGGTGACCGCTGCCTGCCTAGCACTTCTGGACTCACTGAGCCTCATCATGGCAGTGACCCAAGCAGGAGGTGGGACCAGGGCTGAAGAGGAAAGGGGATGAAGGTGGTGGGAGAGCAGCAGATAGAGACAGCCCAGTTGCAGGGTGGACTGGAAAATGGGGCTGGGAGGCAGAATCATGCAGCCAGCAAACATTAGAAAATGCCAGTGGCTCAGAGGGACTTGCATGACTTGCCTTCAGCCTTTAAAGGTCAGGAATGTAACTGGGAAAAGTGGGCAAGAGAGGGAAGTTGCAGAAGCACTAAAGGCCCGGGTGGCATGGGGTCAATGGAGAGCTTGGGGACTCTGGTTGGGCAGTACCCAGGCCTGACCCGGTTCCTGTTCCTGCAGCGCTGGTTCTGGTTGGTGAGAGTTCTCCTCAGCCTGTTCATAGGAGCAGAAATTGTGGGTGAGTGTGTGATGCAGCGGAGGGGGAGAGGACCTGGGGTGAGGAAGGAGGTGGCCTGAGGGCACCTGGGAAAATGGAGAACTGGGGATGGGTTCCCGCTCCCTCTTCCCATTCTCTTTCTAGTGGGCTCCTTCTAGTGCCCACTCTTCCACCCTTACCGCGTATATCCCTTTGGACTCCTAGACCCCCCCATCTCTGTGCAGTGTCCCAACTCCCATCACCACCCTCCCAATCCCGTCTCCCCAATCTTCTCCCTAACCTTTCCCCTCCCCCACGGTTTGCCTCTCCCCACAGCGGTATGCTTCAGCACAGAATGGTCGGTGGGCAGAGTTAGCACCAATACATCCTACAAGGCCTTCAGTGCGGCACGCGTCCGAGCCCACGTCGGTCTATACGTGGGCCTGGCGGGCGTTAATGTTACACTCACAGGTGAGGAGCTGCGGCGAAGTGAACTCCTGAGGTTGACAGACACCATGGTTGGGGGTGTGTGGCAGGCAGGGGCAGCTGGAGGACCTGTGAGGACAGCTCCCACAAGCTCATATAGAATAGCTTTTGGCTCTCATTGATTTGTGTTTTCCCCAACCGCTGCCAAACCTATTTCTCTCAAGATTCTCACTCTCCTATCCGAATCCGCTTAGTTGCCCGGTCCTCGCTGTACGCAGCCGGGTGACGACGCCGCCCTCCGCAGGGAACCCAGTGCAGCAGTTGAACGAGACCATCGACTACAACGAGCAGTTCATTTGGCGGATCGGCGAAAACTATGCTGGGGCGTACACGGAGGCATTGCAGAAGGGGCTGCCGGATCCAGTTCTCTATCTGGCGGAGAAGTTCACTCCGAGCAGCCCCTGCGGGGTTTACCGCCAATACCGCTTGGCGGGACACTACGCCTTGGCCACGCTGTGGTGAGCGCGGAAAGAAGACACTTTGCGTACTTGCGCGCGCGCGTGCGTGTGTGTGGCGGGGGTCGGGGTGGGGGCATGTGAGCCGGAGGATGTGAGCTACAGTTACAGACCGACGCGCTTGGGGTGAGAGTTGCCGCCTCGCGAGCAGATGGTCACGAGGTCCGTACAGACCGTGGGAATCCGAAGAGACCCAGCAATGGCTGGGCGCCGGCTACTCCCCTCCAGTGTTTCCCTGCGCCTCCGCCATCCCAGCCCCGGGCTTTTGTTCTGGGGCCGGGAGGTAGGGGAGACGAGCCCGTGGGAACCCGAGCGGGCTGGGGGAATCCGGCTCACAGCTCCGCTGGTCCCCTCCCCGCAGGGTGGCGTTCTGCTTCTGGCTCCTCTCCAACGTGCTGCTCTCCATGCCGGCCCCGCACTACGGAGGCCTGGCTCTCCTGATCACCGGCGCCTTCGTACTCTTCTCCGTCTTCGCCTTCGCCTCCATCTCCAGCGTGTCTCTCTGCCAGCTCCGCCTTGGCTCCTCCGAGCTCACCACTCACTACGGTGCCGCCTTTTGGATCACACTGGCCACGGGTGAGGACCGAGGGAACCGGCCCCCGGGTGTCTGGGGGCAGAGACGAGATTTATCCCAGCGTGCGCTTTCCGGTTTGCATAATGAGTTCACATATATTATCTAATTTGCCCCTCTCAGTAGTTCGTAGAGGCAGGCACTGTTGTGCCTATTTTACAGAGGAGGGGAAGGGAGTTCGGAAGGGTTCGGTATCTTGCCCCAGTGGCGTGCGAACCCGTGTATCATGTATGCCATATTAGAGGTCTTTCCGTGGTGCGTGTGTCTGGGGAAGAAACGCAAATACCTCCAATAGATGGAGTCGGGCGGCCGGGTTCTGGAGCCCTGACCGCCCTCTTTACCCGCGACTGCGCTAACACAGGCATCCTGTGCCTCCTCCTCGGAGTTGCGGTGCTGAGTCTCCACTACGCTCGGACCAGCGCTCTTCGCACCTTCTTGGATGGAAGCGTCAAGGGCCTCGAAAGTCAGGCGAAAGGGAGCTCTTCTCTCATCCTCAACAACCCACTGCATAAGCAGTTCTGGGGCTCAGACTTAACCATCAGTACTAACCTGTGAAAGGGACTCAACCTCGGACTCCTACTCTGCCTTGGTCCCCCGCAGGCCGGGGAGCAGTGCCCACCGGGCCTGGGGAGCTCCGGGAGGGCACTGCGCTGGGGGCGCGGGGGGAAAGGGCCAGTGGCCTCAGATGTGCCGCCTGCACCCGGGAAAGAGTCTCCCAGCGTGAGCTGTAAATAAACTTTCTTCTTTTTTTCTTAAACTTTCTCCCATTATTTTCCATGGCTTTTCAAGGCTTTTCGGGATACGAGCTCTGGGGAGACTTCCCTGGGTTGGAGGCAGCCTAGTACACTCTTTCTCTGCTTTGCCACAGACACCGGATTCTCTGTGTCTGAAGAATGCAGAGTAACCCGGGAAAGGGTCTGGGAGAGGGTGCCCTCTAGTGAGCCCAGAGAAGAACAATCAGAGCCTGCATCTTCCTGAGCTACCCCAAGTGGATGGTAGCAGTGACCAGGCAGGTCATTCCCCCACACCTCCACCCCCGCTGGCCCTGTGGGATCCCCCTCCCCTGGCCCAGATGAGGGGGCTAAGAAGAAATGGCATTTTGGAGTTTATTCACTAGCTTCACTTTATTCATTAAAGGGGTGGTGTCTGAGGGCCGAGGTAAATGTCAGCAAGGCCTAAAGCTGTAAACCCCGGGATTTTTTGTTTGTTTGTTTTAGGTCCTTGGCAAGTCCTACAGTCTTATTTGGCAGATTTGAGAACTGAAGCTCAGAGAGAATGGGGCACAATCGGTTAATATTAGGTCTAGAACAAGAAGTTTGGTCTCTCCTCCCTCGCAGTACGTTCATTGTACCAAGAGATCACACAAGCTGGGGAAGTGAAGGGAGAACAAAAGGGAGCCAGGAAAAAGGAAAACAAGAGATGCAGAGGGATGAGAGGGAACATGGGAGAATCGCACTGTGAGCCCCCCGTACACGTTTGTCATCATGTGGGTGGAGCTGGGTTTCAGTAAATGGCACCTCGAAGAGGCAAAGCCCCAAGGGAGGGCAGGGTAGCTGGGCAGAAGAAGGGGCAGCCCCTGCTTGGTCTCATCACGCATGGCAGCAGGGTTTATGGCAGCCCCAACATCTGCCTTAGGGCTTTTTGTTTTGTTTCATGTTTTAACATCAATAGGTAGAGCCTCTTTTCCTACTCCACCTACACATTGGGGCTGGGAACCTGATACAACCCATCCTGCAGGCAGTTCTGGTGGTGTTTTGGAGGGGGAGTTCCAGTGAAGTCTGGAGCCAGATTGGAAGTCCGGGTGGCCACCAGGGAGATGAACTTTCCAGGGCAAGTCAGACTCCTCACAGGGCACCTCAGAGGAAGCCTCTGACAGAGGAATGTCCTGGGGCTCGAGACTCTCAGCTGTGGACCTGTAGCGAGGGCTCAGGAGTCCCCCTTCCTCAGGATCCCACTCCAGGACAGGGTCCTTTCCCACAGTGGCTGAAGAAAGCCTGCAGCCTGTGGGCCACCACCATGGCCAGGCCCAGCAGCACACAGAGCAGGCCTGGGGATGAGGCAACAAGTATCCCACCTTAGTGATAGTAACACCTTCCCAAGGACATCTTCTGCTAAGAGCATTAGAATCCCTCTTAAGGGAAGCCTATATCGTCCCTGCTTCAGGGCAACTTAGGCTCCGAGAAGTGACTGGCATAGGGTCATATGGCTGGTGTGGCTCTGTTGCTCTGAGTTTTTGGACTCTAAACCCAGTGCTCCTTCAATTACATCCCAGGAGAGAGAGAGAGAGAGAGAGAGAGAGAGAACTCTGAAAACAGAGAAACCCTGGGGGGAGGGCAGGACACAGTGGGACAGGAGAGGACAATAAAACTGCAGGGCAATTTAAGGCTATGTGAAATAGGCACAGAGAAGTGTTCTAGGAATGGGGGACACAGAGAAGAGTGTTTGGGGGAAGGGGGGACATGAGATCGTAAGATCTGGGGAAGAGCTGGGTGAACAGAGAGTTAAGGGATGAGGGACATGACAGAGACAGAGATAAGACACAGGGGAGTAGGGACATATGAGGAGGGAGGGGCTGTGGGTCTGAGAAGGGGAAACCCAGCGATGAGGGATCTAAGACGGAGGGGGCTCTAAAGAGGGGAAAGGTCCCCAGAAGTGCCTCTCGGTCCCTGGAGGCAGACGCTCAACCCCACGGACCTGACGGGCCCCAGCCCTGAGTCCTCCCATCCCTGCCTTCAGGATTGGGCCTCACCTGTGGTCAATGTGATCCAGTAGGCAGGCCCACGGTGAGTGTGCAGTGTGGCAGTGCCCAAGCGTAGGGGACAGGGCAGGGTGAGTGACATGGCCGTGGAGAAGAAGAGCAGTCCCAACAGCTGGAAGACACCCGTGGCCAGCAGCACGTGGCCACCGTAGACCAGCACAGGCATGGACAGCATCACAGCAGCCAGCAGAGGAATGCCACCCTGGAGAGCCAGGGGAAGGCTGGCCCAGGCACCTCTACCTTGTTTGGGGTGAACTTCTACCTGGAGGGGCCCAGGTGGAGGACACCCCAAAGAGGTGAGGTAGGGATTCCTGCCTGTGGGCTTCCCAACCAAGCACCGTGGTGACTGGTGCCAGACTGTCCCACTAGGGGTCTCCACATGAGTGGGGGAGAGATGGGTAGGAACCCCACTCCTGGGTCTAGGCCAGCAGGGCCTCCGTCCCACCCTCACCACAGTGTGGCCGGGGTGTAGTGTCCCGCCAGGCGGTACTGGCCATGCAGGCCACACGGGCTGTGTGGGGTGAACTTCTCGGCCAGGTAGAGCACGGGGTCTGGCAGCCCCTTCTCCAATGCCTTGGCATACTCCTCGGCATAGTTCTCCCCCAGGCGCCAGGTGGACTCCTTGTTGTAATAGCCGGTCTCCATTCAGCTGCTGCATTGGGGTCCCTGGGGAATGGAGCAGCTGTGCCCAGCAGGGACCCGAGGGCCAGAGTGGGTATTTACCTGGGCAGAGGCTTATCACACTGGAAGAGGACCAGGCTCTGGTCTCAAGTGAGAGAAGGCAGCTTCTGAGGCCTGAGAACTTCCCTTCCTACCTCCCCCGGCCCGGATCCTAGAGCTCTTTAGACCACACCCAACATAGATCCCAAAGCCGCAGAGCAGAGGCTTTCCCTTCCTCCCAGGCAAGAGCCCCCCCTCACCTGTGAGCGTGATGTTGACTCCTCCCAGCCCAATCTGCAGCAGCCCAACAGCGGTGCTGATGCATTCCGAACTGAAGGCCTTGTATGATGTGTTGGTGCTGACCTGGCCCACAGACCACTCAGAACTGAAATTCATGGCTGGGGTTGGGGAGTTTGATGTTCAGGAACGCAGGGAGGTCTGGGCATTGCTGGGTTAGTCAGAGGGAGAGCTGCAAGGGGACCATGTCAGTTTTGCTCATAGTTGTGTATCCATTAACCCGCCTAGGACCTGGCTCATGGTAAGTTTGCCAACAATAGGTATGGGATGAATAAATGAATAAATGGGTCAGAATCTAATATCTCCCCTGGTCATAATCCTCTTCCCCCTGTCCTCCCTTCCTGCCCCCATATAGGGAGAACTACTCAAGCAGCTGGGGCAGGAAACATTAACATAATAAACCATGCTGGGCAAACACAGAGAGCTTCAACATAGAGACTTTCTGTGTTTCCTATCGCCTAATCCCCAAAGCAAAGCAAGCAGCCCTCCACCGTTCCCTCCCTCCAGCCTCCGCAGACCCTGTCCCCAAAGGCATTCATTTTGACCTGCTTTCCTCTGAATAAATATGTTAGGAAGGTTGGAGAGATGCATCCAGGAGGCTTGCACCTGTCAGGGCAAAGGTAGATGTGAGGGGATAAGGCCAGGGTGAGGGAGGCGTGCAGGCAGGGAGGTCTAGAAGCCCACCCTGAAGCAGAGCCTCTGTGAGGGAGCCAGGATAGAAGAGATGGGATGCAGGCAGCTGCCCAAGTCAGCTACACTCCACACTCACCCAGGATCACAGCTCCAATGAATAAGCTGGTCACTACTCGCAGGATCCGGAACAGCCTTTGCATCACAGGGTGGGCGGGTTTAGGATGGAGCACCCTCCTTCCAAATCCACCCTTTCTCTTTCCAGACTCGGGAAGGGTGTTCTAGAACTGAGGTCCCTTGGTCACCAGAGATCAAAGTGCCTGGCCCATAATAGATACTCAGTAATTATCTGTTGAATCAATGAGCAGGGAGCTCTCTGCTGGGAGGGTGGGTGACGCTTTCTCGGGACTAGAATCTCTTTCCTGAATCTGATTGTAATCAGAAAGTCTGGCCCCCTCACCTCGAGGCCGAGGTCTCTCTGGGGCTGGGGTCTCCAGGGCTGGTTTTGTTTCTCACCATCTTGCCCCGAATGCCTGGCAGGATGATGATGAAGGTGACCAGTGAAGTCATAAAGATGGTGATGATGACGGCCAAGGTGGTGACCATTGGGAAGTTCGGCTCGGGGCCAGCGTAGAAGGGGAATGTGTGTCCCAAAGCAGCCATTCTGGTGGGGTTGTTCAGGGGAGGCGGATGCTCTACAACAACAGGTGTTTACTGAGTGCCCTCTATGTGCCACACACTGTCCTTGGGGCCAGAGATCCGGTAGAGAATAAACCACACCCTTCTTCTCTGGTGCTCACCAGACGCCACTGTTACTGCCATTTCCGCTACCCCTCAGCCATCCATCTCCACGTGTTTTTAGCTGTGAGAGAATAAGGATCTTGGCAATCAGTCTCTGTCACTCCATGCTCCCTTGCTAACCCCCAGGTCCCCTAAACCAGTGCCACCACTAACCCTCCAGGCTTCTCTGCTTCCTCTGGGACTGTCTTAAGAAACGTAATTCTCTTTTATCTCCCTCAGGCCTCCAGCACAAGCAGACGGATCACAGAACATGGAAAGAGCTATATTTTCTGTCAAGAGAAGGCATAAGGCTGAAAGATGGTACAGATACAAAAAGGTTGGCTTTCCTCCTCACTCCCCAAAGAACAAAGACAAGATAGCTCTGCTAAGTATATAATCCAACTACATCATCAGAGGGCTGATTCCCAGACCTGGCACTGCCCAGGCTGGTCTGACAAGCTTTCTTGGGCACCCTGGCTCCTGTTCTGGCAGCTCGAGAGCAATCGAGCTGAACTGAGCTCACCTCAATAGGCACTGAAGGAGCCTGCCCTCCACTAGGGCACAGTGCTGGGGCCAGATGTCCTTCTACCCCACACATCATCAACAGCAGCCTTCCTCCTTGATTTAAGTTCCTAGGCTTCATTTCAGGTCAAACCCTGGCTTAGCTCTTTTCTGTCTGTCCCCTGATCTCAGAGCTATTTTGGCTCTAGTTTGTCTCTTTGCAGACAGGATATTGGGGAAATGGCACCTAAATTTACTGTGCTTTGTTAAATCCAGACAGAATGATTGCAAGACATGCCATTATTTTAAGTACCACACAGAAAGAAAGAGGAAAAAACACTGCCAATTAAACAATGACAGCCATCGCTGGTAAAACACACCTCAATTTCAGAGATGTCAAAATGTGAAAAAAAAATGCATCTTACAATCAACGAACCCAGCTCTGCTCATTTCCCTGTGTATAATCTGTACTGGGGCCTTGGTACCCAGCAGGCTCTGTAAGTTACAGTCTGACCAGGTAGTGTCTTGTTAAGTGATACAGTGAAAGAATAAGCTTAGAAGTTTAGCAGCTCTGTGTTTGAATTCTGCCTTTGCCTCTTCAAGTTACAGAGACTTGGGTGTATTTTAAAAATAGGGATGATGATGATAATGTTTACTTCATAGGGTCATTGTGAATATGAAACAAGATTGTGTCTGTAAAGTGTTAAGAATAGTACCTGGAACAGAATAATATTAATAAATGGAAGCTACCAGATTGGGAAGGAGGGGACATTTCATTACTCCATTTCTCTCTTTCACCAATCCTTCTTGATGGGAACCCTGGGCAGGAATCAGTTCTGGGTCTAGTTCCGGTTCTTCACTGACTGATTTTTTTTTCTTTAATTTAAAAATTTTTTTGGCCACACTGCACGGCGTGTGGGATCTAGATTCCCAGACCAGGGATTGAACCTGCACCCCTGCATTGGAATCCTGGGGTCTTAACCATTGGACCGACAGGAAAGTCCCATTCACTGACTGACTTTATAACTGGACAGGCAAATGACAACCTCCCTGTTTCTTGGCTTCCTCCTCTACAGTTGGATATGATGATCTCCAGGACCCATTCTAGTTCTAAATTCTGTGATTCTCTATGACACATCGGAGCTCCCAACCTCTCTCTCTCCTTCTAGGCTGGCCACCTCCTGGTGCTGTCTCTGGGGAGTAGCATGGTATCAGGCAAAGACAAAGAGACAGTTTAAATGTTTATTCTGTCTTTGGGGCAAGAGAAATAAACGCTGTCTCAGTTTTAACATGAAGTTTTGCTTTTTTCCCTTAACTCTTCAACTCTCCCATTCCAGAGGAATGTGTATCTCCTTTCTTCTTGGGCTCTGACTCCAATCCTGCCTGCCTTCACCACCACCTTTCTCATCAGTTCTCCCCCTTTCTCTTGGTGACTTTTCAGCTTCTCTTTCTCTGCTGGCTCTTTCTCTCAAGGATATGCTTACATTTCTCCCATCTTAAGAACACAAAGAAAAGGAACTCTTTCTCTTGACCTTTTGGGTCCCCTCCAGCTACTATCTTATGCCACTCTCTCCCTTTCACAGCCAGCCTTTTGGGAAGAAGAATAGTCTATGTATGTCCACTGCCTTATTTCCTCAGTGAATCTGGCTTCTTCCCATCCCCAACTTCTCTCCTTTAGGTTACCAAGCGCTAAATCTAAAGGGAAAATTTCACTTTTCCTCATTCTTGATCTCTCTGTAGTAATTCCTCTTTCTTCAGGCTTCCTCCCTGGGCCTCAATGACACCATGTTCTCCTGGGTCTCCTGCCTTTGGCCAACCCTTCTGTGGCTCCTTTGCTAGTTCTTTCTCCCCTCTTAAACATTTATGCTCCCTAGGATTCTGTCTTGACGCTCTTCTTCCAGCACTCTTCATGATTCCCTCGGCAAGTTCATCCATTCCCATGGCCGATGCTTCTCAAATCTATGTCTCCACGTAGACCCCCTACTTGGGCTCCAAACACAAAAGGGCCAGCTATCCTCTGGACATTTCACTTGGCTGTTCCACGGATGCCTTGGATTTAACAGGTCCCAAACTGAATTCACGGTCTCCACTCTGCTTTTTCTTCTGTTTTATTTGTCTCTTTGGTGGCATCACCACCTCACCAATCAAATAAGCCAGAGAGCTGAACCATCTTACCTCCTAAATATTTCTTGAAACCACCCAGGCATTTCCTTCCCTACTGCCTCTGCCCTAATTCAGCCTCATCCTATCTGGCCCAGTGCCACAACAATTCTTCTAACAAGCAAATATAATCATTTCACTTCTTTGCTCTGGGTTAAATCTAATCTTCTCACCATCACATGCAAAGTCCTTTGTGATCTGGTCCCACCTGCACTTCCATCTCCATCTTTTGTGCAATCTAATCTCTAGCCATACTAAACTACTGGCCTCTCCCTGAATCTGACGCGCTCTTTCAAGCCTTCGTGCCTTTGTATATGCTATTTCCTCTGTCTGGAATGCTCGTACTCCCATGGCAAACTCTTCACCCATCAAGTCTCAGCTTGTGTTACCACCTCTGTGAAGTTTCCTCTGACGTCATCAGGCCAGTGTAGATGTTCCCACCTCTAATTTTCTGACTGCATTTTGAACATACCTTCACAATCACAATAATTACACTGCACTCTAACTGTCTGAACGTTTAGAACCCATTAGCTTCTAATCTCCTAAAGGGCGACGACTTTGTCTTTCCATTTTTGCATCCCCTGCATGCAGCATATACTTACCAATCAGTCTGTGGATGGAATGGATGAATATATGAACGAACGGGTCCCTATCCCTGCTAGAGGCATCTTCTGTTTTGCACACCAGAGGGAGCTGTGCTCCCTCACTGCCCTCTATCATAATCATTCAACATTAACTATCACCAACATAGGGCTAAGGACTGGACAGGAAGGGATTTGACCAACCCTGTCAATTTTTAGTGCTTTCACAAAATTTTCAGAAAGCCTCTTCCAACAGCTGGAGTCTCCAAAGCATGAATGTTCATGTTTAATTAAATCTGAAACATAAATTTCAACTCCAGCTGAAGATAAGTAAGAATCTGAGGATTAAATTATTTTGTAAAATATGTGATAATATTTATTTTATTTTATTGTTTATTTATTTATTTGGCTGCGCCGGGTCTTAGTTGCGGCATGTGGGATCTTTTTAGTTGCAGCATGCAGGCTCTTAGTTGTGGCATGCATGTGGGATCTAGTTCCCTGACCAGGCATCAAACCCGGGCCCCCTGCATTGGGAGCGTGGAGTCTTAACCACTGGACCACCAAGGAAGTCCCAATGATGCTTATTTTAAAGCAGATATTTATTGGTCTAAGAATTTTTTATTTATGACACCTAGACTGAAGCCGTTACAATTTTGATGGAAGGCTATATGATTTAGGAAAGGCTATAAAATGTAGAATATCTTGGTTAATATAGGAAGATAAAGCAAGTCTGAATACATAGTATTCAAGTAAGAGTAAATGTTATATGCTGGAATTTCAAAAACAAATATTTGCAACATAGGCAAATAATAAAGGTGCAATGTATTTTGATCAGGGTCATGTATTAGCATTATTCCTGCATTTATTTCAAAGAGAGGTTATAAAATATTTTATAAGAATGGCTCATCTCTATTAACATGATGATTCAAAGAACACTAACAAAAGGGTTTCTGTATCTTAAGCACAGAAGAACATGTTAACTTATCTCCAATTCTCCAAAACATTAAAATTGACTAAAGCAAAAAGACAGTTGGTGAATAAAATTTACCTTAATTCCTTCTTGTTCAGTTTAATGAATTAGGTCTTCTTTAATCTACATTGCCCAATTTAAAGTTAATTTTTATTGACCCTGATCCTAATTTGGTTTTAATTATTAAGCTAAGAGGCCTCCTGCATGAAGAGGTGGGACTGAAATGAAAAGTTCCCACACCCAATAATCCTGCTTTTCTTACAAAGCTTGTAGTTTTCCTTGGGAACATCTTCCTCCCTGGCTTGCCAAGGAGGGTCCGACAGTAGAATTTTTCTAATCTGAGAGAAATCTCATGTCAATCTTCACTCCACCACTTCTCCCCTAGCTGACTACCATGATTGTTATATTGATATAAATACATACTAATATAAATAAGCACAGAATATAGTCAGACATACACCTGCAGGTTCATATAAACAGAAATACAGACACAAGAAGGAAGGAGTTCCCAGTAACAGACCTCTAGACACAAAAACGCTGCATCAGAGGCTCCTGTGACAAAACTGAGGTGCTTTCTCACAGGGTGGGCCAATCCCTACACTTTGGGGGTTCTCCTTTCTCACCTGGCCTGGAGAGGTAAGGGACACCTTTTCCCTTACTGAACTCCCTTGAAATACTAAAGCATTTCTCATACTCAGTTGCATTTCAGATACAGTTACCCATTCCTTACCTACCACAGGAGAAGTGGGGTTCCTGTGTGTGTATGAGGGATGGCCAAGAAATAAGGCTACAATCTTTTAAGGAAATATAGCCTAGTACAAGCTCCAGACTTCAGCATTCAAAGTTCTTATGTACTTTCTTAATGCTCTGTGGCCTCTGGTAACTTCACAGGGATTTCTTCCTGAAGTCTTCCCCTGACTGCCTTCCCCTTCTTCTAGAACCCATAAAGACTACTAATTCTCTACAAAGGGGGAGTGGGTGACATTCCTGGAGTTGCCAAGAGCTCTTATTGGTGATACAGACCTACTAGAATGTGATGGTTTATTTCTCTGGTTAGGGTGGACCCCATTCAAAGTTTACGGCTCTGGATGGCTAAGAGGACCCTGTCCAGAACTCCTGTCCCAGTCTCTTTTCTTCAAGAAGGTGTGTGGGCGTGTGTATGTGTGCTTTTGCACCAAAGTGGGAGTTAAGTGGAGAAAGAGAACAAGATCTGAAAAGCACGTTGGGGTAGGAACCCCTAATAAGGGCTGTGGTGTGTGAGGAGCCTTGGGGTGCTGAATCACGCCAGTCAAACTATCTAGACTCCAGTTAAGCAGAGATAAACCTTGGGACCTTATTAAGTTTGTTGTTGTTGTTTTGTTTGTTTGCCTGTTCTTAGTTTCTCACCATACTTTGTTTTTGAACTCCCACTAGATCTGAACTTGGTCTGGGAGGATGCAGGAAGTGCGCCTCTAGGGGCCGGGGCGGGGACAACACTTCAAGGTACCCTCCAAAACCCACCCGGACCGCACAGACCCCAGCAGGCGCATCCCCGCCACTCAAACCCGGACCGCTGTTTCCTACCTTCGCCTCTTCTAAACACTGCGTGCCTCGCAGCACGCGCAGCTCTCCTCCTCGTGGTGGAATCTCACACGCAGCGCCCCCAGGGATGGGATAGAGAAGGAACTAGGTCTGGACGTTCTGTCGCCCAAAGCGCACGCCCTTTCTCCTGGCGGGGCTCTCTTCCACCCCCCACTCTTCTAACTCACTTAAGTACTAGACTATGACCAGACAAACCAGGTCCGGGATGCTTTCCCGCCCTTCCCCCAGCCCCCCACTCCAAATAGCCTCAACCTACTCAGACCGCACCCGCGGCTCTGAGGCGCTGCGCCCGCGCCCACCCAGCCTGGGATAGAAAAAGGACGGGTGCACGAGAACCGTGTCCTACGCAGCCATCCCTCGGACCCCTGCTTCTCCTCGCCCCTTGCCCACAACCCAGGGCAGTTCTAGTACAAACCTAGCGATGCAATCCGGGGTCCGGCAGGGCGCGGGAGGCGCTCGAGGGCGGTGAGACCCCCGAAATCTCACGAGGACCTCCGGGGGGTGGGTGTTACCACGGACTCTTAAAGGGTCTTAGGACGGATGCCTTGCTCGAACGCGTGGCCTGGTCTGCAGGCGCTGACCAATCCTCTTGGTCTTAGAGCCCAGATCCGCCCGCGTGGAGAGGATTTGGGGGACGCCTCCCCCGTCTCCTCGCACCCTCTCTCCCTCTTCTGCCCTCTCCCCAGCCCCAGCAGACCGGTAGAGGCGGACTTGCCCTTTTCGCCGTTCACTCGGCCGCATTAGCCGAGCCTCGCCACGGACTGGACATCTACCCCATCTGAGCCTTGCGAACCCGTGCGGTCTCACCTTGCGTGCCTGGGTCCCCTCGGAGCCCCTCGGCGGTTCCAGGCGCGCCCGCTTTTTTCCGCTCCACTCCACCCCGCCCCGCCCCGCCCCGCCTCGCCCCGCCTGAGAACTGGGACGTGTGGTCCCTTCTTCACCCCCCAGCCCCGGCAGCCCCCGCACAGAGCTGGAGAGGGAGACGGACCCGAGCGCAAGTCGCGGGCCCAGCTGTGAGCCCGGCGGGAGACAATCCGCCGTCCGCGCTCGAGAGACGCCGCGGCCGCAGGTCAGACCCAGGAGGGCATCCCCCGCCCGCGGGCCCGGGCGCTCCGGGGAAGGTGACTGCGGTGGCGTGTGCCCCAGCGCCGCCACGTTTTTGAGGGAAGGGGAATTCTAGCTTTGGCCCCCCTGCGCCTCCGTTCTTAACCTGAGGCTAAAATGAGCCTGTGAGGTCCTATCCTCCGCCCCCACCCCCCTCAACGACTGTTTGGAGAGACTGGATTCTTTGGGAACTGGGAATGTTGGGTGGCCTAGTTTGCCTGGGCCTAGGGGCTCTCTCTGGAGCTCCTCCTGGTTCCAGCACATCATGCCAAAAAGGGAACTTTGGGCATTTAGAGTCCAGGCTTTCCCCTTCAGCCCTCCCTTGGGACCACGTTGGACCACCTATGGAGCTGACTCATCTTTTCCCTAGCCCAGGGTCACCACACTAGGGCTTTGGGCCTGGAAAGCAGCCATGTGGGGAAAGAACCAGGCAACCTGTGTTCCCTCCTGGTTCTACCACAGCCCCGGGGGCTTCACTGCCTTGTCATGAGGCTGTGCTTTCTTTTCAAGGCTGTTGGGAAGTTACGGAACCAGCGATGCTGCGTAAATGGTTGTGGCTACCCACCCAAAAGGAGTGGTTATGAAGCATGTCCACCTTCCCCTTCAGTTTCTCCCCACAGCCTGGCCTGAAAGCTCACCGCATGCTTTTACTGGTTGAGTGGTACACCTGGCTGGGGCCCAGACTCCTGAAGACATAGTGGTGGGGGGAAGGGGCAAGACATCCTGGATCAGGGAAGAACCACTGTGGCCACTTCAGCACGTCCAGCCTTTTGCCTTTAACCATCCAAAGCCCTTCACTGGGGTGGAGTGAGTGGAATGCTGAGCTTTTGAATTATGCTGGGCCTACATTTTTTTCATTTGTTTAATGGGAGATGTCAAGTCGGGGAGGAGATCATCCTCTGGGTTCCCTCCTCTGTGACTAGAGGACAACCTGTCCAGGAGCCCTGAGGGTTTGGCTAGGGATGAGGCTTTCCCTGAGCTCCTACCTTCCTCTGCTAGACAGTTCCCCAGCCCCACCTCACCCCCTTCTCCATATTGCCTTTAGGAGGTCTTCACTGGCCTTAGGCACTCCTTGCGCCACTCAGGAGTCCCAGCCTGAGTCCCCTGCTGCCTCTGTTTCCCTGTCATCCCTAGGTGATTTGTTGGCCTGGGAGAGAGAGCAGGAAGCCAGCCCCAAACACATAAGCACCGGGGGCTGCATCCTTTCTGAGTCTGCCCAGAGAAGCCAAGCTCCAGCCTACCCTCTCTATATCACATTTACATAACATCTGTCACTTTTCTTGCTTGGAATTCAACCTCATTCTCACATTTGATTCTGGCAACCAGGCTAGGAGGTAGACAGTTCAGGCATGTGTACTCCCATAGTCAGAAGAGGAAACCAAGGTCCAGAGCAGATAAGTGACCTGCCTAAGATCACACTAGTGGACTGTCAGCCGCACAGTATCCTGGCCTCAACCCAGTGTTCTGGCCCCCAAGCAAGACTCTGTCCAAGGAACACACACACACACACACACACACACACACACACACACACACACACACGGTAGGAAGCTGAGTCAAAGCAAGGTTTCCAATTAATCTGAGAAAGTAAAGTCCAGGAAAGCAGAGATTTCTGTCTGCTTTGTTTATCACTTAATCTCCAGTGCCTAGGTCAGTGCCCACTATGTAGTGGGTGCTTATCAAGTGTTTGTTGAGTGAATGAAAGATTCTTGGGAGAGAGTCAGCCTCCTGCCATTTGCTACACACTCTGGTCTTAGCCCAGCCCCAGGCCTTGATTCATAGGGGCCTCAAGAGGCCCTGACTCTCCTGAACTGCTGGAGCTCATTCTCTCTGTCCTTTGTCTTTTTTCTAGCGTCTCCATTTTAGGGTGTTCTAACAACTGAGCCCTATTAACATTTTCGTCATGGGCTTCCGCTTGGCTCTGGCATGGACACTCCTGGTTGGGCCATGGGTGCCCATGGGTGAGTACAGATTGGAGGAGAAGCACAGCTAGGAGCAGAGGAACCCAGCATCCTCTGGGGTCCTCCAAGGACAGAAGCTGTGTCATATTCACCTCTGTATCCCTAGTCCCTAGCTAACCCAGCACGCTGCACATGGTAGGTGCTCATTTCAAGCTTCTTGACTAGATGAATGGATAATGGAATGAAAAATTTCCCCAAATACACAGAATTAGGGAGCCTTCATCTGCTGTGTCAGCACTTCCTGTTTTATTCCTTACAAACTGGGGGCCTTTTCTCTCTCTTCTGTCTTCCCTCTTTCTTCACGCAGTAAGGACCCCTGACACCCCATAGAGGAAAAGACTGATCAGACACACGAAACAATAAAGGATCTTGGTATCGGACTGGACCCAAAGCTAAAGGGAAGTCGCCAGTGTTTTAACACAATGTGATAAAAACAAAAACAAAAATCAATAAGATCCGGGAGTTTCCTGGTGGCCTAGTGGTTAGAATTCTGGGCTTTCACTGCCGTGGCCTGAATTCAATCCCTGGTCGGGGAACTGATGGCATGGCAAAAAAATAAAAATGAAAAAAATATATATCCATAAACGTTTGTTACTTCAGCTTTGGACAGTCTCTTATTAGAATCTGAGGCCATTCTCTGTAGTCTGGGTCTCTGAGGAGAAAAGTGAGCATAAGGTGCCACAAATTAGGTTAAAAGAGCAAGTCTCTGATCATCAGGGGTGGGGGATGCACCAGGAGAAAGCAGAGAGAATCTGTGGCGTGATTGGTCTTGGTTGGAGGCGATAGCATGGTGAGGCAGCCCGTGCAGTTTCTCCCTTGCCAAAGCTTCTCACGTTCCCTTTCCTCCCAGTCCTCTCCTTGCCTTGGCCTTGGATTTTCCTTTTTTTCCCCAGCTCTTAACTCTTATTCCCAGAGGTATTCTCCCCCATACCCTACCCAAGAGGCGGCCTCCTTGTTCTGCCACCGGTTCATCTTATTTTAGAGACCACATGTATGTGGCTGCCCTAGTTCCTGCCCCATGTCCTGGATCCTTAGTTGAGTTCTTTGCTCAAACATCAGGGCCTGAGGCATCTACCTTCTCAGACCCCCTGGCGAGTGTATGTATGATGTGTGCTGACGTGCGTGCTCCCGGGGCATGGGGCAGGAAAGTAGCTCTGAGATCCTGTCCTTGGTCTGAGTGGAGACACAACCGGAGGAATGGGTCTCTTTCTGGCTGATGAGAGTCCTTTTCTTTTCTCTGTTCTCTGAGGTGAGCAGACAGGGAGCCTAAGCCCTGTAGCCTCCTAGTTTGGGGAAAGGACTCTGGCTGGTCATCTGATTTACTGACCAGAAGGATCCTTGCTCCACTTCCGATTCTAGACCCTTCCTTCTGCCCCCGCTGCCTGAGTTCTTTCCTCAACAGCTGAGTGCTTCCTCCTAGACCCTAGTTTTTGGAGAATAAAATAGGGTCAATAGAGGAATCATATGGGGAACATGATGCCCCAGAAGAGGAGGCAGCAAGGTTATCCACATGACCAGTCAGTCCCTGATCTCACCCAAGAAACTGGGGAAAAGATAGGGGTACCAATAGGCCCCAAAGCCACAGCCCCATGGCCCATACCCTTGCTCTGAGAGCAGCTCAACGAGAGAGAGCCAAGCCCCTCTCCATATTTCCCCTGCCCAGGGGTGAGTCACAGAATGACATGTCCTTCACTGGGTGGAAGAGTGGCTGACTCTTGCACTGTATGATGTTTTAGGGCTGGGAACAGTTTCTGTCCTGTCCCCCAGGGAGTTGGGGTGTGAGGGCAGTAGAAGGCTCCTACATCCCTTGCGCCACCGCCACTGTTCTCTTTCACCCTCCTCTTCCTCTCTGAGGCCATTTATCAGCACACACTGGCTACACCACTTTAGTGCTCCCTGCCATAGTTGTCCAGTGAGCAGCTTAAAGACTGGGCTTGAGTTTGGACATACCCTGGGTAAACTCCCTCCATACCCTACCTCCTGCACTGTGCTGGGTATCCACTTTCTGCTGCTGGCCTGTCCTCTCATGCACTGATTTGCTCAGCTGCCCCTTCCCTCTGTTCTCACACAGGAGCTCAGAACCCCATTTCATGGGAGGTGCAGCGATTTGATGGGTGGTACAACAACCTCATGGAGCACAGATGGGGCAGCAAAGGTAGGTGAGAGCCAAGTGGAGATGGAGCCCCAGGGTCAGGGAGGTAGCCACCGCTAAGGGGCAAGGGCTGGCAGGTACCAGCAAAGGCTCACCCATTCCTAAGGTTTTAGGATCTGTGGTGTGGAAAGGAGCCTGGCAGAGAGGTCAGGGAGCCCCCTGAGGATTCATCCTTGCCCCTACCCCTCCTACTCTAGGCTCCCGACTGCAGCGCCTCATCCCAGCCAGCTATGCAGTCGGTGTGTACCAGCCCTTCCAAGAGCCTCATTTGCCCAACCCCCCGGGCACTTAGCAACACAGCCATGAGGGGCCCCGCAGGGCAGGCCTCCCTGCGAAACCACATAGTGCTGGGAGTGTTCTTCCACGAGAGCCTCAACCTCTGGGGAAGGGAAGCCAGTGGGGTCAGCTGGACACCTCTGTGTCTGAGGCGGGGAGTCAGGGAATGAAGGGAGAGAGTGATGGAGGGTCTGAGAGAGGGGGTGAGAGATGGAAGAGGAGGCAATGGGGTGGGGTGGGGGTCGGAGCAGGGGGAGAACGTCTGCTTGGGGGAGGCATAAATCTGCGTCACCTTGAGTTGTTGATGGGAGTGGGGTTAGAGGAGCATGGAAATAATCTGGTAGGCACTCTTGGGGGGACTCTGTTCTCACTCTGCCCCTGTGGCTCCTAGGACAGGTTCAGGGCAGGGTTCTGATTCTGGTAAGAGGGCTGGGGGGTGGGCCAGCAAAATGGGGGTGCCAGGTGGGCCTGACTGCAGTGCCTGTGGGTTGTTGGCTCCCAGCAGGAATGCTCAGCTCCTGCTGGCCATCCATGGTGCCCACACTTGCTATCCAGTGTCCAGTGTCCCACTGAGTCTGGTAGGCCCTTTGGGCAGCCTGCTCCCAGCTGCATTTTGGAGCCGGTGCTGCCAGCCCTACTGCTTAGGCACATTCACTGGGCACCTCCCAGTTACCAAGGAGAAGACCAAACTTACAACGAAAACAGTTTGGATGAAGGCTTGGGAAGGGGTGGGGAGGTCAAGGCTTACACTTGACCGTAATGGCTTCTGAGTCTTTTGAAGCTTCAGGGGAAGCGGGTGGGGGGTCTAGATAGACTGCGGCCCTCAGCTGGCCCTCCCACGCCTTCCCCCATTGCGGGCAGGCTACCACGTGCTCTCGGACCCGGTGAGCGTGGAAAAGCCTGGCTGCCCAGCCGAGTTCCTCAACATCCACATCCCGCCCGGAGACCCCGTGTTCGATCGCGACCAGAGCGGGGACGTGGTGCTGCCCTTCCAGAGGAGCCGCTGGGACCCCGAGACCGGACAGAGCCCCAGCAACCCCCGGGACCTGGTGGGCGGGGCAGGCGGCTGGGGGGGTGGGGTGGGGCGGGACCTGAGGCAGCTGTGGAGAGGCTCCCACCACCCGCAACGGCCGCCCGGCCCTCGCCCGCCCTGAGCCGCCTCGGCCACCCGACCCCCGGCTCAGCCTCCCGCTGTCCCCGCAGACCAACGAGGCGACGGGCTGGCTGGACGGCAGCGCCATCTATGGCTCCTCGCACTCCTGGAGCGACGAGCTGCGCAGCTTCTCCGGTGGGCAGCTGGCGTCGGGGCCCGACCCCGCCTTCCCCCGGAACGCGCAGGACCCGCTGCGCATGTGGACGGCGCCCGACCCCGCCACGGGACGGCGCGGGCCCCGGGGGCTGTACGGTGAGGCGGCGGGGGCGCGGGCTTGGGGCCGACGAGGTGCGCCCCCCTCGGGCCCACCCGCGCTCAACTCCTCCCCTGTGTCCCCACCGCGCGGGCAGCCTTCGGGGCGGAGCGAGGGAACCGCGAGCCCTTCCTGCAGGCGCTGGGCCTGCTCTGGTTCCGCTACCACAACCTGTGGGCGCAGAGGCTGGCCCGCCAGCACCCGCTCTGGGGGGACGAGGAGCTGTTCCAGCACGCGCGCAAGAGGGTCATCGCCACCTACCAGGTCGGTCGCGCGGCCCTGCCCCCACGTCCTTGTCCCCGGGAGACTCCGCTGCCCCGCAGAGCCCTCCTCCTTGGACAAGCCCACCCAGAAACACCCCTCCCCAGACAGCTACCGTCTAGGGAAAGCCCCTGAGAGTGATAAGGAGGCAAAGCGCTAGTTATACCAGAGGTTTTCTCGTGATTGTTATTTAGCTGCCCCTCCCCCCTGCCCTCGTTCCTCGTGGGCAACGGGAACCTCCGCCCCTCTCCTGTTTGAGTGTCTCTCCCGTGACTGCCCTGCCTGGTCCTCGTCTCACACCTAAGCCTTCCTTGAGCTCAGATCCTTCCTGGCCTGGCTGCTCCAGCGCTGACCTCCCATTTCCCCCTCTCTTGACCCTCAGAACATCGCGATGTATGAGTGGCTGCCCAGCTTCCTGCAGCAAGCACCGCCGAATACACAGGTGAGGGAGTTTGGGGAACACCTGGGCTGAGGGGGGTTTGGGGAGGGGGAGGGGGTCAGGATCCATAGGACAAAGAAGACAGGTGGGTTCGTGTGACGAGTGTGTGAGGGTAAAGAGCCTATTTCTCTTCTTACCCCTGTGGACAGAGTACCGCCCTTTCCTGGACCCCAGCATCTCTCCGGAGTTCCTGGTGGCCTCTGAGCAATTCTTCTCCACCATGGTGCCCCCTGGCGTCTACATGAGGTGAGGGAGGGGCTCAGATGTTTGTGTGTTTGGAGGGGTGGAGGTGTATATTGAGAAAAATCTGCCTCAGGAGACCTCAGGACAGGCTTATCAATCAGAATTGTGCCCATTCCCCAGGGAACAGTGAATATGGAGGGAAAGAAGAGCAACAGTTGTTTAAAAAGATACATCATTGTGGTTTTTGAGCACCTTAATGTCCACTTTTCTGCAGCTGGTTTAGATATTAATCCTCCAATTAAAGACGGGCTAATTGAGGTTCAGAGGGTGAGTCACAAAGCCCGCAGGTCTGAACCTCAGGTGTTGACACTACACTGGGGATATTTTTAGCTATAAGGACAGGAAGTGGGGCTTATAAGCCTTTGGAGGGAATTACAATAAAAATGTGTGAGACCTGAAGAAAAGTATTGACTCCAAAATAATGAAAAATAAACTTAAAAATATACATATTAAATTAAAAGTATATAAAATAAAGCATGCAGTCTATTTTTTTTTACAATTGCGTTATAAGTTAAAACAGTTCATGGATTAGATTATTTTTACTCCGGACCAATTTCTGGATATGGCTTATGATGGACAAGAAATCGTAGTAATTGAGTTATACATAGACAAGTAATTTCAAAAGAACGAATACTAATCCTTTTTTAAATGTTTTAATTTACATATATAAAAAGATATATAAAGAATGTTGCCCACCATCCAGCTCTACAAGGATCAGGTCATTAGCCACTGCAGTCGCCTTCTAACAGTACACCCTGAAAAGGAATTCGGGACAAAAAACAGGATAAGACACTCAGTGCTTTGGGAAAACAAACCCCTTAGATAGTTAGAGATATCTCAGGAAAAAATTTTAATGGACCCAGATTGTTGCACCTTCCCATACACAGAAAAACACAAAAACCATTTACTGAGGTACCTGATCCTTGTGACTAGCAGTAACCTTTTACAGAAATGTATGTTTGACTGCACCCGTTCCCTAGCCCAAATCCTATATGTACTGGGTTCTCCCTCTCCCTCTTTGGAGCAGTCCCCTCAGAGCTACTAAGAGGCTGTTTCCTGGCCTATAGTCCTCAGTAAGTTTCCTGAATAAAATTGAAACTCACAACTCTTATGTTGTGCATTTTTTCTTTCAGTTGACAGTTTATCTGTCTCTGTCTCTTTCTCTATTGAGAGAGAGAAGAAGAGAGAGAGAATGAAACATGGTGAAATAAGGGATACACTTTTAGACGTTTGGTCTGATGTTTTCTTTATTTTTATTTTTTATTGCTTCCAAAAATTCAGGTTGTTCAGGACCTACCCTGACCACACACCACCTCAAGGAAGCAATAGCCTGGACCCTTGGCTCTAGCCTTGGAGACTAGAGCTGATGCCTGACATTGGGGCTTCATAGCCTCGGTCACCACTAACCTCCTTGCATTTCAGAAATGCCAGCTGCCACTTCCAGGGAGTCATCAATAGGAACTCAAGTGTCTCCAGAGCTCTCCGGGTCTGCGATAGCTACTGGAACCGAGAGGTCAGGGCTGGGGGCACATATGTGGGTGTGTGTGTGTTGTGGTGTGTGTGTGTTTGTGTCTGAGGGTGTGTGGTGAAGGGGGGCAGTAGGACTGAGGCAGCCAGCTGGGATGGGCTGGGGTAGAGGAAGCAGCCTGGGGCACCCCAGCCATCTCCCCTACCAACTGTCTGAGATGACCAGGTAGCTATACACCGTCAAACGTCAGTCCTCCATGCCCACCTCAGGGCTGTGTGAGGCACAGCAGGGGCCTGTGCAGATGTGGCTCTACATCTATCACTTCCTTCCAGGTTTTCCTTCTCCCTTGACAACTCTGGGTCCCCTGTAGGCAATGGAGTACCCCAGCCATCCCAGCCCCCAAGGAAATTTCCCAGTTAGACACACCAGGGCAGTGTGTGAATGTGAACATGTGGGGAGGGCAAGGTGGAGAAAGGAATTCTGAGAGATTACCAGGCATCATCTGTCCAGGCCAGTATGGGTAAAGACCATTGACCATTAATTTAAAGCAAAATCAGATACTTTGTGTAGAGTGTTCATAAAGGGGGAAGGCGGTGGGAGGAAAGAGGGAAGAGGCAAGCATAGAATCAGAGTCATGGAGCTGAGCTGAAAGAGACCTCAGTGTCCTGCTAATACCTGTTTATTATTTTATTTATTAATCCCTAAGGCCCTTTTTATTAAGGGCAGGACACTGAGTTCAGAGAGGTCCTGTCACACAGCTGGTTACTAACCGAGCAAGGACCAAGACCTAGATCTAGTGTCTTTGTCAACCATACCGTCGAGTTTCCTGAAATAGAAGCAAAGTTTTCGGTTCCTTGTGCTTGTGGAGACCTGTGTCCTAGCAGCATGAGCTTTGGATGGGGACATTGCGCACCCTGAGTGGGGAATCAACCTGTAGAGAAGCAATGGCCCCGCAGTTTGGGAGCAAATAGCAGGACTGGGTGGGCCCAGGACATGAACTGTGGGGTTGAGGGAGCCTGGCTGCCCAACCGCTGGCCTCATTAGCCATGCCTCTCTCTTCTCCCCACCCCCAAAGCACCCAAACCTACAAAGAGCTGAAGATGTGGACCCGCTGCTGGGCATGGCCTCCCAGATCGCTGAGTGAGAGGACCATGTGGTGGTTGAGGATGCATGAGGTGAGGCTGAGGCTGTCCCTTCAGGCTGTGTATGCCTGGCCCCTGGGAAGAAGTTCAGCTGGAGCTCCAGAGTTGGGCAGGGAGGGGTGCCCAGGGCTGGGAGCTTGCACTCTCTCGCTGCTAAGAGAGCTTCTGACCTGCTGACCATGGCTCCCTCTGTATGGCTCAGGTCCCTCTGGGGCTGATTGGAGCCTGGGGCATGGGCCAGAGGAGCTCCCTCAGACTTGGTATCTCATCCCGATTTCTTGCCTGGGCCACTGAAGTTTTTCCGCACAGACCACCTGGCCAGTTGCCTGCAGCCAGGCCGGGATCTGGGCCTGCCCTCTTACACAAAGGCCAGGGCAACACTGGGCCTGCCTCCAGTTACCAGATGGCAGGACGTCAACCCTGCACTCTTCCGGAGTGATGGCACTGTGAGGAGGGGTCAGGACCCAGAGGGCAGGGTGGGAGGTCCAGGGCACACTGGCTTGAGACATGGAAGATGGGCGGCGAAACACATGCATCAGAGACAAGCACCTGGTGAGAGGGGCAGGGCTCACACAGGTCGCTTTTCCCAGTATCACACACCAGGATGGAGGTTACCAGACCAGCAGGATTAGGCTTTAGACTCTGTGACTGTGCAGATCCAGCGAATGTTTATTGAGCATTTGTTGCATGCCAGGCACTTAATAGGGTTCATCTCATTTACTCTTCCCAACAACTCCCTAAATGGGTTTAGAAGGTCCTTGACTCAGGAACAAGCTATACTTTCATGCACCAATATTCGAGCTGCTTTTGAGGAGTCAGCTGTCATACCCTGAGCTACCCGCTGGACAAATGGCATTGCCTGCCAGCCAACAGACCAGTTTTGGCTGCCTTAACATCTTGGCACAGCATTGTTTCTACAAGTTGGTGCCTATTTTATTGTGTTTGCCCTTACTATTTTATAACATTGTTGGAAAGTAGAAAATTGAAAGGCTATAAAGAAGTGATATGTACATGAGACTTGTAACCTTTTATAAAATCAGGTAGATAGGAATCACCAGCTATGCCAAAGGTAGCAAATCTTTAACTTTGGACTTCCCTGGTGGTCCAGTGGTTAGGACTGGATGCTCTCACTGCCAGGGCCCCGGGTTCTATCCCTAGTCGGGGAACTAAGATCCCACAAGCCTCTTGGTGAGCCAAACAAACAAAAACACGTAATTCTATGAGAGAAACCAAAGGAATGAACTTCTAATGGTATAATTTCAGACGCATGTGGCTATTTTCATGGATGGTGTGTATATGGGGCAGGGGAGGAACAGGAGGTTTATTAAAGAATAGAAGTCCAGATCCCTAGGGTCCTTTTTCAGTCCCCCAACTCTGGCTGGCTGGAGTCCTAGAGCTTGGGCTGAATGGGTTGAGCACCCCCAGTGGGCTGGTCCCAGGCTCAACCCCACCCTGTCTGGTCTTCCTTAGCCTTAACACAGTGCAGGCCGTGTGGTGAATGTCTACCTCTTCTCCATCAGCCCACTCAGCATCCTTTCCTGCCTCTTACCTGGCCTCTTCCATGACAACGGGTGAGTGAGTGTGTATATGTGTGTGTGTGTGCGTGTGTGTGGCCTGGCTTGGGGGTGAAGGGGGTGGAATCCTTTGCAGAAATTCTCTTGGTTCAGAGGAGTGTGTCACCCTCCAAGTTACAGGACAATGACCAGCCTGAGTCCCCAATCCCAAGTCACAGAAAGGGAGACTGGTGACTGGTGTGGGGTGCTTCCTCTGGAGGATCCTTTCTGGAGGTCCCAGACATCTCCTCACAGGATCCGTCCTTGCTTTCCCTAACCCTCAGGTCTGAGTTCCCCCAGAAGTGTTACTGGTGGTTCTTCCAGACCATGCCAGGTGAGAGCCCTCTCTGCTCTGTGAATTTCTGGGCCTGCCTCTGAGTTCCAGGCTCTGGGTTCTGTCTGCCACGGGCAGCCCAGTCGCTCTCACTCAGCCCTCACAGCCTTCACGGTGAGCCAGGCTCTGCCCTTGCCCCGAGCGCTCTCCTGGGCAGTAGGAGACTCTGCATTCCAGGCCTTCTCTCAGGAGCTTAGCTGGGCTTCTGCCCTGGTTCTGAGCTAGTCCCTCCCTCTGAGGAATGGGAGTGCACCCCTCCAGCCCCGACACACACACCTACCATGACAGTGACTTTGAGGAATGCTATGCCCCAGCTGCATGCGGGAGGGACCAGGCTCTTTGTGGAGCCTGGTGGACGCTCCCTCCCCTTCTCCCCCTCCATTCTGTAGTCTGTCTTGACAAGAGCTGTTTAGGGGCATATTCCTAACTCCCCATAATCACCCATTTTAGAGCTATTAGCTGTGAATCTATTCAAATGCTTCTTGAAGCTATTTATATTTTCACTCTGTTCCCTCCTTGGGGTAAGACGTTTTCTGCACTCCTTTCTGTGAAACACAGCGTGTTGTTTTTCATTTTTCTTTAAATCCTGAAACGATCGGCTTTGAACTTCAGGGAATGCTTGCTAACTCCTGCATACTGGGGTTTACTGGATCAGGCCGCGTTTATGCCCTTCTCTCCATTCAGGACTTTACAGGCTTTGGCTAGATCCCTTCTTAACCTCTGCTTTTCCACACTACAGGGCTCTAATCTTCACTTCTGCCTCTCTCCTTGATCACTTGAGGGGCCGTTATCTGGAATGGCTCCAGTATTGCCCTCCTGTGCACCCCTAGCCTGGGATCCCCTTTGAGAGGAGGGGTCTCCCACCAGGTCTGGGCCAGATCCATGGGGGCTCTGGTGATGAGCAGCGACAGTGTGGTCCCACTCGCTCACTAACAGTGCCAGTGCTCATGCTTGGTGCTGTGGCTGCCAGGTACAGTGCAGCTGGAATGCTGGCCAAGCCTCGACTCCCTGATGGCAGGGCCTACGATGTCCAGAGTTCCACAGAGGGCTCAGAGCAGCTGCCCTGTACATTCATTCATTCAGCACACATGTCCATAAGGCCCATGGTGTGCCAGGCCCTGCACTAGGCACTCAGGTGCAGTGGTGAACTAGCCTAGCCTGGTTCCTGTTCTTGTGGACCTGAGAGTCAAGAAAGTGACAGACGTAAAACAAGTAATGACACAGGTGCTTGAAAAATAACCATCATGACAAGGTCCGCGAAGGACAAGTAGGATCTGTTGAGATGAAAGGTACCTGTGATCAGTGGTGTCGGAGAGAGGAAGAGGGAAGGATGCTGGGCTTTCCGCCCCCTGCCTGGAGCTGTGGAGTGGAGAGGGGACCCTGGCAGCCTCAGAACAGCCCCCTCTGTGAGGCCCTGCGCCTCTGCCCTTCACCCCATGTTCATTTGCAGGTCTCACGGGGGTCATGCTGCTCCTGGTTCTCGCCGTCATGTACGTCTTCGCCTCCCACCACTTCCAGCGCCGCAGCTTCCGGGGCTTCTGGCTGACCCACCACCTCTACATCCTGCTCTACGTGCTGGTGAGGGCTTTTTGCTGTGAACCAGGCCAGCGGAGTCTGGGCAGATGTTCCCAGGGAGGCAGTGATGCCTGAGACATCAGTTCTCCATCCCCTTAGTTATTTCAAGTATCCTCTTCACTTCTCCGTATCTCTCTCAAAAGGTGGAGCTTATATAGTATGGGGCTCTCAGGTAGGCTGACCCAATATGCGGCACTTGGAAGACTGACTCCCTGGCATGGGATTTGTAGTAGCAGCCTTACCTGGCTGATCTGCATTCCTTCCAGACACCCCACATCATTTCTGCCCAGTCAGTCTTTCCCTACCTTTGGGTGGTGGTTTGGGTTCTTGGGTGGACTGTCTGCATTCAAGGGAGCGTCACCTTCTTAAAGAGAAACTTACCTTAAATAGGTTCTGCCACTTTTGTTCTGATCCTGTTTTCTGGGGTGTTAGCTACATCCATCCAGCTAGCTAAATGCCACCTGTAAAGTTAATGAACTTGCTCAAAATGTCTTCATTGGACTGTTGATAAAATGGATTTTTAAGACTCCACCTCTCCCCTTTCCTTCTTAACCTGGGCCCCTGCCTCCCTTCCTTCACATTCCCTCCCTTCTTCTCTCCTGTTCCCTTTTCACCTTTCCCTGGCTTTGTCCTCAGCTGCTTCAGTTGGCTATTTCCAGAGATGACTCTGATCTGTGCCCCTATGTCATGGCTCTACTTGGCCTGCCTTTCTCACAGACACAGGCATTTCCCCGAAGGGCACCCTGAGGGCCTTGCTGAGGAGTTAAACCAAGTCCCAATGCTCTGATGTCCCCATTGATGATAGCTTGGCTGCCAGCATTCAAGAAGTGCAGAGCCCAGATGGCTGCCCTATCACCTGGCTCCAGGCAGAACTGCACACAGGGGTCTCCTTTGTCCTGAGACAAGGGAGAAAGGTCATCATTGCCTGGGTCAGGCTGGTGCTGGGGTGCAGTCTGTCTTCACTGGTAGGTAGGAGGGTCTGCTTCCAACCTGCTCAGCACGTCATGGTTCTGAAGATGACTATCCAGCCTGGGCTTAGGATGTTTCCTAGAACCGATGACGTTAGTTTCTCTGGAAATTGTGGCTAATTTATGCCTCCCTCCCAACGTTCCTGATAATGGGTAGAGCCCTAGCATCTGGGTTACTGTTTCTGTTAGGGGTGGAAATGATGGTCTTGTTTCTGGTGATAAAGCAGCTTTTTTGAACTAGATGGGAGACCCAGAAGAGTGGCCAGCCTGGTACCCTGAGACCAAGACCGGTTTCTGATTTATCCCCGGTTGTGGGGATCACTGGGGGATCCAGAAGGGAAGTTAGCAGCTCAGAAAGGTGCAGGCCACTCTGCTGGGAAGTCCTAGCCCCTGCAGCTTGGGAGCATCTCATCTGGGGGGAGATCAGAGCCAAAGCACCTGCTGCCTTCCTGTTTATCTCAGGTATGGCCACTTGACCTCTGGCAGAAAGAGAAGTTACAAGTAAACGACCCCAGTGTGGAGCAGACCCTGGGGAAGGGTGTCCAGGCTCCTGATCCAGGCTGCAGAGGGTGGAGTTAGCACAGCAGAAACTGAGCTGGCAGGCTGTTCCCCAGGCTCCTCAGTCAACCATGACCCTGCAGCAGCTTTGTGGTTTAAAGGTAGAGCCAACACCAAGCAAGATGTATAAACAAAGGAGTATGAAGTCACCTTGACATTGTTCTCAGCCTGGTTGGATTCTCAGAAAGCCTTGGGGGTGGGCGTGGGCTCCTTAATGAAAGAGGAACTTGAGAAAACTGGAGCCAATTGAGAGAAGAGCCCAAGGAGGTTTGAGTTAGCTCTGTGGAGAAAGTTTCAAGAATAGGGTAACACTCAGCTGGAGGAATGGAGAGCTGAATGAGGAACCAGAGTTCAGTTTAACTGTTATGTGTTGAGGGTCTAGTATATACTTGCTCTGTGCTAGGCCCAGCAGAGGAGGGGGAGACTCTAAGCTCTGCCCTCAGGAACTGAGGATTTGCTGCAGAGATAAGTGCCATGCATGTGAAATGATCAAAATGAACGGATAATACAGGATTAATTGCTGAGCTGAGTGTTCCAGTCAGTCAGTTAGAAGAGCTCATTGAAGGGAGTTTTGTTTGGGCCAAACTGGTTAGAGAAGACTTTGGGGAGAAGGTGGAACTTGTGCTAAGCTTAAGGAGAGATAAGCTAAGGTTTGACAGGGCAGAGTGGAAACTGAAGAGCATTCCAGGTGGAAGGAAGGGCATGAGGGACTTCCCTGGAGGTCCAGTGGTTAGGACTCTGTGCTTTCACTGCCGAGGGTCGAGGTTCAATCCCTGGTTGGGCCAAAAAAAAAAAAAAAGAAGAAGGAGAAAGGCACGAACAGTGGTGCAGAGGTGGGAATGATGGTGGAATATTCGGGGCACAGAGGAGATGGGCCTGGCTATGAGTGGCCAACAGGGCAGTAGGTGGTGGCAGGACATGGTGGACCTGTGCAGGCTGCAGCTGCAGCTGAAGGGCTGTGGCTCAGCTGAGAGGCTGCGCCAGGTGGGAGATCATAGAAAGAGAAGAGCAGAGGGTGAGGAAATCAGGCTTGGGCAACACACAGGATTGGGGGTGGGAGAAGGAGCAGAGCCAGTGCAGGAGATAGAAAGTAAACAGCCAGAGAGGGAAAGAGGGAGAACCAGTAGAGCACTGTTGCAGAAGTGGCAAGGCGGGGGTGGTCACTAGGGCCACAGGCTGCCAAGCACGGGAGCGAATGCAGTCTGAAGGGAGACCTCGGGGTTTGGTCACTTGTGAGCCCTCTGTGAGCAGGTCCTGAGAAGACGTGGAGGCGGGAGCCAGGCTGACCATACTCAGGACCAAGCAAGTGGGAAGAAGGGGGCAAGTCGTGTCTGACCACATTAGACCAGCTTGTTGGGGAAAGGACCGGAGCTGGACAATACCTGTCAGTTATTTCATGGAAAAGGAGGACTGGTTAGGTGTTCTTAGTCTCCAAAGGGACAGGGTAAATTGGGGAAACTCCTTCCATTAACTCAGCAATTACTGAGCACCTACCATGTGCCAGGCAGAAACTGATTGGAGCTGAGAGTGTCATGGCAAATGAAATGGACACAGTCCCTACTCCTCTAGTCCAGTGGGGAGAACAACAGTAAACATGTCCATGGATGAAGGAACACAAGTATCGTGGATGACGACAATGCTCTGAAGGGAGTTAACAGGGAGAAGGGATAGAGAGGGCTGGGTGAAGGCCTGAGGAGGTGGCATTTCTGCTGAGACCTGAAAAGTGAGATGGATGGGAAGAAGTAGGGGAAAGGCATTCCCAGAAGAGGGAGCAGCAGGTGCAAAGTCCTGAAGCAGAAAGGACTTGCCGTGTTTGAAGAACAGGGAGGGGGAAATGCTGGCAGGTAGAGGCCAGAACATTGCAAGGCCTTGTGGTGCAATGGGAAATCATCTAAGGCCTTTTGAGCTGGGAATGACGTGATAAAACAAACTTTAAAATGTCACACTGGCTGTCTTGGAGAGAATGGATCACAGTGGGGCAACCCAGTGGAAGACCAAGTAGGAGGCTACCGCATGAATGCAGGTGGCTTGGTCTAGGATGGTGTCAGGAAGATGCAAATAGTCTCATTAACATAAATGCTTTGGAGGATGGGTTGGGAGAGGTTAAGTTTTGGAGCCTGGAAGGAACATGGCACCTGGTGAGGTGAGAATTGGATGGGCCAATTGGGAAGGGATGCAGGGGTCAGACCCTGTTGTGAGTGTGGCTTGGATCTCAGCTATACTCTTTGCTCTATCCAGCTCATCATCCATGGCAGCTTCCCTCTGATCCAGCTGCCCCGTTTCCACATCTTCTACCTGGTCCCAGTACTTACCTACATGGGGGACAAGCTGGTGAGCCTGAGCCGGAAAGAAGGTGGAGATCAGTGTGGTGAGGGCGGAGCTGCTGCCTTCAGGTGCCAACATAGAGGCTGTCAGGGGAGCAGGCTGGTGGTACTGAGGAAGCTGACAGGCCAGGGGCAGAGCCTGGACCTTGAAATCTCCTGGCCTGGCCCAGTGGAGTTAGCAGGGTCCTTGAGGTGGTAGGGATGAGGGAGCTGGTAAGAGAGGCTCTTTGCCAGGGGACCTGAGCCTCTCTCACAACAGAGAGAGGAGGAGCCCAGGCCAGGCTGACCACCAACCCCAGTGCTGCCCAGCACCCCCTCAGGGTAGACGTGGCCTGAGGGGAGTAATGATCTCTGATCGCGGGAGGCCTCCTCTGTCATATTCCAAAAGCAGAGCTGAGGCTGCAGGTTGGGGAACTCTCTAGGGGTCACATTGTTGCTGGGTTCAGGACAGCCACCTCCCACCCACCTTCCCTCCTCAGGAGTGACCCGCCTTGAGTTCCAGCGGCCCCAAGGCTTTGAGTACAAGTCAGGACAGTGGGTGCGGATCGCCTGCCTGGCTCTGGGGACCACAGAGTGCCACCCTTTCACCCTGACTTCTGCGCCCCACGAGGACACGCTTAGCCTGCACATCCGGGCAGCAGGGCCCTGGACCACCCGCCTCAGGGAGATCTACTCACCCCCGACGGGTGACAGCTATGCCAAACATCCAAAGGTGCCCAGACCCAGGCCGGATGCACCACATGCTCCCACAGTCCCTTAGCAGGCCTCGGTCCTGCTGCCCCAGACTCCCCACTGCGTTCCTCCCTTCCCCTATCCAGAGACCGATTCTTCCAGATGATGCTACAAGCCCCCCACTACTCCCCACTCCATACACCTACCTGCATTTCCCTGCCTCCCATTTCTGGCTTCAGAACTATGGTGGTAGCCGAACTTAACTCAAACACACTCCCCTCCCTGCAGCTGTGCCTCGATGGACCATTTGGAGAGGGCCACCAGGAGTGGTGTAAGTTTGAGGTGTCCATGCTGGTGGGAGGGGGCATTGGGGTCACCCCCTTTGCCTCCATCCTCAAAGACCAAGTCATCGGTCAGCTGCCAAGTGTTCTGTAGGAAGGTGAGTGTCCCCTCCTCCCACCAGCCCCTGGCCCCCTGCTCCCTATCACCGTGTCCATCTGAACCTGTCTCCTGCCTCTGTCCTTGGCCTCCCTGGTCTGGGAGAGGCTGAGTTGGCCTGACCCCAAGGGACTTGGGGTATTCCTGGACCCTAAGGGACAGAGTTGTTTTGCTGATGCCTTCCAGGCTCTTCCCTCAGTTAGGGGGTGCCCCACGTAGGATGTGCTTCTGAGAGTCCCTCCAGGCAGCGTTGGAGAGGAAGCCAGCACTTGAAGCACTGTCCGGTCCGGTCGGGAGAGGGAAGGGCATACTTGGGGTGGGGCGCAAGTGAGACTGGCTCTGCTCTCAAGAGGAAGAGGAGGGGAGGCAGCAAGGCAGGGCTGGCGGGCCTGGATGGCTCTAGGAGCACAGCCCAGGCCCTGAGGCCCCTCCACACCAGGCCCCTTCGCCTCACCCTGGCCCTGGTGGCAGGCCCCTGCTTGTCTCTCTGGGCCTGGCAGGTGAGTCAGGACCACAGGAATGCAGCGGGCAGAGGCCCAGCCTGTATGCTGTCAGCACTCAGAGGGTGACAGCTCCCCTGCCCCTCTGTCCGTACCAGCTCTGTCTCTGCCTCTTAACTCACACAGCCCCGTTTCTCCCCATCAGAAGCTGGAGGTGGGTACCCCCCGGGGCAGCTTCCATTCCCCTGGTCTCTCTTTGAGCCCATGCCCATCCACTCCAGGCAGCCAGCTGGGTCTTTCCAGAGGCTGTTCTGTGACATACCCCTTAGCGGGACCCTCTGCCTCTGGGCAGCCTGTAGGTTGGGAGCCTAGCAGCCTGAGAAGGGCCCACTGGAGGGAGTGGAAGGTCAGGCTCGGCAAGAGAAAGCTGCTTCCCACCCCAGCAGACCTTCAGCTCACTTGACAGACTCCTTTCTCATGGCCCCAGGCTATTGCTCACTTCCACTGCTCTGTGCCCTGGGGTAACACCATCTTCTGCCTCAGAGCATGGCCCTGTGGCCCCATACATTTCCACCTCCCCAGGCTATCTGGGGAGAGGCACAAGCTGCTAGAGACCAGAAGACTTCTATTGGTGTGATGATTCCTGGGGTGTAGGGAGCCTGAGATGAGCTGGGTCCCAAGCTCTAGCCCTGTCCCCAGATCTACTTCATCTGGGTGACACGGACCCAGCGGCAGTTTTGAGTGGCTGGCTGACATCATCTGGGGGGTGGAGGAGAATGACCACCAGGACCTGGTGTCCGTGCACATCTACACCACCCAGCTGGCTGAGAAGTTTGACCTCAGGACCACCATGCTGGTACATCAGGGCCGGCCAGGCAGAGCAGCTCAGTGATGTGGGTTGAGGGTAAGGATGGCCAAGGCAGGTGGGTGGACCACCATTTGGACTAGGAGCTGACCCTGGCTCTGCCTGGCTGTGACCTTCCTCCTCTACTCCCTCCCCCAGTACATCTGTGAGCGGCACTTCCAGAAGGTGCTGAACCGGAGTCTGTTAACGGGCTTGCGCTCCATCACCCACTTTGACCCCCCTTCGAACCCTTCTTCGACTCTCTGCAGGAGGTCCACCCAAAGGTCAGTCCCACCCCATATTCAGGTTTTCTTCACCTTTGTTTGGGGTCTGAGCAAAGCTCCCAAACCTGCTCCATAGGGGAAGGAGAATCCACCCCCAGGGATATTGGTGGGGTAATGGAATGGAAGGGGAGAGGTGTGGGTCACCCTGAGGGGCAAAGGGAGGAATCAGGCAGCAGGGACTTGCCACCTCTGAAGCCGTGATGTCTTGTCCAGAAGGAAAGGCTTGGTGGTTGGGCTGGTCCTCACCACAGACTCAGAATTATCCTTACCACTAATGCTCTCCAGCCCTCACCCTGGACACCAAGCTAACCTTCACCACGAACACTATGCTAGCCACACTCTCATAAAAACTGGGCTAGCCCTCAATGAGACACTAAACTGTCCTCAACTTGGACATTGATTAACCTGGCCCCTATTGGAAACACTGATCTTGCACCTGAAGCTAGCAAATGCGTTGGAAAACGGTAAAGGCTGGACGCACAGAGAGCAAGTCTACCAAAATTGAGTTAGTTTTATAAACATTGAGGCAGCCCTCACCATGCATGGTACAAAGCAAACCTTCATCAGGAACACGGAATGGTCCTCACCAAGGACTCTTGCTGGCCTTTAACATGAACATGGAGCTAGCCCTCCCTCTGAACACTGAGCTAGCCTTCACTTCTTCCTCCAACAGGTCCAGAAGATCGGGGTGTTTAGCTGTGACCCCCACGGCATGACCAAGAATGTGGAAAAGGCCTGTCAGCTCATCAACAGGCAGGACGGGATTCATTTCTCCTACCATCATGAGAACTTCTAGGCCTCCTGCCCAGGGCCTCTGCCCACTGCCCAGCTGAGCAGAGGTTTGGCCCCATACCTCACCTCTAGCTTTCCTGTTTCTGGCTCCCTCAGCCGTCTCCCCATTCGCACCTCCCAACCTTGGTCCAGGTGGCCATGGTTAGTCACCTCATGCGGGTTCAGGGACTCCCAGGCCCAGAAGCTCTCAGCCTGGAGAAATGCAAGGCACTGTGTGGGGACTAGAGGTTGGGAAGTAGGAGAGCTATTATTGCTTTGGGGCAAAGTGACACCTCTTCTTCCAAAATAAGAAAAAAAAAAAACTGGAGCAGAAAAATTGTGTTTGTGTGTGTGTGTGTGTGTGTGTGTGTGTGTTTAGGGGACTGTGAGCCTAAGGATGAAGTGGGAGCACAGATGCTGGCATCCTAAAACCCCTTCCCCCAAATCTCCCCTCCTCTGAGCTCCCCACTGTCAAAAGGGCTGGCAAATGCCTTAGAGAGGGTAGAGGGTAGACCCACAGAGAGCAATTTACAGGACCCCCTCAGCACCCCATTCTAACAGCACAGTTGATCTTTTCTGCCAACTTTTTAAACGTGTACTGTAGTCAAAACCTGCCCCAACAGGCCTCAGTGCTCCTCAGCTCTTCTCTCCTCTTCCTGCTCTAATAGCCTTTTATAAATAAGCCACTTTCCTGCCTTAGGGTTTCTTTATTCTGCTGCAGGGTGGGGTCCTCACGCAGCCAGCTCACCGAGGCTGGTCCACACGTTCTCTTTGAGCTTGCCTGTACCCACTGACTAAGGGAACCCCTCCAAGGCCAAGCGCCCCAGCTAGAGACCCCTTCCCCTGCTCAGGGGCACCTTTCCTGACAGAGGGCCTCTCAGGGTGGCTAGTGTGGGGCTCCTGAGGCCTGGTCAGGAGGGGCAGAGGGAGGTGTGAGGGCTTCTGGTGACGGTGGGCTGGGCACAAAGAAGGGAGCAGTGTAGCAAGACACAGCAGGAGTCTACAGGGAGCCAGAGCTCACTGGCTTGCCCCAGGACCTCAGTTACTCCTGGTCCTCTGAGCCATGGGAGGGTGGAGCACCTGTATGAGTGCCTGTATGAGTCTTCTGTGTAGTGAGATGACAGCAAGGAGACTGATGAGCACATCACCTAACCTCTTTGGGCCTCTGTTTTCTCATCTGCAAAATAACCGAATGCCCTCCAAGTCTACTTAAGCATAGGGCAACCTCTATGATGGAATGTTTGAAGCAGGACTCAATTTCAAGTGATCCTTTCCACTGTCCCCACAGAATTCTTGCATTCGTCAGATCACATATCCTCGATTTCGAGAAACTAGCCACTGGATTAGAAAATCCAAATTCCCGTGCTTCACACCACGCTTGGGAGTTGCAGGTATCCGTTCTGGAGGAGGCTCTCAGGCTGGGCAGCCGTCCCGAGGGTGTTAGTTCAGTGGGTCATCGGTCATTGGGAGCTTCTGTTCAGCTTGCTCATGGGAGCGGGAGGGCGGGCCTGGAGTGGTTTGAAAGCAGCTCCGCCTGGCGGCCCGGTGGTATTCCCCAGGGACTGGGCCCCAGGCCTCGGCGGGTTCCAGCTGCGGGCGCGGGCTGGGGGGCCGCCAGGGCCGCGGGCGGTGTGGCCCCTCCGGTAGAGGCGCGGCCATCAGGGGGCGCGCGCGGACGGCCCCGCCAGGCGCCACAGCCACGAGGGAGATCCGGGCCCGGGCTGGCCGGCTTCAGGTCTCGGGGTCGGACCCATCGGCCCGGGGCCGCGGGAGGCGCGGCAGGCCCCCGCTTCCTCTGGAAAGGAAACGCAGTCGGCCCGCCAGCTTTCCCGCCTCCGCCGGCGTGCGGCTTCCGCGTGGCAGGGGCGCCCCGCTCCCTCCCGCCTGGCGCGCTGCCTCTTTGTCTCTCCGTGGCTCCCCTCCTCCCAGACAAATGGCTGTTGGCAGGAAATTAGATGCGCTCTCTGGGAGCCGCGCTCGTCGGGGCGGCGGGGAGGGGGCGCCGCGCGGCAGGCCGGCTCTGGTGCCCCAAGCCGGGGAGGGGGCGAGGGGGGATGTTTTGACATCTCGTCAAAGGAAGGAACTTGATGCTTCGAAAGTGCTTTTCACAGCCGCCTGTGTCCGCTCCAGAGTTGATTTATAAACAGAATCTGTGCTCGCTCAACTCCCTCCCCCGTCAGCCCGGGGCGGGGCGGGGGGGGGGATGGAGGAGGGGGCAGGAGGGAGCTGCGGCGCTGGAGGCGCGGAAGCGGCTGTGCCTGGCAGGACTGGGTTTATTTATTGCCTCTGGCCCAGAGCCGGGGCGGCCCCGGGCCTGTACAAGTTCCCTCTGGCCGAGCCCTTCCCCTCCTTCCCCACCCCCAATGCCGTCTCCCCGAAGCCCCGCACCAGACTCCGGCGGAGCCCGCCGGTGGTTTGGGGGTGTAGGCGGAGAGGTGGTTAGAGCACCCCGAAGGCCCGCGTCCAGCTCCATTCCCAATCCACCCCTCCACCCCTGGGTAAAGAGGGTGGAGGTCGCCACCTCTGCCCTAGGGGAAGAAAGAGGCTGGAGCTGTCTATCTTAAACTCGTCAGGAGATCAGCGATTCTGAAATCCCTTCCTCCAGGGGCTATCCTTTCTCCCCAGGGAGTCCTCTATCCTCAGCTCCAGACCACCTCTTATTCCAAGGCTCCAGTAGTCCTTCCCTTTAGAATAAATTAAGGAATCTCCAGCTGCCACTCGATTCCAGGGAGAGGGCCAAGAAAGGTTTGAGAGATCATGTGGCCCAGGAAGGGCCACAGCCCTCAGCCAGGGGATGAGCACAGGGCTGGGTCCAGATCTGTCACAATGCCCAGGCCTCACACCTACAGAGTCCGGATGGCCACGGGGTAGAGCAGGGACATGTGCTCGGCCCCCTTAATGGGCAGCTTGCGGCTGGCGTAGTGGTGCACGATTTCAGGGACGCTGCTGAAGGGCGGGCTGTTCTGGCCCAGCACATACTTGTGTTCCTTGGTCCGGGACAGCTTCATGTGCATGAAGCCCTGACTGCTCCTGGGAAGATGAGGGGAGACCCTGGTGAGTGGGGCCCTCTCCGGTCATCGTTACCACCCCACCACCCGCTGCAAACATGGTTGTTCCAAGCCAGCTGAGAGTGGAGGCAACTAGGGAAGGTGGAGGTCAGTCCAGGAAGCAGGGAGGGGATGTAGGGGATTTTGTAAGTAGGCAGCAGTAGGTACTGGCTTTGTGGTGAGGGCACTGGGTGTGCCAAGAATATGCAGGTGGAAACAAGCTATCAGCACCACCCCCCAACCCTGGGATCCAGTCGCTCCTGCCTCAGCCTATGCACCTCCCCCAGCCTATGTGACCAGGGCCAGTTTACCCTCCCCCTCCTTGAGCTGTGGGGGAGGACATCTGTGGGGGGGGAGCTCCTGGTGCCTCGTGAACACAGACACCCTTGGCAGGACGGTGGACACATGCGACAACCAACCAGGCAAATCTTGCTTGGGGCTCTCTTGCAGAGACTAGGGGAGAGAGGGAACTGGACATCACCCCCAAATCTGGGAATACTCAGCTGCCTTGTCCTGGGGACATCCCTTCACCCTCCTGCTAAGTGGGCCTTGGGCCAATCCCCCAGCTCATCTGTCCAGCTCTTCTGCCTGGGATGACATCATCTGTGAGGCTGCAGCTCCATCCCCTCCCTCAGAGAGGACATGCTCCACTGCCTCTCCCATCACCCCACCACAATCCAGGAAATCAGCATCAGTGCCCAGCTCTGCCCACAAGACAAGGACCCTGCTGCTCAGAGCTCTGGCCAGCTCCCAGCAAGAACGTTTGTTCAAACTACCACAGGCCTCGTCGGCCAGGCCCCAGGTCTGAAACTCCAAACAGGCAATGGGGAAACCATGCTTGGGAGAGCCCTGAAGCCCGAGTACTTGTTTCTGCTGGTCAGAGCTTACTTGGGGACAAGAGCCGGGCTCAGAAGCTGGTGTGGGAGGTAGGACTGGGGAGGGGGCTGCCTCCTCGTGAGGTTTGCCACCCTTGAGAGGTGAGGCTGGCAAACCCCCTCACTTGCTTCCCCTGTCTGTACACAAAGAGGGCTCTGACTGGTCCCATTTCACTAGGGCCACAAGTGAGAAAGCACAGACAGTGGGGAGACTAAAGAGGAAAGGGATGGGAGGAAAAAAACAGGCCCTTAATACCATCCTTCCCTCCCCCGCCCCCAGGGTACAGTTCCCTAAAGCCTGGGCATGTGTGTCAGGGTGTGGGACCATCCTTCATCTGCAGGGCTGAGATAACGGCTGAAGTTGACAGTGACCACGCAGGCCCTGGGAAAAGAGCAAAGGGCCTGAGGAACACATACAGCCCCTGGGGCAGTAGAGAGGGGAGGCAGTGAGTGGTTGCCCTCCCCTGTCTGCCCTATGCCAAAACCCAGACCCAAGGCTATGGGCATCAGGGTAGGCCCTGTGCTTCCACAGTTTGGGGACAGCCCCTCCCCACAGTCCACTTGACAGAATCCCCTCTCCTGAAAACTGTACATTGTATCTTCTCCTTCAGGGACAGATCTGGCCAAGAAGGGCAACAAGTGGCCAGAGAACTGAGTTGGCAGCTGAGCGCTCAGCCTCCACACCTGGATAACTGACCTCCTGGGACGAAGTCCCAAGGGTCCATTAAGACACAGCAGAGCCCTTGCCTGACCCTCAGGGAACTGAGGTGGGACTAGCTGGGCAGCAGGGCTAGGGCTGGCATGGCTTTTGGAGGAAGCTGTTTAATTACCAGTGAAAGCCCTTCCATTACAGAGAGAAGAGAAACCATAATTGTATTTCAGAGAAGCCATTTATATGTAAACGAGGCTCTGGCAGACAGATGCTGGCAGGGCCTGATCAGCCTGGGCTGGAGCGGTGTCCAGGCCGGCCTCCCCCTTTCACTCCTCAGGATAAGGCAGGGCCCAGGCTCTGCTCTGCTCTGCTCTGCTCGTGTCTCTTCTTGCCTTGGACCATACCAGACTTGATGGGGCGTGGAGCTGTGTAATGGAACAGTGTGGTTCTTGGAGTTGGCCTGAGCTGGGTTCAGATCCTGCTCTGGGCACTTTATTAGCTGGTGGCCTTGAGCAAGTCACATACCTCTTTAAATCGATTTTCTTTCTATAAAAAAGAGATTGATCTTGCAGGACGGTAGCTGGTTTGGAGATGGTATGTATGCTGCTTGGCACATAGTAGATGCTCTATGAATCTTAACTATAATTTTTAAAGCAATACACATTCTGAAGTTATGTAGATCAAATTTTTGACAAATGAATTGTTCCTAAATGCTCCTTTGATGTTATAATTTGCAGACTCCCCCAGCATAAGAGGTGGAAGAAACCTAAGAGGTATCCATTGACATATTTTGCAAAGGTAGAAACCGAGGTCCAGAGAGGTTAAGTGATTTGGCTAAGGTCACACAGCTAGTTTGTTTTTTTTGTGTTTTTTTTGCCGTACATGGGCCTCTCACTGTTGTGGCCTCTCCCGTTGCGGAGCACAGGCTCCGGACGCGCAGGCTCAGCGGCCATGGCTCACGGGCCTAGCCGCTCCGCGGCATGTGGGATCTTCCCAGACTGGGGCACGAACCCGTGTCCCCTGCATCAGCAGGCGGACTCTCAACCACTGTGCCACCAGGGAAGCCCCACACAGCTAGTTTTATTAAAACCAAGAATGAAATTCAGGTTATCTGACTATAGTCTGGCGTTTTTTCCATTATCTTGCAGTGAAGTTGAATAATTATCCTCCAGTGTATCTGTTTAATATTCCCAAATTTCCATATATTGGATATGTCTGAAGTGGGGGTGTACCTGTACTCTAATGCCCCCTAGAAGATGTGACAGGAAGTGGTACAGATGCCCCAGTAATGATGGGGGATGTGAATGGACACAGCACTCTGACAGGCTGCTATGTGGGGTGCAGGTTCTACCAGGCAGAGCTCCTAGGTACTGAGGAGAGGACTAGCCATCCTGCCAGTAGAACCTGGGAGGCTGATGCTGGTCTCTGTTTCTGTGCCCAGAGTGGAAGGCTAAGGAGGAGGAGGAGGAGCCCTGCCTCCCCTGCCTCTTCCAGGACCCTTTAAAGCCCAGTTGTCAGCCGCTAGCACCCAGACCTTCTGCCCTCTTCTTCAGAGTGAACAAGAACAGCTTTGTGTCCACTGCTCCATCCTCCTCCCAGCACCCAGCCTCCATCTCACCCTGTTGAGTCCCACAGGCAAAGTTCCTATCTCCTCGCCTGTACTTGTAGAACATCTTGGGCTTCCGTTAATAATGATGATAGTGATAATTCATTAAGCACTTGGCACTATGCTAAGTGCTTATTTCATTTAATTCTTCCCTGTAAGTCAGATATGATTATTCCCCCATTTTATAAGGAAACTGAGGCCCAGAGAGGTTAAGGGGGCCCCAGGCCACAGAGCTAGAAAGTGACAGAACCCTTCTAAGCTGCACTCTATAGCTTGACTGCTTCCCCCAATGGACTCTGCGCTCCCTGGGAGCCAGGGCTGAGCCTCAGACTTCTCCAGATGCCCAGGGCTTGGCACAGAGTCGGCACATGTTCACAGGGGATGAAGTTCTCCCCAGCCTGGCTGGGCATGGGAGAGATTCTGGCGGCTCCTCTTGTCCCACCGATTCCCCTTGGAGTCATCCTGACAGGCTCACTCTGCCTAAAGCCACCAGCCAGCAGGCCCCACTCACTTGAGGGACAGGGAGAAGTCGTTCTTGCTGGTCTCACTGTTGCGCACCAGGTAGCTGGCCTCTTTGCACAGCCGGAGCAGGTTCTCGGCATCTGTTCGACTGATGGCCCCGTGGTACCAGCTGAGGACAAGAGAGAGGAAGGGGGGGCATCTCTGCTGGGTCCCTCGCTGTCCAGGCCCACCCATTCTGGGTGTCCCCTGCAGGCAAGCCGGTGCCAGGAGGGGAAGGGAGGGGAGAGTCCCCAGCTGGACACAGACACTCACACCTGGTTTTCCAGAGGCAGTGCTGGGTCTGTCCACTCCCCCAGGGGGCTGCTGGGCTCCACGCTTAGGGACTTGGCTGACTTGGGGTTCCCTGCAGAGAGTCGGGGAGGGAGCCGCCCCTTCTCCTCCCGGCCAGGTGACAGGCAGCTCTTCTCAGATCCTTCAAACTGGGCTGTGGGGGACATACCAGTCATAGACTCTGAGGACCCTAGAGATAGAGCCCTATAGACTAGCCAGTGCTCCATCCCCATTTCCAGCCAAAAGGGGGCAAAGGAATGCTCTGGAAGGGTGGGGCGTGCTCATGAGCCTGACCAGCTCTAGGGACAGTATCCTAGGTCCATCCCTGGGTGGGGCGGGGGCGGGCTCAGCTCTCCTGTGCCACAGGGCCTCCCAGTCCCCACACCATGGCAGGAGAGGGAAGACAGCAACACTAGAAACCACTTAAGCTCCTCCCTCTGGAGGAGCTGACTGCCTTCCCTTATTCCATCCCCCTCAGGGTGGCTTCAGTGCTGATAATATTGTTTCTTTCTCCTCCTCAAGAGTTCATTACCGTTCTCCAAATCACCCTGCCAAGCCGTTCTGTAGAAATGACTTATCGATCTGAGAACAATTATCTTGACTCCCCTTGGTGCCATCCTGACAGGCTAATCCTGCCCAAAGCCGCCAGCCAGCCCGCCCCTCCCCCGCCCCCAAGGTCGCGGCCCACAGGCTCCCCTCCCCCACCCACAGAAGCCCAGCAGAGGCATCTCTGGCCTCCCAGACTGGGACAGGCATGACCGCTGAGCCTGCCCAGGGAGGGCTGAAGCCAGTGAGCCAAATGGGCACGAGCACACATGCACAGATGACAGAGACCCTCCTTCAGCCTGTATTTACAAAATACCCACTCACACCCACGCACAAATGTACAAACAGGTGCTCATGCAGGTGTGCGTATGCACAGATGCAAGCACATCCCTGGCTGCCCATTCTGGGTAAAACTGAAAGTAGATGAAGTGTTCAGTGTCTTTTTTCGCCGCCTAGCACTTTCAAGCCCTCATTGTCTTTCCAGTCACCAGATACAAAGATCAAACCTTTCCTTTAACTTCCTGTGCTAGCATCACCCCTGCCTCAGGTGTTATTTGCACTGAGGAGGGATCTGGTCAGGCAGAGCTCTGCCCAAAAGACTGAATTTAGAATAATGGATTTTTATGGCATGGGGGGGGAAAGATATTTGGAAGGGGCCTCCCTCAGGAGATACCTTCCCCACCCCTTTAGGGGAGGGAGGAACGTGTACTTTGTCCCTTCCATCTTCCTCCAGGGCGAGAGGGATTCCTCCTGGGTTCTCTGAACTCTGCCCCACCTCTCTGCTTCTCCAACCCAATCCACAGGGCCTGAGGGCTGAGAGGACACATCACCCTGGCCAGAAGCCCCCAAAGGACCCACCGCTGCCGTCCTCCAGGCTGGACTCAGGGAGGGGTGAGGCTGGACCGGAGATGTCCCTGTCCCCGTCGGGAAGGGAGGGGCTGCTGTCCAGCTGTCCCACCGGTGGAGGCCAAGGTAGGTCTTTGATGACCTTAATGTCAACTGGAGCCAGTAGCAGCAGGGAGAAGAGAGACAGACAGGGACAGAGACAGAGAGAGGCAGAGATTGAGACACCAAAACCCAGAGCCAGGACACAGGACAGCCTAGAAAGGAGGAGGGTCAGAACAGAGGCAGGGGCAGCTTCTGAGGGAAGAACAGGACTCTCAGAGGACTGGGCGGAGCCACACTGACCGCACCATGGCAGGTGGGAGGCTCCAGGAGCAAACAGCTAGACACAGGGTCTTGCTCTGCCAGCCCCACAGGTCCCCTTTATTTGACCTCTCACAAGCCTCCAGGGCCCAAAGGGCCCAGGAAGGGAGGGAAAAGCAGGACCAGGAACTGCCCATACTCCCCAGCATCATACCTGGACACCCACACAGCATCCTGGCACGCCCCACCTTGCCTCCCTTCCCCCTTTCGCCTGCAGCCTGGGAACTCATGGGCAGCGAGACCGAAACAGCCCAGCCTCAGGCTGTCAGGAAAACTCAGAAGCCAGAGCAGATGTTTTATTGAAATTTACCCACCACACCCTCAATCCTGAGGCTTGACAATTAGGAGAGCCATGCCACTGGCAGCTGCAGGACTGCTAACAGGTTTCCTAATGAGGAGCATAGATTTTCCCATTAAGCAACTCAAACAGTATTGATTCTCCAAGGAGACTTCGGGAGATAAACGGCCCATCCTCAATGGTGCACGCTTTACGGGAAACAAATTAGGAACCTGTGGTTTCCCAGTCTGGCTGCCGGGGTGGGGAGGACAGAGTGGAGAGCCGGGTCCAGCTCCAGGATGAGCTCCTTGCCCAAGGAGGGCTGAGGAAGACATGGGAGTAGGAATGAGGTCTAACGGCACTGAAGTCCTTTATGTTCTCACTGAACAAGGCTCTTGTACCAGGCTCTTGTATCACCCACTCAGGCCCTCTCTATGTTGGACTCCGGGCCTGGGATGGACACTGGGGTGCTTGGTACAGGAGAAACCTGATGATTTCTCCCTCTCCCCACTGGTTCCTGCTCCTGAGAAATACCCTTGGGGCTAGGCTATACACACAGTGGGTTTTCACTGTCTGGAGTGTCAGTGCTTTCCTTTGTTACGTGTACGTATTTAACATATGCCACAAGTTTTATCATTTTGTTTGGAATTTCTTTATTTTTAAGTATACACCGCCTCCCAAAAGATGGAAGTGGCTCAAGCCTCTTGGCCTCTGAGAGGTGGTGATGCAGGGAGTCATCCGCGACCCTGCACACAGTTCTGTGTCCACACCGCCCAGCTCACCACTCTCCATGGTGCAACTCAACTGCACTTCCCCTGAGCCCAGCTCCTGCCCCCCACCCCCACCCCAAGTCCACTCCTCCCATCCCCCTGAGCCTGGAAAGCTGCTCAGAGGCCTCAGCAGACCTGCCCTCTCCACCCAGGACTCACCTGCAAAGGCTTTGGAAATCCGCTCCTTCTTCCACTCCCAGGGCTGGTCATACTCCTCAGGGGGCCTCTCATCATCCTCTGGCAGGCGGGACTCCCGGGGCCAGGAGGCCCCCTCACCTTCCGGGGTGGCCCCCTCCTCCTCCTCTGGCTCATAGGGCGTGTCATACAGAGGCAAGGGCTGAGCTGCTGTTTCCTTGGAGCCCCGGATCTCTGCCAGAGCAAGGCAGGAGGGAAGGTGTGAGCAGTCCTGGCTGCCTGGCTCAGCGCCCCCAGTAGCACTCCCCAGCTACAAGCCTTCAGAGGAGATGCTGGCTGTGGGGGGAGCCCAGTGACCACACATCTGGGGTCCCTCACCCTCAGAACACCTCTAGGATTCCAAAACCATGGGACCCAACAGAGGCAGGGGCAGAGAAAAGATCCTGCAATGGCCAACAAGGGCTGGGGAGCTGAGGCTTACACATTTAGGAAACTGAGGCAGGGTCCATCTCCTTGCTACTCAGATCCATTTATTTCCTTGTGTCCCAAGTTATGTCATTTTGCAATCAGAAAATCCTTTGTTGCTCAGGTACTGCTGACCACCCCCTCCTTGAAACTGTCCCCTTTGGACAAGTCATTTTCATGGACTGTCCTCCTCTCCCATCACCCCCGTTTGGTCTCTTTCCCTGGATCCTCTCTTGGTCTCTGTCCGCCAGGGCCAAATCTTATTCATTTCTCCCTGCTCTCACTCTCCAGTCTCATGGCACCCTTTGCATCTATATGTTTCCAACTGCCATAAAAATGTTTCACTTTGATGTTTCAAACTCACTGCTTTCCCCCAAAATTCTTCTAGTCTGTTCTGTGATCCTCTTTTGGGGATCACTGACCCAGTGAAAATCTGATAAAAGCTATGGAGCTACTCCCTAGAAAAATGTGCGCATTTTCACATACAATTCCACGACACTCATGGATCTCCTGGGGGTCTACACCCTTCTCATCTAAATACAGTAGCCGCCCTCTCACTTTCTCCATTTCTGTCTACTACACTGCTCTCCTTGGTCCTGGCTGGCCCTCCTTCATTCTCTGAATCCCATGTGTTCAGTGCCAATACCTGATGACTCTCCCCCTCAACTCTCCACGTCTAGATTACTGCTAGGGTGAACCTCCAATCTACAGGCTCATGTTTCAGGGGCTCCATGGAATGACACTCCCTACTGCTCTCTGCTCCCTCACCCACCTCTCCCAGGGAGGGAGAACAGCTTATCTGATTGGCCAGTGGAAGCTTCCTTTCTTTCCCAGATTTGCCTACTTGCAGAGAGAGAACGTTCTGGTTCTTTCTCCTCCTGCCCCCGTGCAGGGGCCTATAGCTGTCCTGAGTTGCCCAAGCCTGAGTAGGCAAGTTTAATTCTGTGGTGAAGTATCCTTAGCTATGTTATTCTGGTGACATAGCTAAGTAATGTTCTCCAGTCAACTTTATCAGTAATAAAGCTGGCATTGCTATCTCCATCTATCTGTTTCCTTAATCCTATTCCTCAGTTATTTCCAAGCTCAGAGGGGAAGAAAGGGGTGTTAATTATTGGTCCCTTAAAGCCTCAACAATTTCCACGATAGCCTACTAACTCATCTTTCTCATTTTTTAATTAATTAATTTATTTATTGGCTGAGTTGGGTCTATGTACGTGGGCTTTCTCTAGTTGCGGCGAGTGGTGGCTACTCTTCGTTGCAGTGTGCGGGCTTCTCATTGCAGTGGCTTCTCTTGTTGCAGAGCACAGGCTCTAGGTGCGTGGGCTTCAGTAGTTGTGGCTCACGGGCTCTAGAGCACAGGCTCAGTAGTTGTGGTGCGCGGGCTTAGTTGCTCCGCGGCATGTGGGATCTTCCCAGACGAGGGCTCGAACCTGTGTCCCCTGAATTGGCAGGCGGATTCTTAACCACTGCGCCACCAGGGAAGCCCCCTAACTCATCTTTCTGATGCCCAGTTCTTCTAGTGTGTTCTGTACACCAAAGCCTCAGTAATCCTCTAAAAATGCCACATTCATCCTGTTCCTTTCTTGCTCAAGAATCCATAATGGCTCCCTTCCCATTTTTGGAGCAAGTCCAAATGCCTCATTTGAGCCTTCAAGACCTGCGCTACCCCCTCTTGGCCTCTCTCATTTTAGCTCTCCTGTATGCCCAGCACTAAGATTATTTGCCCCTGAGCAAACCTTCCTCTCATCCTTCCCTGGGGCCTTGGCTTACACTGATTGACCCCGTCCTCCTCTCTGATCACCCACATTGTTCCCTTTCCCTGGATGCTTTCTTGACCTCTGTTCCCCAGGGCCAGGTCTCATTCACTTCTCCCTGCCCTCACTCCTTGAACTACTTGCTCAATCTCATGTGCATTGCAACTGCATTTCTAGTCATGTGTTTCCAATTGCCATAGATGTTCGCTTCAAGGTCCCATCATTTCAGACCCATCACCTTCCCTAAAGCTAGTGATTCTCTTCTTGGGATCAATGACCCCCAGCCCACACCACTAGCTTGTCATTCGTGACTATCCCAAATGCTTCTGTTGTCTGCCCTTTGGTTGTATGGCCTTCTCTAGCACCTCACGTCTCAGGCACCACAAGTCCCAGCTTCTTCTCCAAAATGACTATCTTGAAGATAATGGCCACCCTCCCCAAAGACCCAGCAAAGGCTTTCTCCATATTTTCTAGGGACCAAGGAATCAGTCCTTAGACTTGTGGGTCCCAGAGCCTGTTCTGCAGATACTCAAGCCTCAGGGAGCAACCCCCAACCCCACCCCCACCCCAAACTCCATCACTCACCGGCCATCATCTTTTGGGCCTCATAGGGCTCCATGTAACCGTCATTCTCGGGGACCTTCTCTGGGGCTCCTGAAGCTCCTATTGGGCCTTCACCAGTCTCCTGAACATCAAACGGATCCGCATAGTCTTCTAGAATTGCTAGCTTTGGGAAGAGAGTGAGGGGAGCAAGCTTCAGACGTCTGAGAGACAGCTCTGCTTCTCCCCAGGATGCTCTGTCCATGGGAGCAAGAGTCCTGGGCAGGGTGCCCAGGAGCTTGGATGGGGAGAAGCTCTGGCTGTTCCTTTGCAGGGGTCCCCACTAGGCTGCCAACAGAATGGTACATCTTTCTTTTCTGTTAATTTTGTGCCTCTGGCCCATTCCCTGGGCTAAATGGACAGGATGAGGCTCTGGGCTTTAAGGCCTGCCTCATTCAGGGTCCAGGCAGGACCAGAGCCTATACCAGGTGGCCTAAGAGAGGGAATTAATTCAGAGACCTGGTTATAAAGGTGCTGGAGTTCAAAGAATAAGCAAGGAACAGTAGGCAACTGGGGGATTAGCTTGGTCCATGCCTAGCATTGCATTCCCAGATGCTAAACAAATAAGTATTTGCTGACCTTCAAGGAAGATACTGAGTTTATGCCACAGTTCACTGGTTTATCCTCACAACATCCTTCACAATGTCATGTGGGAATTATTATCCCCATTTTAAGGAAATGGAGGCTCAGGGCAGGTAGGGAACAACACGCCCAAGTCCATTCCACGTAAGTGGAGAAACCAGGATTGGAACCTGTGCCCTTTGTGCAAAATCATGCTGCCAGCCTGCTACCACTGGGCATCTTGGCTGTCCTGGGAGAGAGACCACCTTGGGATAGCCCTGAGAAAGCCAGGGTTTGGGCTCTGCTGAAATCCCCCAGGCTCTTGGAGGACAGGGACAGGAAAGGTATGGTCTTGGCCCTCCTCATCCCAGGCTGCAAGCCGCACACCCTGCAGAGGAGCTTAAGGTGCTCGGGGTGGGGCACAGCTGAGGGCAAGAAAGCCTTTCTCCAAGCTGGGCACAGGCTTGGGGGACCTGCTGAGGCAGAGACAGAGCACAGCCCGCTGCACGCTAACTGCACCTTGGGGCAGGAGAACACTGCACACCCGGTTGCCAGGCGTTGACAAGAGGTAGCTCTGGGGCCTGTGGCATGGGGAAGGGGCCACTCCTGCCTTTCCCCTATTCTCGGTCTAGGCTTTGGTTCTGGTCCAGATCAGGACTGTGGGAGACAGTTGGGCAGGGAGGCTGTGGGGATGACCACCTGTCCTGGGTTACAGGACCTGGGACCCCTACCAAGGCGGAAATGGAGAAAGAAAACTTCCCACCTCAGAGCCCCCTTCTGCATGTTCCTTGAACCCCCACTGGCCCCTCTAGGGGCCTCAAGAGTGTCCCAACAGCTCCTACCATCTCATGCATCGGTTCTTCACCTCCTACTCGTTTCACCTTGTTCCAGTCAAGACCCCCAGCTCCTTTACCTCCCTCAAATCTCTGCCTGCTTCTGAGAAGACCACCATCTCAGATCATCCCATCACCTCCACCAGAACATCCACTGGCCTGGGGCTCCTTGTCACTTCTGTCCCTCCAGCTCCAGTAAGCACCTGGTTCACAGTGGGCACTAGAAAAATGTTTCTGCTAGATCACTGCCTATTTCCCATTACAGCCCCCCGCCCCGCTCTGCGAGTCCCCCTTCCTGCAGGAAGTGCAGAAAAGGAATCCACTCCTACCCCGAGCTGCTTCACCCCAGGCCAACGGGCACCCACAGTCTCACCCACCTGACCAAGGGGCTCTGGAGCCAGCCCATTGGGTACCCACCCAGGTCGGCACCCAGCCTTACACTCATAAGTGGCAGCTACTTAACAGTAACTGAATCAACAAATGTGCTATCCCTAAACCTTGCAATGGCTCTCCAGTGCCAAAAGAACAAGTCCAAGTTAAAGGGATTTAAAGATTCCACTTTGCTCTTTGGGTTCTCTCTGCCCACCCTAGGTTACTTTGTTACCTGAAAGCTCTATAATCTCTTTCTTCTCTCAAAGGCTTTCCCTTTACCTGGATCAGATTATTTTTCTTTAGAAAGCCTTCCATTCTCCCTCCAGGTCTGGTTAGGGCCTCTGTGCTGGGCTATCAGCACACTGTGTAGTAAATACTTGTTTTATTATCTGTCTTCCTGCAGACTGTGAACTTCCTGAGGGCAGGAACCACGTTCATTGCTAAATTCCCAATACCTAAAAGTGCTCAGTAAATATCTGTTAAATCAGTTCATATAAAAGAGGAAGGAAGAATGGACAAAGGGAGCACTTTTCCTTGTTCATTCAGGAGAGGAGGAAGCATGAATCTGGCTGGGGAGTCAAACACGGCGTATGAGTCCCTGGAAGCTGCTCAATAAGTAGAAGCACCTGGCCCAAGCCCCAGGCCCCCCCTCCCCAACTCCACAGAGCGCCCCTTGCCTTCCCTTAGCAAGCCCAGTCAGAGCTGCAGGCAGCGCCCTTCCCACTGGAGTCCTGGGCCAGTCGTGGCAGCTCGGGGCCCATGGGCACCCAGGTGGCAGCTCTGTGGGCAGCTCAATGGCTCCTCTGTTCCATTCCTGGCTCCACACCCTGCTCCAGGAAGCCCTGGCCTCCGCCCTGGGCTGGGGCGCCTAGAGAAGCCACCCACGGGGCCGGGTCGGGAGCAGCAGCAGAGACACCTGCTGGGGCACCCGACCTGGACATAGAGGACGTGTCAGAGACCAGACCTGCTTTCCCAGTGGCTTCTAGGTCACGTGAAGAGGCAAAACTGCTCCGTGTGGGGAAGCTGCCCCTGTAGGCTTCTGACACCTTTGCTCTATCATGATTTACTTTGTTTATGGGCCCTCTACCTGACTCTGCCGTGCTCATTGTTGTATATGGCATCCATCACAGGGCCTGGCACACAGTAGGTGCTCAGTGCGCATTTACTGGATGCTCGAAAGGCCTCCTTCTACCCAGACTCCATCTTCTGGAGTGACACAGACTCTCAGATCCCCATTCATCCTAACTCTGACCTGACCGACCAGTAGGGGCTGTAGGAGCAGCCTGTCAGGAGAATCCACATTTGATAGGGATCAAAGCCTTTGGCTCAAGGGCAGAAGGAAGGAACTGGCAGGGAAGGCACCTAAAGCCAGGGCTGATATTTAGGCACATCCTCTGGTATGCTGTTGAAATGCTGAAATACTTCCAAACTAGTAGGTAAGTAGCTCTGCCCAGAGGGCCCCGTGGCTCCCTCCACTCCTGCAGGAGGGTGGCAGGGTGCCTCCAGGACCCTGGTCTTGCACCTGTTCAATGGGGCAGTGCTCCTCCCAAAGCAGCTGTCAGGCCTTGCCTCTCCTTCCTGCCCAGGCCTCTCCTGAGGTAGCTGGCAGGCCCACCATCTGGTTGAACCCTCCACTCTGCAGCTACGAGTTTCTGACCCCACCTGTGGGGCTTTTGAGGCCAGGGGAGCAAAGGAGACACATGTCACGGGATTTGGGCTCTGCAAAGTACCCGAAGTCTACCACTGTCCCTTTTCTCCATTTCTTTAGTTTATATTTAATGTCTGGAAGCCTCTGGTTTTTTAATCTGTAGAATGGGGATGGTATTAGCACCTACCTCATAGGACTGGGTAGAGGACAATGAACGTAAAAAGTCCTTGGCCCAGAGGCTGGCAAGGAGGAGTCAGTGCTCAATAAATGTTTGCCGTGATGATAATCTCTTTTATTCAGGCATTAAGACCCCAGAGTTCAGGTGCTTGTCCAGGGTGCACAGCTTGCAGTAGCAGAGACAAGAAAGACAGAGACCCAGGTCTCTTGAGTCTCATTGCCTTGCCACAGATTTTCTAGAGAAACTGGGAAATGTAGCATCTTCTCTCCTCTATTCGTAGATTTAAAATACACCTTAGCATGTTAAAGGCTCTGAGAAGTCCTGCAACCAAAAGACTAACTTAATTTTGTTTAATTCAGCATTTCTCCAAACTATTTAACCATGAAATCCCTTTTCCACTGAAAGTCTGTCAGTCTGGGAAATGGTGTACTATTGATATTTACCTTCCTCAAGATTGAACTTTTTGCACTTTCTGTTCCCACTTACTAGAATGCCCTTCCCAATTTTATCTGCCAGGGAAACTCCTTCACGTGAAACAAATTTGTTATTATCCTTTTCTAATAACAAAGCAATGCCATGCTTGTAAAACATTCATCACAGACATGCAATTGATGCTACCAAACCTTTTAAGACCCTTATAAGGCATGTCCGAAGCCACTTTGGGATTGGGTGGCAAGTGCTGGCCTTCAGCATTCAGGAAATGGTGAACTCAGCACAGAATGCAATCCTCATTCCTTCCTTAAGAGCCTCCTTCCCCTGGTTCATTAGCAAATGCTCAGTGGATACTTCCTCTCTCTGCAGGCCTCCTCTCAGCAGGTGCAAAGGTCCCATACAGGAGCTGGCAGCCAGTCTGGAGTCAGGCTGCCCAGCTGGGAACCTCAGCTCTCTAACTAGCTGTGAAACCTTGCAAGCGTGACTTAACATTGCTGTGCTTCAGTCTCCCTTTTCGTAATGCTGGAATAATAACAGACTTGTCCTCATAGGGTTGTTGTAAGGATCAACTGGTCTAATACACATCAGCTGCTTCAAATTGTACTAGATACAAGGTGGAGGCTCAGTAAATGTCCACGATTATATTATTAAATACAAAGGACAAATTCCTGGATCCTCCAAGAGCTCACAGTGACAGACACAAAACAACTTCCCAAAGAGTGAAGCACCTTGAGGTGCTATGAAGCCACACGGCTGAGCCCCAGGCTCTGCAAGCCCCACAGGCTCACTGTATGCAGGGTTTGGGCCCCACCTCCACTCTCATATCATATCACACTGGTTCTCCAGGGCAACGGGAGTAGGCTGCAGGGAGCCCTCCAAGTCCCGGGCCCCAGCCAGCTGCTCCATCCAGGGTCACAGGGTCCCAGCTGTTCCTGGCTCCCAAAGGGTGGAGCACCAGGGCTGCAGTGTCACTGAGTCACTGCCCAAGCCAACAAGCCGCAGTTGTCTTCCAGAGGGAGGGAGTGCTGCAGCACGAGGAGGCAGCAGTGGATAGGGTGGACTGGCCTGCGGGCCTCAGCCCTCCTCGAAGCACCAGTGGCAGTGGCACCAACAACAGCACAGGCCACAAAGTTCAGATCCCTTGACCGGAACCCTCCTCCTTTCCTCCATCAGGGGACCCAAGGACACGTGTGAGATAAACGAACCAGACCTCTAGACTCTGAGCAAGTCATATGAAAGAAAATTAAAGCAAAGAAGGAAACAAACTCAAAAAAGGTAAGGACTCGGTCTTCTAGGTGGCGAGTCTCTTTCAGCGCCTAGGCCAGTGTCACTTAATGATACTCAAAACACTCAATGAACACTGGCCAGGGAGGGCCCCTACCTGCCCTCCTAATCCCAGGGCAGGCATGTCTTGTTCATCTTCTGACATCCGGAATGTATCCTTCACTTTCTTCTTCCCGCCTATCTGTTCACTCGTTTCCAAACTTGGGCCCAGAGGATCCAAGTCCATGTGAAAACCATCTATGAGGTACAGTATCTATTCTTCAAAGTTCTTAATATTTCGGGCCCTGTGAACACCAGTGAGAATCTGAGAGCTGTGAGCCTTTTCCCAGAAAAATGCTCATGCCCCCAAATATGTGCACAGTATTTCTGGAGGTTCTTGAACCCTAGAAGCCCCTCTGTGAGCTAAGAACGAGAACCCTAGTTTCAATTCATACAGGGTGCCTGACTGTCTTAGTGTTCACATCACCTCTGTCTCTCTGTTTTGCTCTCTCACTCTCTCATTCTCTCTCTTTCTCTCACACACGTATCTTGGCATGATGGAGGCCAAGGACACACTGTGCAGATGGTCAGAGGCCACTCAAAGCTTCATCCAACCAGGGCCCCTCTCCCATCCCCATCCCCTTTTCCTAATTAGATCAGGTTTTTCCTGTTGAAGGTCTGAGAAAAGGGAGCAAAGCAAGGGAAGGCACAGCTCTCTAGCCCCTCTGCCAGAGCATAGCCTGATGGCCAGACAGGGCCCAGTACCAAGAGGGAGTCTTCCTGCAGCCAGATGGCGAGGCTCTGCCTGCCTGCTGCTCCCACACCTGCCCTGCCAGGCCTGCCCAGATGGCCACCCTTGCACCCCTGCCAACTGCAGCCGTGGGTCTCAGGGTGGGCCAGCAGCCAGAGCCCTGCACGGGGAGAAGGCTAATGGTCCTGAGCCCCCAGGCCTCTCAGGGTCCTGTCTGAGGCCTATTCTCTCCAGCCCCTACATCCACTGGGCTCATTCCCCTTCAATTTCTCTGGCTCATCACAGAAGCATTTGCACCCATTTCATCAAACCTCATGATCCAGCTCCTCTCAGAGGGTTCTGACCCACCCAGCACCAGCTGCTGTCCTGTGGAAGGAGAGAAGTGAGCCAGCCCAAGGCAAAACCTGGTCCCCAGCCTCATCTCACCTCAGGAAGAGACGCAAAAGCAGCAAGCCAAGAGGACCTGCAGGGCTAAGCGGAGGGGGAGCTGAGACTAAGGAGAAAGCAGCCACACAGGACAGGAACACCAGCTCAGCAGGGCCTCGGGGGCCAGGCTGGCTCACCATCCAGCAGGCACAATCCTGTGTGAGCTCTGCAGGCAGGTGCTGACCCTTGGGTTTAGGCTAAGGGGCTCAGGTACCTAGTCTGGGCTCTTCCTGAGAAGATCCAAACTCTGCTCCTGAAGAGGTGGAGCTGCTCTCTCTGAATGGTGGGAGCCCCCAGGTCAGCTTCCCTGCCCTTGGGCCAGCTCAGATGGCATACTGAGTCTTTCTCACACACTCATTAAACCACAGATTGTGTGGCTCCTAGGAAATCCTGCTAGATTTCATTCCTGTCCCTGCAGCTGACAAAGGAGTCAGATACCTCTTAGCCTCCAAGGTCTGAGCAGCCGACAGATCACAGAGACGACCCAGGGAGAGGCATGGATGCCCTTGGTGAGAAGAGGCTGTGGGCTTCTGCATGGTTGTGTGGGCACAGCCCCTTCCTTGGGGTCTCTGTGGGGAAGTGTACAAGGGGAACTTTAGTTAGGGGAGTCTCTGACCCTCAGGTCACCCTAGCAATGGAGAGTCACCACTCAGGACTTATTGATATTTATGCACCACCCCTCTTTATGCCAAACAGTGTGTCAGGCACTTGGGAGACACAATATGAGGATAAGGCCCTTGTCCTGGAGGAGCCCACGGCTTGGTGGGCAGCCTGTTAGGCCATTCCAAGACAATACAGAGAGGAGGAGGGCCAGGGACAGTTCAAGCCCACATGCCAGCAGGCAGTGGTCAGGGAGGAGGAGACTAACTGATCAATAGTAAGAACAAAGCCTAATGCTCCCTCTGCCTCACTGCCACCACCACCATCGGGGAAAATTAGGAAGAGGAGCCTAAGGACATGTGAAGAAGCATAGGCTCCTTCTGCAGGCGAACAGTCCTGGCCCAGGATGGGTAGCCATGCCCCATGGCAGGAACTAGGGGAAAAATAATTCACATTCCTGAGGCTTCTGCTCTGACCCTGACACATCTCTCTTACCCAAGAATCAGGCAGAACAGTGGCGCACTCTCAGCTGAAAGCCTCAGCCCTGGAGCCAACAGATTCAGACAGCAACTTTGCTCTCCAATCAAAGAAAACTGTGTTCTCTGCTGAGGAGAGGGGAGTCAGCCCCAGAGCAAGCTCCCAGGGGTAAGTGAAGAGGGACAATAGAGCTAGGGCAGCCCACCAAGTCATCGTCCTAGAATTTAGGACTACAGGGACCTGGGGATGACTTTCAGCTGTCAGGGAGGGATAAGGCTGCACTGAGGTTGGGCAGGGGGTGTCTTCTCTACCAGGGGCCTTTGAGCCACAGTGGATGTTCTTGGAAACAGTGAATGCCCAGCCCGCCTCTCTACCCCAAGCCTTCAGATCCACAAAAAGCTCTAGCCACCCTCAGAGTGGACCCGGGGAGCAGGAGGCCAAGAGGAGAGGAGGAGTGGGTTCAGTTGCTTAGCCCCTTCTGGGCAACAGGTTCTGAGCACTGACTGTCCGCATACCTGGGGGGATAAGGGAAGGAGTGCCGGAGTGGGCCTGCCTGGACCTCAGTGGTTAGCATCCTTGGTGAAGAGCTGCATACTGCCTGTTCTGGCTTCCTGAGAACAACAGTCCACCCGGCTCCAGTCCCACTGGGTAAGGCAAAGGCCAGCTCTTGCCGTGTCCACAGGGAGAAACCCAGCCTTCACCTCCTTCCTGGGGCTTCAGCACCTCCAAGGATGCTTGGGCTTTTTTAACAGGAGAAGGAGTGGAGCTTGGTGCTGGCTCTGCCCTGAGGGGGAGAGGTTAGAGATCAAAGGGCAGTGAGCTGCTGCTCCCAGAGGATTGAAAGGCCATAAACTGGGGAGAAACGGGCTCAAATCCCGTTAGAAAAAAGGCTCCCCGATTAGGCTCCGGGGTCTGCGATGAGGAGAGCAGAGATTGGGAGGGGGAGGGTCACTAGTTCAGGGGCTATAATAAGGGAAAGAGGCAGAGTTTGGGGCGCACGTCCCAAATTAGAAGGTCGAGAATCTGAACAAAGGTGGATGAAGGCTCCGAGCCCCGGGGTCAGGGACTAAGATCGTGTTCGCCAGGAACCGTGACGCCAAGGGGCCCGGCCCCGGTCAGGCCACCTTTGTCCCTCTCGAAAGCCCCAGACCTCCGACCACCTCTCCTCCTTGCAACCCCCCGACCGGCGTGGCACTCACCCTGTCGCTGCTGGCGGGTGGTCCAGAGATCCGTTCCTCGGGAGGAGGCGCTGGGGGGCCAGGGGTCTCGACCCGAATAAGGCGGTGGGGTGGCGAGCCGTGGCGCGGGGGCGGCGTGGGGCCGGGAACGGCAGGGGTGGCTAGAGCAGCGGAGCCGGACGGCCCCCCGGAGTAAGGGTCTTCAAAGTCGCGCTCCCTCTGCAGTCGGTAGGCGGCCAAGATGTCCGGGGGAGGTGCGGGGGGCGCGGCCGGGGAAGGTGCGGGGGGGCGGTAGTCCGGCTCCGGGGGCGCCGGCTTGCCCCCACCTCCGCCGCCGCCGCCTCCGCGGAAGCCCAGGTGCTCCCGGAGCCACTTGGCCACTCCGCCGCTGCCGCCCCCTCCTGGGCCGGTTCCCGCACCTCCGGCGCCCCGGCGCGATCCAGCCGGGCCGCCCCCCGCGCTCCCCTGCGCCCGCGGCCCCGGGCCGGAGCCGGCAGGAGAAGCTCCGCTCAGTAACATGAGGCCAGCCAGACTGAACGTGGGGAGCTCTGTGGCCGGGCAGGGGGCGGGGCGGGGGCGGAGCTCGGCGGGGCGGCGAGAGGGGGCGGGGCTCGTCAGTAACAAGGGAGGGGCGGGGTTCCGCTACCTAAAGCAGGCGACCTCCCTCCGCCCGGCGGAGAGGAGCGGGCGGGGGCTTCCAACCTGTGTGGACCGAGAAGTGAAGTGGCGACCCTAGGGCAGGGAATGCGACTCTTGAGGATGCACTGAGGATGAATCCTCCATGTGTCGCCACGCGCGCCTCCCTGGGGACGCACCTGTGCACGTCTGTTCCCCCTCCCCAGCTCCCACCTCGCGCGAGACGCCAAGAGGGGAGTCTTCGGACTCCGGGGTTCCTGGCCCTCCGGCGCCTTCCGCCCCTCCCTTACCCTCCCCAAGGCCTCCCAACTGGGAAATAATATCCTGGGAGGAAAAACTGGGGTGGGGTGGGGGCGAGACAGGGGCTGTTCTGTAAGATGTGTCTGGAACTACCGGCTCCGGCGTGCTGCCTTCGGGGCCCCACCTACCTCCTCCCATCCAACTGCTCTCTGTGCACATACTCAAACCCACTCCAGGTAGACATCTCACATCACAGACAATCATCTCCCTAGAGGCACCCACTTCTCCCGAGTGGTTTCCACACACGCCCTCCTCACAGGCAAACGGCCCTTGCACAAACGCCTCCCACCCGGCCCTGATGGCAGCGCAAGCATATACACAGGAATCCCTTCAAGTCCCAGGTTGCGTTGCCAATCAGCTTAGTGACAGAATAGAAACAGACAAGTCAATAAATCAAGTCTAGAAACAGTTCCAGTGTTGTCTATCATAAACCCCTTATCCTCCAGAGGCTCGGATGCTTAAGCATTTTTGTCTTAGAAATAAAACCAATTTCTCCCCAGGAATGTTGTAGCCCTGAGGCCAACGCCAACATTTGCTTTTGACTCTGATGGAAAGGTAGCAGCTTCACCTCACCAGCATCCCTCTGAGCACTACCTCAGTGTCTCCCTCACTCTTAGGCTCATATCTGTCTTGTGGGGGAGCGAAGAGCCACGTGAGGCCCCACAGGGAAGGGAGCTCAAAGCTGGAGCAGCGTAAGATGTGATGGCAAAACTGAGAATACCCTAGGATTCCCAGGGCCCCAGGTCTCAAAATATTTGTTGAGTTTCTGCTTTGTGCATATTCTTTGGTGTTACAGGACAGTGCTTTCCAAACTGCGATATGCACACGAATCTCCTGGGGAATTTGTTAAATTGAAGTTTCTGATTCTGTAGGTCTAGCTGGGATGGGGTCCCGGTGTAGTTCCAATAGGCTCCCAGGTGATACAGATGCAGCTGGCCCTCCCACCACACTTTGAGCAGCAGGACTGTAGGAGATACTGAAATATCTGATATTGTGTCTGGTTTCATGAGGTATAATAGAGAAAATAACGTGCACATCGTAAAAATGTGCAGCTTAAAAAATTGACTAACAAATCAAAGCTGGACATAGAGATAATAATTCTAGAAGAATTGTCCAGTTGATGCATATTGGAGGGTCTCCTCAATCACCAGGTGTCTGACAACAATAATTGTGGGCTGTAGCCAGATCTCTGAGGATCAGTGGCAAGATACTCAATGCCACTGATTTTCACTTGCCTTATATCTGCAAAGGGCATGATGACTGTTGTGTGAGGATTAGGGGAAATGATAGATATGAAATGATGGAAATGATGGAACAGGATTTAAAAACTGTAAAGTGCTTACCATGGTAGATGTCAAATGAAGCCACATATGTTTAAGAAATACGGAGTTAAGCTGCTGACAGCTCAGAGGAATGGAATCAATCAAGTCTACACAAAAGATAGTTAGGCTTCATGGAGGGGGTAGACCTGAGCTGGGTAGGATTTGGACAGATGAAGCAAAGGAGTGAAAGATCATTCCAAGCCAGGAGGTCAGCATGAGTTGAGTGAAGGGATTGAGGTGGGAACCAGCCTACCATAAAGAAGGGGTGGGTTCATAGTGAGGAAGGGTAGGAAGTAAAGTCACATGAAGAGTGGGGAGGATATCATAAGGGTAGAGTTTAAATGATAATTAAAAAGCTGTAGTACCTTATGTGCACCATGAACTTACTCTTGTTTTAAACTATCTGTTAATGCACTTTCCTCCCCCACCAGAGTGTGTGCTCCTGGAATCAGGCATTGTTGAGCACCTCATGGGGCCAGGAAGCTTGCTAGGAACCAAGGATACAGAGGTGAGGCCCTCTCGGCAAGCCTCCTCTAAGACCTGGGTGGAGTTTGCCGTATCCAAAGTCTTGCAGTTAAGCATTGTACCATAGACTCAGGATTCTGAAAGGGAGCCGGGGGTGTTCCCATCACTTAGTGCAGAGCCTGTCATGTGGCAGGAGCTTAACAAATGTTGAAATGAATAAAGATCATTCCTCTTGTTCGTATTTTTATATAGCTATAATTGTGGTATACACAATTTTATGTCCTTATTTTTTCCACTTAACATTGCATATTTTCCCCATTTTTATTATGTAAGCTTTATTTTCTTCCAATTTTTTTTCAAAATATTTCAAAGCTACAGAAAAATTCAAAGAAAGTACAGTGGAAATCTGTATAGCCTTCACCTAGATTCACTACTTTTTAACATTTTGCCACATTTGTTCTATCCCCCCACACTTTTTTCCCCTTAACCATTTGATGCAAGTTTCAGGTATCATGATACTTCAGCTCTAAATACTTCAGCAGCCATTCCCTAAGAATAAGGAATTCTTGCATGGGGCCATTAGACCATTACCATAATAGTATTGTCTATTATGCAGTCTACATTAATTTTTTTCCATTTCCCCCCAGATGTCATATATATATAGTTGGGGTTTTTGTTTGTTTGTTTATTTTTTGTCCTGATTCAGGATTTATCAAGGTTCCTTCCCCTGTTGCACTTGTTTGTTTCTTTAATCTCTTTAAATCTTGAACTGTTCCCCATTTTTTTCTTGCTAGTTTGTTTTTCATGACATTGATCATTCTGAAATGTCCAGGGCAGTTGTCATGTAGAATGTCGCACATTTTGGATTTTTCCATAGCTTCCTCATGATTAGATTCAGGTTAGACAGTTTTTAAAAGACCATTACATGAGGGATGTTGTGGACTTTCTAGTGTGTTACACTGGCGGGCCAGCCAATAGTGCACATTTTTCCTTCATTGGTGATGCTAGGCTTGATCACTTGGTTAAGTTGGAGTCCATCAGATTTCTCCATTTCACAATTTCACAAAGTAAGTTGTGGTGCGATAACCTAAGACTATTAACTCCCAACATGTTTTATCCAGTGGTTTTAGCTTCCATTGGTGGTCTGTGCTTACATTTGTTATTACACTGGGGATCACAAAATGATGACTCTGTCATTCTGTATCTGTGGGTTTTTAAAAATTTTTATTTATTTATTTATTTTTGGCTGTGTTGGGTCTTTGTTGCTGTGCGTGGACTTTATCTAGTTGTGGGGAGCGGGGGCTACTCTTCCTTGTGGTGCACGGGCTTCTCATTGCGGTGGCTTCGCGGTGGCGTCTCTTGTTGTGGAGCACGGGCTCTAGGCGCACAGCCTTCAGTAGTTGTGGCACACGGGCTCAGTAGCTGTGGCTCGTGGGCTCTAGAGCACGGGCTCAGTAGTTGTGGTGCACGGGCTTAGTTGCTCCGCGGCATGTGGGATCTTCCCAGACCAGGGCTCGAACCCACGTCCCCTACATTGGCAGGCGGATTCTTAACCACTGCGTCACCAGGGAAGTCCCTGCATTTGTTATCTGGCATTCATTTCTGTAAAGAAGAGTTTCTCCTCTTCCTCCTCCCTCCCCCTCCCCCCATCCCCATGGTCTCAAAAACTCTTTTTTTTAAAAAAAATTCAATGTGATATAATCCATTACCATCATCATTCTGTTTGATGCTCAAAACTGTCCCAAATTGGGCCAGCAGGAGCCCTTTCAAGAGGCTTCTGCATTCTTTTGACTTGGTCTCGCCAATCTTTAAACACTTACTTGCATTCTCACACGAGATGTTCCAGACTCAACTTGTACTTACCCTGCTGCAAAATGTAACCAGTCATTTTTTTAAGGGAGTCTTACTCCTTTTAGTTGGAAATAGTGCTTTAAAATTGACTTTAAAAATGGCAATTTAATATCTCATCAAATGAGCATACCTCAGTTTAGCTCATCACTTTATTTGTTGAGCATTTAGGCTATTTCTATTCTCCTCCCTTCTAAATAACTGTAACAAACATCTTTATGTGGATAACTTTTCCAAGTTTAGGATTATTTCCTTTGACAAGATTCCCAAAAGTGGAGTTGTTGGGGCAAAGAGTGTACATTTTTTTCTTACTCTTGATACACGTTATCCATCTGCTCTCATAGAAAGTTTTAAAAGTCAACAACGACTTCTAAATGTTAAGCCTAGTTATTTTGTCTCATTCCTCTTTCTCCTTTGCAGCACCTGAGTCTGCTGACCTCCTCTGTGCTTGCAACTGTCTTCTCCCAAACTTTCCTTAAAATGACACTGTTCTCCTTTCTCTTAAGGCAAATCCTCTCTTCCTCCCTTAACCTCCTAAATTTTCGCATGTTCCAACACCTAGACCTTAGAGCTCACTTTTCTTACTGGGTACTAAGTGGGGTGTCCCTCCCTTCTATTTGCTTGACTTTGAATGCCCAGTCCCATCCTGAGCTCCCATTCCTTCTGGTTTTGTCTTCTAAGTCTGGCCCTTGGCTTTGCTCTCCAGACTTGCCTTGGGTCCATCTCTGTCCACAACCTTGAGAGGACAGACATATCCCAGTATACTCATATATGCACTCTGTTCTTAGAGATTCTGCATGTAAATGGAGCTTCATTTGGGCCGTGTTTTCTATTTGTCTGATATAAAATAACATGGGGCGGGGGGGGGGGGACTTCCCCGGTGGTCCGGTGGTTGAGAGTCCACCTTCCAGTGCAGGGGATGAGGGTTCGAGCCCTGGTCGGGAAGCTGGGATCCCACATGCTGTGGGGCAACTGAGCCCGAGCTCTAGAGCCCGCGTGCCGCGACTGAGACCTGATGCAGCCAAATAAATTAATTAAAAATATATATTAAAAAAATTTAAAAATAACATAGGGGACTTCCCTGGTGGCGCAGTGGTTGAGAATCCGCCTGCCAATGCAGGGAACACGGGTTCGAGCCCTGGTCCGGGAAGATCCCACATGCCACGGAGCAACTAAGCCTGTGAGCCACAAGTACTGAAGCCCTCACGCCTAGAGCCCGTGCTCCGCAACAAGGGAAGCCACTGCAATGGGAAGCCTGCGCACCGCAACGAAGAGTAGCCCCCGCTCGCCGCAACTAGAGAAAGCCCACGCGCAGCAACGAAGACCCAACGCAGCCAAAAATAAATAAATAAATTTATAAAAAAACAAAACAAAAAAAAACATGGTTCCGTGTTGCAAGAATACAACTTAAGATGCAACCATAAAGAAAACGGGGCCACTTCTCTCATTTATGGACTCAAGCAATCTCTTTTCAAATATTTATGGAGAGGCTGTATTCTTGGAACACAAGTATAGTAGGATTCAGTTCTGCCTTCAATGAACTTGAATTTTCTAACTTTAGTGGTTTGTGATTTAAGTTGGATCCTGACAATAAGATAAGAGATGGAAGTGGAGGGTCTCCAAATGAACTATCAAGTCTAGTCCCTCTTCCCAACTCCAAACCCAGGAGGCTTCCCTGACTTTCCAACCTGAAATAAAAATAGGGCTGATTCCCAGCAGAGCCCAGGCTCCCAAAAGTTTTTTACAAGCACAGTAAGGAATTCCTTTCCCTTATCTTATCACCCCAAATAGTGTCCCACCCTCCCTAGCTGCGAGCCCTTGCCTGGGGAGAAAAAGGACTGGATCAGGTGGAGATTCCCCTGGGTATGTATACTCTTTCCTGTAAAGGGAGATTGTCTACCAATGCAAATCTAACACTTCAGGCCTGACTTCTGAGAGTGAGGAGGAGGAAGGGAAGAGGTCACCTGTGTTATGCAAGAAGCAAGGGGGGAATATATTTGCATACATATATACATATATAAATATTTATTTATACAAAGACTGCCACAGAAAAATATATTGGAAACTGGCAATAATTGGTAGATAGGGTGAACAATGAGAGGGAGACACTTTTCACTGGCTTGTGCATATGTATTCTCTATTTGATAATGAATACACCATTTTTTAAAATAAATGTATGAAAAGGAAAAAAATCGCAAGGCCACAGGGGCGCTGTTTTGTTGGTGTAGGAGAATGATTTAGACACTGATTTTCCATTTATTTTCAGGAGGTAAGGGGTTACAACTGTTTGATCTAAAGCTGTATTCAGATAATTAAATGAGAATTACTGAAGGTGGTGATCATAGAGGTGTTTCAGTTTTCAAAGAAGAGAGATGCAGCGTTTCATTTTTAAAAAATGAGTCACGATTTATACAAAGTGTTATGGGCTGGGGGGAAAAAAAGGAATTAGAAAAGACAAACCCCTTGCCGTGCCATTGTTCCCACAATGCCGTGACTCGGATTCGAACCGAGGTTGCTGCGGCCACAACGCAGAGTACTAACCACTATACGATCACGGCGAGCTACCGGGGACCTGTTAGCGGCCCTTTCTGATTGTCTTCTTCAACAGTTAAAGGCCTTCCCATTCTGCACGTCACCAAAAGGTCCACCTATGGGGCGGGTTCCGGCCTAAGGCCGGGTCTGAGAATGCGCAGGCGCATTGCTCTCTTGTCAGTTGGTCTGGTTCTCTCCTGTTTTGGCCCATTAGCCACGGGAGGTGGGGATGATGCAGTGGGAAAGGGTGGGTTCCATGTAAGAGTTTAGGGGGTACCACTTGGGCATCCAGACACGGGACTGGTCGGAGCTGAGTGTTCACGAGCTGTGTAACTCTCATTCCTTGGAGGACGCCCATCTCCTCTGTCCCGGAGACCCTTCCAGCGACCCCAAACCTGCCGGGGTGCGCTCCTCAGGGCTTCTCTCTACGGATAATGTAGATGCCCGCAGAACTGGGCTGTCCACTTAGAAGGAACTCAGTGAACACACCCTGCCATTCTCCCCGCCTCCAGCACCCGCTTCCTTGTTTCTCTTATTCCCGCGACGGCCCTGACTCGTCCCTCCGCAGGGCTCCCGCCGGACCCGGTGCCCTCCTCTGTTGCATCCCTGGGCGCAGCAGGGACTGGGTCTGATTTTTCTTCTTGTACATCAGTGCTCTCGTCTCCATGGCGCCTAGAACCAGGCCGAGTCCACAGTAGGCAGTGGCTTTTTGCTAAAATGAGAACATACCCCTGGTTCTAACAAGTGAATGCAGAGAGACCACCGGTCTCTTCAGTGTTGTCTGCTCTAATCGCTGCCCCCCTTCAGAGCCGCCAGAGGGATCTTGCTAAACACGAATAGAATCCTCTCACTCCTCCGCCTCTCATCCCCACCCCCGAGACTGCGGAAAATTTGTCCCCCTTTTCCAGCTCATCCTGTGGCCTTCCCTCAGTGTCGTTTCCCATTCCCTAGTTACTTGCTTTCATTCACTCAACAAGTCCTTGAGAGGCGCCTGCTACCTGTCAGACCAGGGCCTGTGGGCGTAGTGGGGGTGGGGAAGAGAGAAGACTTACAAAGAGGAATTATGATTGTTTCTTTTGGAGCCCTTAGCACACGAGATAATCCTGGTTGCTTGACAATCCTGGCTGTTTGACAAATTCCCTTTCTGCCTTTAAGAGCTACTTCAAAGGTCACCTCCTCTAAGAAGCGTTCTCTTCCTATCATTGGGAGCCCGTTTTTAGTGTTGCCATGGACATTGGTACATATGTCAATTATAACACTTCTTGGCCTTGTGAGTGTTCTGTGCTTTGTCTGGGCTGGGCAGGATAACGTGCGTAGGCCAGGGTAAGCGAAAGCCTATATGCTTCCTAAGTCCAATTTAGCGAGACCTGGCGTAAACATTGTTTCCAACTGTCACAAGGGGATTGGGATCTATTTTCAAGGAAGTTATTACAAACTGAAGATAAAAATGGAGGAGAGCGTTAAAAAGCCGACCCCTTGCCGTGCCACTGCTTTCGCAATGCCGTGACTCGGATTCGAACCGAGGTTGCTGCGGCCACAACGCAGAGTACTAACCACTATACGATCACGGCGCGCTACTGGGGACCCGTGCGTTTTTTTTCTCGCCTAAGCTCTTCTCTGTTTAAGGCCCCGCCCCTTTGTCATGTCACTGCTGGTTCCCGCCCACCTCTAACCTCGCCTCTCCCTGAAGGGACGCAGGCGCACTGCTCGCTTGCTTTCTAGATATCCGTAAGCACTCACCGGGCCGCCAGATCCCACTGCTTCATTACCGAGGCGTGTGTTTTCTGCGAGTTCCCCTTACTCCGCATCTCGAAGGAAGTTGTGCGGCTGGGTCCGAACTGATTTTCCTTCTTGTGGGATTTAAGAGGCGGCCCCATTCCTAGCAAGAGCCCGTTCAGATAGCGTGAGCGCCAGGGCACGGTGGGTGTGATAGGGGCCCAGCGCCGCCGTTCGGGCGACCCCCGGCCCTCACATTCGTACAGGCTGCGTGAGAGTCCCGGACGTAGGCCTGGCCTCCTAGGAGTCCTTTAGTTTGCAGAGGACTTTCATGTCCTCTCTTTCACGGGCCGTGCGGACGACCAGCAGAGACTTCGGCCAGGCGTCCACGGCGCCCCTACTCCACTTCGGGCTGGGCGCCAGGGCCAGAGGGGCCTGGTCGACAGTGAGCGGCTTGGGAAGGCGAGAGCGGCAGCCACCTAGACGAGGACGACACTCAATGATGCGCTCCTCGTGGCGTCCCAGTAGCTCGCCGTGATCGTATAGTGGTTAGTACTCTGCGTTGTGGCCGCAGCAACCTCGGTTCGAATCCGAGTCACGGCACTGTGGGAACAATGGCACGGCAGGGCCGCCTTTTTAGATTCCGGAAGCCACATTCTTCGGCGATTAGGCCCCAGCTGCTGCTTGACGTTAGGTCAGGGCCGAAATTATAACGCGGCAAAGGGTGAACGCGGGGTCTTCAGTGAATCAGCCAATCGTCATCTTCCTTCCTATATGATTGTTTAATTTGGGGGAGGTTATTCCGTGTTGTACTCATTATCTTTCCTCATTTGGCCCCTGTCAATGGTGAAGTCATCTACTGGGTTTTCTAAAAAGCCCTCACACTCGCTAAAACTTCAATACTTTGGAGTGCAGGGATTATAGGAATACTGTGCAAACATTTATTAAGCGTTAGAAGAGTGCAGAGTAGACAATACAGTGTGACGAGTGAAAACTCTGACTGCTCTGGAGGTGCTGGTTCCCGTAGCCACTATGACGGTGCGAAAGAGGACTTTGTGGCCTCCATCTCCACAGCCTCTTGGGTGAGAAGGATATTCTCGTTGAGGATTTTTCCTAATCTGCCTCAGGTTTAGAGCAAATTTTATTTGTTACTTTGTTTTATGAGCACTTTAAAAATCTAGACTCAACAAATTTAGGTCTGTCATTTAGGCATTAGGCAAAAATGGAAATATGTTTTGGATTTGGCTCTCAGGTGGCTGGCAGCGGCTGTATCACTGTCAAGGAGGGAATGAGTTAGGACTCAGTGAGCAATGAGCCTCTCCAGCTTCTCCCAGGGAACCTGGGGGTGGCACAGCAAGTCAGGAAGCATTCCTGGGAGAGATGGACATTGCAGTGGGGTTGTGCTCCGTTTACTGACAGTCTCTCAACAAAGACTTACTGAACAGCCTGTAAAAGCAAGAAACTGTGGAGGGCTGTAATTTTCCAGGGCCCCCCACTCCCACTTCCATAAGTTTGATGACTTTAAAGCCACCCAACAGGACAGCTCAGACTATGAGAGAATAGAATGAAGGAAGCTGAACCTGAGAACTTGCCAGACTTTGGACACTGATTTAAGTGTTATATGTATAGAAAATCAACATCACCAGCAAAAAAAAAAAACCAGCCAACAGAAATGTGACAACTTCTGTTCCTCTGACTGCTTACCAAATAACCGTACTGAAGTTTTTTAAAATCTGTAGCCTAGAATAAGATGTCAGGGTGGGAAGCAAGGAAAGGATCCAGCTTTTTCTCTGATGGCCCTCCCTCCAACCCCCATTCCTCTCCTGCTGGTGCTTCAGTGCTGGGCAATGAGCTGCTCTCAGAATCTGGGGAGAAATTCTGGGGCAATCACTTCCTAAGAGTATTTTGAGTAAAAACAGTCAACCAAGAAAATAAAAACTACAAACATACATCAATGGAGGTAACCCACTCTAGCCATCCACATCCGTCCAAGGCAACTGAAGTGTATTTGAGGGCAGGAATGCACTAAAGAAATCTGAACAGAAAGTTCCCAGTTGCAGGAAGAGTAACAGAAGGGGAAGGTGCTCTCCTAACTTCTGCTTGGCAGGTATGCAATTATCCATGGAGTTGGGTGCATCCAGCTATCAAAATGTCATAATATTCTCTTTTCAGGTCGCTCACTTGATTCCCCTTGCTCTGATTTCAGGCCCCCAAACAGACTTTTGGTAATGATTTGCCAGCCCACGTAGACATTCCTGCAGGGAAAGTATTGCTCTGAACAAGTTTCTGATTAGTTGACGTTTGTTCTTCTTACTGTTGGCATTTGGTTTAGACTCTTAAGAGTCTGGCTGGTATGATTCATTTCCCTTGAGTCTGCTTATCTCTGGGTGTACTGACAAAATGGAGTTTCCAGGCTGACATAGCTGAGAGCTAGAGACTCTGGCCTGGGATGAGAGACTGCTGCTCTGGGACACCCTCTGAGCAGTCAGTCAGCTCCCTGCCCTTGACCTCTTGATTTAAACCACGTTTTGCAGTTTCTGATTCAGGGAATGTGTCCTTTCCCCTACCCCTTCCAGCTGGAGGTCGGAGCTTTTCTCTAGGGTCTCAGCACCAGGAAAGAGGCAGGCAAACCTTCAAGGGACAAACCTTGAAGGGGAGAAATGTACTTCATAAGCTTCAGAATGTTTACTTAAATGATCAACCCCATGGCTTGCTGGTCAGACTTGGTACATCTGGGAGCTGCTACTGCTGTAGCTGCCAGTCACCACAAGGGTGCAGTATAGACTGGACCAGCATCCTTTGGTGTCACCCGGAAGCTAGTTCAGATTCAGAATCTTGGTCCACAACCCAGAACTACTGCATCAGAACCTTCATTTTAACAAGATTCTCTCCAGATTATTCATTTGCACCTTAAATTTTGAGGTGCTGGTCTGCTCTAGAGAACTATCTGGCTCTGATGCCGCCCTTCATTATTTACCTTGTGAGTACTTGGGGTTACTAGAAAGGACCTGCCTGAGTCTGCTGGGCCTCATCGTCTACTGGACCTCATCGTCTACTGGGCTTCATTGATGAGGGTGACATTGAGGTTTTTGAGGAGGAGAGGATGGAGTTCTGGGAGGGAGACACCGAGGGCCCATGTTTGGGAGCATCTAGGAAGGAGGCAGCAGCCCTGGACTTCCACTAGGAGGTACTGCACCCCAGGAAGTGGATGTAGAATGCTGAGGCTGGATAAAACTTAGTCTAGAAGATACCACTTTGGATTTAGCCCCTATAACACTGAGCCCATTCCTCAGGGATTCTCTGGATATTTAGGATGCAAGTTCCAGTCATTCATTCATTCAGTAAACTAGCATATTTTAGCTCTTAAAGTGCTGTACCTCATGGGGAGCTGCAAAGCTGTATATGATCCTTTTTGCCCAAAATAGTTTATTTTCCAGCTGAAAGAAAATGCTAGTCCACAGGCAACAGTCAGAAAACAACACAAGGAATGCTGTAGAAGAGACATCTCTTGCTGCAGTGGAAGGAAACTCTCCAAGGAAGAGCTAACATAAACTTCCAGAATTGTAAAATAATTGAAGTTTATTTTCAGCACTTCCAGCACCCTCATTCTGATCCCCTTCTACCTCTTTGTGTTGTCCTTATCTCATTCATTCTCGTTCATTTGATCAACAGTATTTACTAACAGCCTACTATGTGTTAGGCACTGTTCTAGGTTCTGGGGTTATAGTAATGAATAAGACAGATGGGTTTTCTCATAGACCTATAGTCTAGTGCAGGAATCAGAAAGGAATGTTAAATAAAAAATAAACAAAAGAACGTGTGCCAATGGAAAATAACGTGATATAGTGTCCTCCTGTTCCCTGCCTATTATCTACCCATGTACCCCCTCAGCTCCTTTGTCTGTACAAAGTAAGATGACTGATAATAATAAGTGTTACCTTTTAATAGGGATGGAAGTTTTACACTAAAAAATAAATTCTCACCCAGAGTGGCCCACATGTGTCATAAAGAGCCTTCAGGTGTGAGGCAGTCTTGTGTGGACAGCGTGAGGAAGACTCCGTGGTGACCTGCGTGGACCTGCAATATAATCCAATACAAGCAGGTGAATGCTGAGGGCCAATGAGCAGGACCAGATGACCCCATAGGTAGGTCAAGAACTTGCCAAGGGCACAAGGAAAACAAAACATCCACCCAAGAAGTAAGTAAATTTTTTGAATGAATAAAAAGCAGTGAAGTGATCAATTTCAGGAGGAAAAAAAACCCAGAACTTGTTGGGATAAAATAAACTATAAAATAATTATTTAAAAAACTTTCAGTTACATATGAGGCAACATAATTTTTTCAGTGCTTAAGACCTTGGGAAGTTTAATCCAGCCCCGTTGACACACTAAATCAGTCCCCTGGATCAGAGATGCAACCCCTAGGGAAAGAAAGGGAGGAGGGGACCCTGAATTAAGGTGTATTTCTGTCACTAGGTCGAACATACTTGGATAGATAATAAATTTGGTAAGCAAAGAAGTAAAATTGCATTTTTTTTGCATTCTTGAGTTTGTCAACTGAGATGTGCACCTCATATACGTGCCAAGTGATTAGCATAGAGGTGCTCAATATACATTCGTTGGTCTCTTGTTCCCAGGTACTTCTCTCTACACCCACAAAAGAAAAAGCCATGGGAAGATCCTACAGGACTATTCCTGTCATGAGGCCTAAAACTCATTCTTGAGTCAAGAAGATTGCAGGAGCCACCTCTCAGAAGCAAAGGTCAAAATCAGTGGTTTCCAAACATTATTCTAGAGCTGATAAAACAGGGATGAATTTTTCATCATGGAATGAGAAAAAATAAGGTTGATGTGGTAGGCTTTTCAAAAGGCTGAATGTGTTTAATTCAAAGAACTATTCTCTAGGCTAAGGTTATGGTCTTCCTACTTTTGAGGTGTTATAGTGACTTTTTAAAAAGTAGATGATAATTTTTTTAAAGTCTTTAAATTTGAAAAAATTAAAAACTGGCAATCCTACTTTGGTCTCCAAAATTACTTTTGAAATTTTACTGGTCAGTGAAATCTAAAAGTACAAAGCTCACTACAGAGCCTGGAGAGCAAAGCATCAGACTGAGAAGAGATGGTCCTCAGTTTGTAGTGGTTCTGCAGAGAAATGCTCAGAGGGAGAAGGGTCCCTGTTCTGTCAGGCAATGGTCCAGGCTAACCCCTATCCACCCACCTAACAAAGAGTAGTCCCTAGTATGATCTGTGCTAGGCCTTGGAGATACAAATTCGAATAAAACATTCTTAGAGATCATGTCAGTGCAGGGTTAATCAGATGAGTGAAGAAGTAATTACAGCTATATACATATAAAGTATATTGGAACTTAAATTATTCATTCCTCCAGGATATGACATTTGAGCTGGGTTCCAAGGCATGCAGAGTAGTTTTCCTGGCAGAGAAGGGGAAAGGGTATTCTAGGCAGAGAGAAAGGCAGAAACAAAGGCCAGGAAGTGTGAACAAACAGCATAGGGAAAGATAAAGCTGTGACATAAGATATGGAGGAGAGAGTGGATGGAGATGTGGACTGAGAGAAAAACACACAATGTAAGTTGTGAATTAATTTTTATCTGAGGACCTTACTGAGGACTGTAGCCCAGGAAACAGCCTTTCAGATAGCTCTGAGGAACTGCTCCAAAGAGGTAAGGGAGGAGCCAGGATATATATAAACTTTTTTGCTGGGAAAACATAGTCAAGCATCAAAAGATTACTGCTAATTACAACAAACAGGTATCTCAAGTTAGCGATTTTAGTGCTTTTCTGTGTCTGGGAAAATACAAGCATCTGAATTCATTTGAAAATTTTTCTTAGATATGCATCTTAACTATCTAAAGGCCAGTGTACCCAAAGCATAGAATGTTTCCTGTTTTTCTTCATCCTGAATTCCCCTAAGGGCACACTGGCAGTGGGCAACTGCAGTAGCTGATGGCCTGATCCTTGTAGAACTGGAACGGCAGGGAACATTTTTTTTTCTTAATAGAGAGCAAGGGTGGAGCCAAATTGATGAATCTCTTGCCCCTATTGAGACAGGCCTTTGTCCTGGAGGCTGGTGGATCTTGACATTTTGTGGTAACTTATTGCTTTGGGGATCCCTTGAAAGTTATATGCTTGTTCTCCAAAATAGTGCAGCTATGATAGAGTGTCAGGAATTCATAGAGGCTTTTTTTTTAATTGAAGCATAGTTGATTTACAATGTTGTGGCAGTCTCTGCTGTCCAGCAGAGTGACTCAGTTACACACATAGAGACATGCTTTTTTTTTAATATTCTTTTCCATTATGGTTTATCCCAGGAGATTGGATATAGTTCTATGCACAGAGGCTCTCTTATAAGCATTGTGGGACCATTTAAATCTCCAGTTCTAAGCAGAAGAGGGACATAATCGCATCTTCCTTTTAGAAAGGTGAGGTGTAAATGGGTAATTATTGACAAAAGTCTTAATTCAAAGGAGAGATAGAAGAGGATCTCAGCCCCCTGGTCTGGTGGTTGACGTTGGGGCTTGGGGACTAATCTAGGGGGAGAGGCTCTTCCCTCACATCACACCCATAGGTGTTTCCTCTTGAGCTCAGAGGTAGAGGGGATGGACATATTGGATGAAGGGAATGAATGTGAAGCTTGAGAGAAGCTCTAATATCAAGGGTGGAATATTTTCTAGAATTACAGTAGTCAAATAGTATGAAAATAGATGTATCCATGTTACCCTTATGTATATATACTATATTGTTAGTATTGAGATGTGGATATGCAAATTCAAATGTAACTTTAAGTTAAGAGGGAGAAACACATGCACAGGTTGCAACAAACTGACTTGACCCTTACTTTTCCCAACTTCCTCGTAAATCTCAGAGTCAAAATACTTCTGTGTCATGACTGCTCTTTGGTTCAATAGCCTCAGACTGAGTCTAGATGAATTCCTTTCTTACCATATCATCAAAGCTACTAAGAACTCCTTTTCCACTTAATTCTCTTTAGATCAAATGCTCTGAGAGAACTTGTTGTGGTTTTAAAATATGTTCACAAATTCTTTGATACTCCTCTCTTCCAGAGGTAGAGCTTTATTTCCCTCCCTGGACTGAGAGCTGGACTTAGTGACTCCTTCAAACAAATAGAATGAAGTAGAAGTGTTGGTGTTTCACTTCCTAGATGAGGTCATAAAGTGCATGTCGCTTCCTTTTTGCTCTCTCTCAGATCACTAGCTCTGAAGGAAGCCAGCTGCCATGTCAAGAGGACACTCAAGCAATCCCATGGAGAGACCCACGAGGTGAGGAACTGAGGCCTTCTGCCACAACAGTCATCAAAGAAATGAGATTTTTGGCCAATAACCATGTGAGTGAGCCACCTTGAGAGCAGATCCTCCAGCCTCAGCCAGACCTTCAGATGACTGCAGCCCTGGCTGACATCTTGACTGCAATTTCATGAGAAACCCTGAACCAAAACCACTCATCTAAGTCATTTCCAAATTCCTGAGTTAAGTAACTGTGAGATAACCAATGTTTGTCACTTTAAGCTGCTAAATTTTCGGGTAATTGTTACACTGTGATAGATAATTAATACAGATTTTGTTACCAGAGGTGGGGCGCTGCCATAACAAAAACCCAGAATGTGAAAGTGCCTTTAGAACTCGGCAGACACTGGAAAAACTTTGAGGGGGGTGTTAGTATAAGTCCAAATAGGCTTGAAGAGACTAGCTTCCTCAGTTTCCCCATCTGTAAAATGAAGGAGTTGGGCTAGATGAATACCTAAATATTTTATAATTCTCTTAATCTTTATCTAATCAAGGTTCTATAAATAATATTACTCTAAACAAAGTAGTTATAGGAGACAGCTAATAACTGACCCAAGGCATAATTCCCCAAGGCATAGCTCCACAACAGAGACAAGAGGCCCTGCACCTGACTTTTGTGCTGTCTGTAAACCTAGTTTCAGCCTGGTTTAATCTCAGGAAACTGAAGCTGGCTCTACCTTTAACAGGTTGCTTCAACAGCTCACAACCACATGCCCCAAAAGGAGTAGGGGTTTCTGATTCTTTAACAAAGGCTGGTCCTTTGTTAAAGATGAAGGTTCTTTATATTCGTTCTTCACCTCAATGATTTAACTAAAAGGTCCAGAATAAAATTGTTTTTCTTCTTACCACTGAATTTTACAAATCTCTGTCCTTGTATATATTGCTAGTGTCATCCTGTCACTGGATGGGACACCTTCAGGGGCCCAAGAATGGGCTCTTGTCCAACACTCAGAAATGAATTGTCCGAGGAGACACATGTACTGACAAAGCAAGAGATTTTATTGAAAAGGGGCGCTCAAGTGGAGAGCAGCAGGGTAAGGGAACCCAGGAGAACTGCTCTGCCTTGTGACTTGCAGTCTCAGGTTTTATGGTGGCGGGGTTAGCTTTCCACGTCGTTTCTGGCCAATCATCTTGCTTGTGCCTTCATTTGGACCGGCTCAGGGCCCTTCCTGGTGATGCGTGCATCTCTCAGTCACAATGGTTTTCATCATGAGGGTTTCTGGGAGGTTGGCGAGACATATTATGGACTCGTGTCTCCTCCCCTTCTTGGCCCCTCGTGGGTTTTCCCTGGGTTGATTTTGGACCCTTCACTGGTTGTGTGTTCTTTTCAAGCATCCTGAGGTGGGAGACTTAAGCAAATCTTTTATTGTTGTGCCTGGCCAGGGTGGGCAGTTTCCTTAACAATACTATCATTAATTTGCTTGGGTCTCAGAAGGCCTTAGTACAGATTTCATGACTCTTGAAAAGAAAATTGTTGGAATGCTTTATTTATATATAAACTATATTCATAAGTTATTCAGATATATATGAATGGCTATTTTGGCAGGGCAAACCCCAGCAATTTTTAATGGGCCCTAAAGAAGCAATTGTTGGGTCTGTGCTGAGCAATTTAGGGGCCTGCTTTCCTGGAAACCAGCAAGGCAATGAAGCCTCAGCCACTAGACAACAGAGTATCTTTTTTTTTTTTTTAACATCACATTTTTTTTTAATTCAAACAGAAAGTCACAATAATTATAATCATCCTCATCAGTTCACTCAGTCCCATGTAATTAATTTATTTTTCATCTTGATCTTTTGTTAGCACTTTTATGAATTCATCAGTTTTCCATTAGAGTTCTGAAAATGCTTATTCATTCAGTTCAGCAGTATAGTCAGTTACCAGAAACCTGTACTTGTCAGAGTCTTTTCCATGAATTCCTTGAAGGTGAAACCCTTTTATAGGAACATATTTGCAAAAGCATCACAGTACACCCAGAACTGTCTGTAAATGACAAAAGACTTAAAAATGACCACGGTTAAAGATTCGATGAAAGTTCATAATAATGCAATTGACAAGGAAATTTAGTTATTTCTGAGATATACATTTTAAAGTAATAACTAAAATTATGAATTATAACAGTATACCAGAACATATAAGATTTTTAGGAATTTCATGCAATGTCTGAAACATTTATATTAACATATTTCCATACAAATAACACAAAGAAAGTTTAGTATTAGTTGTTTTTTATTTTTGAATTTTATTATTTTTTTTTTTATACAGCAGGTTCTTATTAGTCATCAATTTTATACACATCAGTGTATACATGTCAATCCCAATCGCCCAATTCATCACACCACCACCACCACCACCCCGCCGCTTTCCCCGCTTGGTGTCCATACGTTTGTTCTCTACATCTGTGTCTCAATTACTGCCCTGCAAACTGGTTTATCTGTACCATTTTTCTAGGTTCTACATATATGCGTTAATATACGATATTTGTTTTTCTCTTTCTGACTGACTTCACTCTGTATGACAGTCTCTAGATCCATGCATGTCTCAACAAATGACCCAATTTCGTTCCTTTTTATGGCTGAGTAATATTCCATTGTATATATGTACCACATTTTCTTTATCCATTCGTCTGTCGATGGGCATCTAGGTTGCTTCCATGACCTGGCTATTGTAAATAGTGCTGCAATGAACATTGGGGTGCATGTGTCTCTCTGGGTATATGCCCAGTAGTGGGATTGCTGGATCATATGGTAATTCTGTTTTTAGTTTTTTAAGCGACCTCCATACTGTTCTCATTAGAGGCTGTATCAATTTACATTCCCACCAACAGTGCAAGAGGGTTCCTTTTTTTCCACACCCTCTCCAGCATTTGTTGTTTGTAGATTTTCTGATGACGCCCATTCTAACAGGTGTGAGGTGATACCTCATTGTAGTTTTGATTTGCATTTCTCTAATAATTCATGATGTTGAGCAGCTTTTCATGTGCTTCTTGGCCATCTGTATGTCTTCTTTGGAGAAATGCCTATATAGGTCTTCTGCCCATTTTTGGATTGGGTTGTTTGTTTCTTTAATATTGAGCTGCATGAGCTGTTTATATATTTTGGAGATTAATCCTTTGTCCATTGATTCATTTGCAAATATTTTCTCCCATTCTGAGGGTTGTCTTTTCATCTTGTTTATGGTTTCCTTTGCTGTGCAAAAGCTTTGAAGTTTCATTAGGTCCCATTTGTTTATTTTTGTTTTTATTTCCATTACTCTAGGGGGTGGATCAAAAAAGATCTTGCTGTAATATATGTCAAAGAGTGTTCTTCCTATGTTTTCCTCTAAGAGTTTTCTAGTGTCTGGTCTTACATTTAGGTCTCAAATCCATTTTGAGTTTATTTTTGTATATGGTGTTAGGGAATGTTCTAATTTCATTCTTTTACATGTAGCTGTCCAGTTTTCCCAGTACCACTTATTGAAGAGACTGTCTTTTCTCTATTGTATATCCTTGCCCCCTTTGTCATAGATTAGTTGACCATAGGTGCATGGGTTTATCTCTGGGCTTTTTATCTTTTTTTTTTTGCGGTATGTGGGCCTCTCACTGTTGTGGCCTCTCCCGTTGCGGAGCACAGGCTCCAGACGCGCAGGCTCAACAGCTATGGCTCACGGTCCCAGCCGCTCCACGGCATGTGGAATCTTCCCGGACCAGGGCACGAACCCGTGTCCCCTGCATCGGCAGGCGGACTCTCAACCACTGTGCCACCAGGGAAGCCCAAGGGCTTTCTATCTTGTTACATTGATCTATCTTTCTGTTTTTGTGCCAGTACCATATTGTCTTGATTACTGTAGCTTTGTAGTATAGTCTGAAGTCAGGGAGTCTGATTCCTCCAGCTCCGTTTTGTTCCCTCAAGACTGCTTTGGCTATTCCGGGTCCTTTGTGTCTCCATACAAATTTTAAGATTTTTTGTTCTAGTTCCGTAAAAAATGCCATTTGTAATTTTATAGGGATTGCATTGAATCTGTAGATTGCTTTGGGTAGTATAATCATTTTCACGATACTGATTCTTCCAATTCAAGAACATGGTATATCTCTCCATCTGTTGGTATCATCTTTAATTTCTTTCATCAGTGTCTTATAGTTTTCTGCATACAGGTGTTTTGTCTCCCTAGGTAGGTTTATTCCTACGTTTTTTGTTTGTTTTTTTTGTTTTTTTGTGCTACACGGGCCTCTCACTGTTGTGGCCTCTTCCATTGTGGAGCACAGGCTCCGGACGTGCAGGGTCAGCGGTCATGGCTCACGGCCCCAGCCGCTCCGCGGCATGTGGGATCTTCCCAGACCGGGGCACGAACCCCTGTCCCCTGCATCGGCAGGCGGACTCTCAACCACTGCGCCACCAGGGAAGCCCTATTTCTAGGTATTTTATTCTTTTTGTTGCAATGGTAAATGGGAGTGTTTCCTTAATTTCTCTTTCAGATTTTTCATCATTAGTGTATAGGAATGCAAGAGATTTCTGTGCATTAATTTTGTATCCTGCAACTTTACCAAATTCATTGATTAGCTCTAGTAGTTTTCTGGTGGCATTTTTAGGATTCTCTATGTATAGTATCATGTCATCTGCAAACAGTGACAACTTTACTTCTTCTTTTCCAATTTGTATTCCTTTTATATCTTTTTCTTCTCTGATTGCCGTGGCTAGGACTTCCAAAACTATGTTGAATAATAGTGGTGAGAGTGGACATCCTTGTCTTGTTCCTGATCTTAGAGGAAATGTTTTCAGTTTTTCACCATTGAGAATGATGTTTGCTGTGGGTTTGTCTTATATGGCCTTTATTATGTTGAGGTAGTTTCCCTCTATGCCCACTTTCTGGAGAGTTTTTATCATAAAAGGGTGTTGAATTTTGTCAAAAGCTTTTTATGCATCTATTGAGATGATCATATGGTTTTTCTTCTTCAGTTTGTTAATATGGTGTATCACATTGATTGATTTGCATATATTGAAGAATCCTTGCATCCCTGGGATAAATCCCACTTGATGGTGTATGATCCTTTTAATGTGTTGCTGGATTCTGTTTGCTAGTATTTTGTTGAGGATTTTTGCATCTATATTCATCAGTGATATTGGTCTGTAATTTTCTTTTTTGTAGTATCTTTGTCTGGTTTTGGTATCAGGGTGATGGTGGCCTCATAGAATGAGTTTGGGAGTGTTCCTTCCTCTGCAATATTTTGGAAGAGTTTGAGAAGGATGGGTGTTAGCTCTTCTCTAAATGTTTGATTTAATTCACCTGTGAAGCCATCTGGTCCTGGACTTTTGTTTGTAGGAAGAATTTTTTTTTTTTTTTTTTGCGGTTCGCGGGCCTCTCACTGCTGTGGCCTTTCCCGTTGCAGAGCACAGGCTCTGGACGCGCAGGCTCAGCGGCCATGGCTCACGGGCCCAGCCGCTCCGCGGCATGTGGGATCTTCCCGGACAGGGGCACGAACCTGTGTCCCCTGCATTGGCAGGTGGACTCTCAACCACTGCGCCACCAGGGAAGCCCTGTAGGAAGATTTTTAATCACAGTTTCCATTTCATTACTTGTGATTGGTCTGTTCGTATTTTGTATTTCTTCCTGGTTCAGTCTTGGAAGATTATACCTTTCTAAGAATTTGTCCATTTCTTCCAGGTTGTCCATTTTGTTGGCATAGAATTGCTTGTAGTAGTCTCTTAGGATGCTTTGTATTTCTGTGGTGTCTGTTGTAACTTCTCCTTTTTCATTTCTAATTTTATTGATTTGAGTCCTCTCCCTCTTTTTCTTGATGAGCCTGGCTAGTGGTTTATCAATTTTGTTTATCTTCTCAAAGAACCAGCTTTTAGTTTTATTGATCTTTGCTATTGTTTTCTTTGTTTCTACTTCATTTATTTTTGCTCTGATATTTATGATTTCTTTCCTTCGCTAACTTTGGGTTTCCTTTGTTCTTCTTTATCTGGTTTTTAGGTGTAAGGCTAGATTGTTTATTTGAGATTTTTCTTGTTTCTTGAGGTAGGCTTGTATACCTATACCCTTCCCTCTTAGAACTGCTTTTGCTGCATCCCATAGGTTTTGGATCGTCATGTTTTCATTGTCATTTGTCTCTAGGTATTTTTTGATTTCCTCTTTGATTTCTTCAGTGATCTCTTGGTTATTTAGTAACGTATTGTTTAGCCTCCATGTGTTTGTGTTTTTTACGTTTTTTTCTCTGTAATTCATTTCTAATCTCATAGCATTGTGGTCAGAAAGGATGCTTGATATGATTTCAATTTTCTTAAATCTACTGAGGCTTGATTTGTTACCCAAGATGTGATCTATCCTGGAGAATGTTCCATGTGTGCTTGAGAAGAAAGTGTAATCTGCTGTTTTTGGATTGAGTGTCCTATAAATATCAATTAAATCTATCTGGTCTATTGTGTCATTTAAAGCTTCTGTTTCCTTATTTATTTTCATTTTGGATGATCTGGATTTCCCCTACTATTATTGTGTTGCTGTCAATTTCCTCTTTTAGAGCTGTTAGCAGTTGCCTTATGTATTGAGGTACTCCTATGTTGGGTGCATATATGTTTATAATTGTTATATCTTATTCTTGGATTGATCCCTTGATCATTATGTAGTGTCCTTCCTTGTCTCTTGTAACTTTCTTTATTTTGAAGTCTATTTTATCTGATATGAGTATTGCTACTCCAGCTTTCTTTTGATTTCCATTTGCATGGAATATCTTTTTCCATCCGCTCACTTTCAGTTTGTATGTGTCCCTAGGTCTGAAGTGGGTGTCTTGTAGACAACATATATATGGGTCTTGTTTTTGTATCCATTCAGCAAGCCTGTGTCTTTTGGCTGGAGCATTTAATCCTTTCACGTTTAAGGTAATTATCGATATGTATGTTCCTATAACTATTTTCTTAATTGTTTTGGGTTTGTTTTTGTAGGTCCTTTTCTTCTCTTGTGTTTCCCATTTAGCGAAGTTCCTTTAGCATTTGTTGTAGAGCTGGTTTGGTGGTGCTGAATTCTCTTAGCTTTTGCTTCTCTGTAAAGCTTTTGATTTCTCCATTGAACCTGAATGAGAACCTTGCTGGGTAGAGTAATCTTGGTTGTAGGTTCTTCCCTTTCATCACTTTAAGTATATCATGCCACTCCTTTCTGGCTTGTAGAGTTTCTGTTGAGAAATCAGCTGTTAACCTTATGGGAGTTCCCTTGTATTGGTCGTTTTTCCCTTGCTGCTTTCAATATTTTTCTGTGTCTTTAATTTTTGCCGATTTGATTACTATGTGTCTCGGCGTGTTTCTCCTTGGGTTTATCCTGTATGGGACTCTCTGCACTTCCTGGACTTGGGTGGCTATTTCCTTTCCCATGTTAGGGAAGTTTTCGACTATAATCTATCTCTTCAAATATTTTCTCTGGTCCTTTCTCTCTCTCTTCTCCTCTGGGACCCTTATAATGCGAATGTTGTTGTGTTTAATGCTGTCCCAGAGGTCTCTTAGGCTGTCTTCATTCCTTTTCATTCTTTTTTCTTTATTCTGTTCCACAGCAGTGAATTCCACCATTCTGTCTTCCAGGTCACTTATCCATTCTTCTGCCTCAGTTATTCTGCTATTGATTCCTTCTAGTTTAGTTTTCATTTCAGTTATTGTATTGTTCATCTCTGTTTGTTTGTTTTTTAATTCTTCTAAGTTTTTGTTAAACATTTCTTGCATCTTCTCGATCTTTGCCTCCATTCTTTTTCCAAGGTCCTGGATCATCTTCACCATCATTATTCTGCATTCTTTTTCTGGAAGGTTGCCTATCTCCACTTCATTTAGTTATTTTTCTGGGGTTTTATCTTGTTCCTTCATCTGGTACATAGCCCTCTGCCTTTTCATCTTGTCTATCTTTCTGTGAATGTGGTTTTTGTTCCACAGGCTGCAGGATTGTAGTTCTTCTTGCTTCTGCTGTCCACCCTCTGGTGGATGAGGCTATCTACGAGGCTTGTGTAAGTTTCCTGATGGGAGGGACTGGTGGTGTGTAGAGCTGACTGTTGCTCTGGTGGGCAGAGCTCAGTAAAACTTTAATCCACTTGACTGTGGATGGGTGGGGCTGGGTTCCTTCCCTGTTGGTTTTTTGGCCCAACACTGGAGCCTACCTGGGCTCTTTGGTGGGGCTAATGACAGACTCTGGGAGGGCTCATGCCAAGGAGTACTTCCCAGAACTTCTGCTGCCAGTGTCCTTGTCCCCACGGTGAGCCACAGCCATACCCCGCCTCTGCAGGAGACCCTCCAATACTAGCAGGTAGGTCTCGTTCAGTCTCCCATGGGGTCACTGCTCCTTCCCCTGGGTCCCGATGCACACACTACTTTGTGTGTGCCCTCCAAGAGTGGAGTATCTGTTTCCCCCAGTCCTGTCGAAGTCCTGCAATCAAATCCCACTAACCTTCGAAGTCTGATTCTCTAGGAATTCCTCCTCCAGTTGCTGGACCCCCAGGTTGGGAAGCCTGATGTGGGGCTCAGAACCTTCACTCCAGTGGGTGGACTTCTGTGGTATAAGTGTTCTCCAGTCTGTGAGTCACCCACCCAGCAGTTATGGGATTTGATTTTACTGTGATTGCACCCCTCCTACTGTCTCATTGTGGCTTCTCCTTTGTCTTTGGATGTGGGGTATCTTGGTGAGTTCCATTGTCTTCCTGTCGATGATTGTCCAGCAGCTAGTTGTGATTCTGGTGTTCTCACCAGAAGGAGTGAGAGCACGTCCTTCTGCTCCGCCATCTTGGTTCCTCCTGACAACAGAGTATCTTGAAATTCTACAGAACAGCTGGTGACTCACCCTAAGACATTTCCAAGGTTGCAAAGGCCCAACATTTTAATGATGCAGAAGGTTGGGATTGGAAAATATGCAGAAAATAAGTCTGATAACACTTCCTAACAATTTCATAGAAAAACCCTTATGTTTCCAGTGGTCTCTTTCTAGGTCCCCGCCTAAGCAGTTGGTTGTGTATCAGTGTGGAAAGGGCAGTAGTCTTTGTGTTTAATGTCCAGCACTATGGCTACCCCAAGACATGGCAGTGATACAGATACAGTTGTCAGTCAACAGAGTTCTCCCACCTCCTGTCTCTGGCCAACTTACATACTCCTCCCCTCCCTCTTCAGCCTATTCTAATAGAGTGCCCTCCTGCTACCGTCTTCCTACCCTGGCCCCCTCCTCACATATATATGTATAACTTTCTAATCAGGTCCCATACCCTGGGGCCCTGTTCTTTAATTTCTAAGATAATCAGTTAATCATTTAAGGTCTTATCTTAAATATCTTATCTTTATAATAGTTTATTAACCTTTGCTGAGGATTATGCTTTGCCAGCATCAAGTACTTTATTGTAGTTTTCTATCTTCTGGGAAATAGGGGAAAAACTATCAAGTCAACAACCTGGTTTGCTGATTTTAGCTTCATACTCTTGTAGACACCAGCTCTGGTTCCTAAGCTCTCCCTCCCAGGGCTCTTGAACCTTCTTTCCTCCAATTAAATATATCTCTTTATCCAGTTCCCTTCAGAAGGAGCCAGGTGACCTACTAAGTTGTTGAAGGGTGTTAACAATATTATCCTCCTACCCCAAAGTAACATGATCATTTTAATGGAGACATCTGTTTTTTTTTTTTTTTTTTAGATTTAATCCTCACAAAACCCCTTTCAGATAGATACTGTTAACATCCTTATTTCAAACATGCTTTTGCCTCATCGCCAGTAAGTAGCAGAGCCTGGGTTTGAAACCAGGAAGTATACCTCCAGAGTTAGTGGAGACATCTTAAGCCCAGCCCACCTCCTTGATGCTGAGACCCTGAGACAAAGACAGACTAAGAGAGAAGACTCTCTGTACCACCAGGGCTTCATAGTATACCTGGATCTTCAAAGCATTCTTGTCATGCAGAATCTGCCTCATTTGTGACTTAATATTTAAGACATGGCAAAGGAGAAATGGAGTGTGAGAAAAAGCAGTGTTGTGTCCATTTGTGTGAAATAAAAGATATATAACAGGAAGAAATTTGCCTTGGGTAAGAGTGGGCCTAGAAGGTATGTCTGCTCATTGGAACCTCTCTGAGCATAAATCTTGAAGCATTATAGAGGAAGCAGGTGTCTTGTTCTGCTCAGGTTGTCATAACAAAATACCATAGACTGGGTGGCTAAACAACAGAAATTAATTTGTGCTGGCCAATTTATTTTCTGGCGAGAACTCCATGCCTGACTTGCAGATGGCCACCTTTTTGCTTTGTCCTCACATGGTGGAGAGAGAGTGACCACTCTGGTGTCTCTTCTTATAAGAACGCTAATCCTATTGGATTAGGGCCCTGCCCTTATGACCTCATTAAACCTTAATTACTTCCTTACTATAAATATAGTCACATTAAGGTTTAGGGGTTCAACATATGAATTTGGTGGGGGGTGTGGGGGAGGGACACAATTCAGCACATTAGCAGCAGGGAAGGCTTAATCCAGACCCCTTGCTCTATGCCCAGAAAGTTGGGGGCATGTTCTCCAATGGTAGGGCCAGCATTCTACTATTTTGGAAGCAGAGATTAGAGGCAGGGGTGAGGCTTATAAACCTCTGCTAGGAGCTAAAGGGCACCCTGGGTACATGTAGTGATACAGTATTTAGTGTTCACTTCACACATTCTGCTGCCTCTCTCTCAGCATCAGAAGTTCATTTGCTCAGAAGCTCTAACAACTGAACACCTATTGGCCCCAGGTCCACAGCCTGGGGCCAATAGGTGTTCAGTTTTAGGGTCTTGAGAAGGACTTCCTGGCCTCCAATATTCATTTAGTCAACAACTAAAGAGCCAGGCAATCATCTAGGCACTGAGGAAGTAATCCTGAATCAGACAAAGTCTACCTCCCTCATTTGCTCATCATTCTTCAAAGCCCTTTACAGAGCACAGAAACTATATGGTTACTTCCAGACTTTGGTTCCCAGGGAAGCAGCCAATCTCAGGTCTTTTCCTGAGGACAGATTTTGATCAGGCTGGAGAGGAGGAAGACAGAGGATGGAGAAAAGGAAAAAGAGAGAGGGGCCTTTACCTCCAAAGACTCTCTTTTCTGGCTTCCTGTTTATCTGTGCTGTCCTTAGTGCATGTCTCAGACATGGCCCCTCCTCTCTACGCCCCCGTCTGACCCAGGTTGGACCCCATTTCCCTCTCCTTCTCTCAGGTGATATGCACAATGGTTTCCTGGGAAAGGCTTGCGGAGGTGGAGAGGAGAGGAGGGAAGCGAGGAGAGGAGGGAAGCGAGGAGATGGTAGCAATCACTCTGTTCCATCTTTCTCACAGGCAGGTCCTACTCTTTTAGGCCATGGAGTCAACAGGACTGGAAAAGTTCTTGAGAACTTGACGTACAGACTAAATCACAGGCAGAGTTTGCAGACTTCAAAGCTAGCTCAGCCCGCCTGCCCTTCCCTACTGTCAGAATTGCCTTAATTCCCTTCAGGAGAATGCCATTATACTTATCTTCATTGCTTCACTGCTTGTGGAAGGCTTTATCAGTAACTAGAGAAGCTTCCTGAGGAGATGTGAACTGAGGGGCTGAATCAGTGCTCCAGCTACAATGCCCCTATCAGCACCCTCTGATTAGGGGAGACAAGGAAATTTTGAAACCTACCGATTGGGAGTTTGTGATTCTCCTTGAGAAATACCCAACTGTCTGGATTCAAAACTAAGATTTCCACTTAACAGAAGTTGGGCAAGTTGCTTAACCTCTCTAAGTCCTGGTTTTTATAAAATAGGGGTTTTAAAAAGCAGTAACTATCGGACTTCCCTGGTGGCACAGTGGTTAAGAATCCGCCTGCCAATGCAGGGGACACAGGTTCAAGCCCTGGTCCGGGAAGATCCCTCATGCCATGGAGCAACTAAGCCTGTGTGCCACAACTACTGAGCCTGCGTGCCACAACTACTGAAGCCCGCGTGCCTAGAGCCCGTGCTCCACAACAAGAGAAGCCACTGCAATGACAAGCCCATGCACTGCAACAAAGAGTAGCACCCCCAGCTCACGGCAACTGGAGAAAGCCCATGTGCGGCAATGAAGACTCAGCGCAGCCAAAAATAAATAAGTAAATTTATTTTTAAAAAAAGGCAGTAATTATCTTGGAGGGTGTTGGGAGGATTCAGTGAGATAATGCATGAAAGGTCCTTGGCTCAGAGCTTGGAACCAAGTAAGCTCTCCATAAAGGTTAACTATTTTTATTAATAATAATAACTGAGTTTTTGGTAATCACATTAGGACATGCTTTGTATGAGCCTTTTCTCTCTCCCCACTAAAGGCCTCTGTCAAGTTCCACTGAGCTCATTCAGTGCTCTGACGTGGAGCTTGACAAAACCTCATCAGTGTCTGGACTGGGCCCGTGGTGCCTGGGTGCCTAGCTTCAGCAAGACCTCCCAGGCAGTCACCACTAAGGCTGCATTCTCCTATTATGAAGATAGGGGATATACACTGATACTTGCCGTACTATTTCAAAGAGTTATTGCCAGGATCCAGTGTGTCCATGTAGAGGAATGTAATCCATGCAAGGAAAAAAAGCCATACAGATTCAGTGCAACACCTTGTCACCTTGAAATGCTTCAAGATTTATGCTCAGAGAGGTTCCAATGAGGTTACAATACAGCTAAGGGGATATAACTTAAACCAAGTGATAACAGTATACATATGATTGAAGTGTTAGCCACTTGGATGTCCCCAAAGCCCTCTGGCCTGCTGGGAACCCCCATCCTTTAATATTTAAATAAAATTGTCTTGAACCCCCATCTCCTGTAGAGTGAGAATAATCACCATCATTCCCAATATTTCTGAGAATTCTTGGGGCCTCTCTCCTTGTTGTCTCTGGCTCTGTTTGCACACTTCTGCTGAATTTTCTAACTTTGCTGGGTGGGCTGCCTTTTTTTTTTTTTTTTTCAGTATCATATCCCTGCCCCCATCTCCACTCCAGCAGCCCTGAACACCATCTGGCTTCCTGAATTCTCCAAGCATCACTGGCCCCGAGCTGTATGTGTAGCAGATTTTACTGAAGACTTGAGGGAAGGAAGGTGAAGTTGTAGCTCAGTACAGCAAATGTTAAATGTCCCTTTCCCTAATTGCCCCTGAAAAGACCTCACTGGCCCACTTTTTACGTAGAGATCCAGCAACCACCCTATTGCTCCATTTCCTTCTTCTCCTGCCCTCTTCTACCTGCTCCTCCTAGGTTGATCCAATAATTCATGCTATATTACTTAAGTAGGACAAAATAGACACACCACCTATTGAATGCTTACTTTGTACCAGGCACTATGCTAAGTGCTTTTACATTTCTCAAATAACATAAATTCTCACTTTCCCTTGCTCCAGACAATCTAGGCACATATCCTAGGAGCTTCTATTTTTTTCAACAAATAAATTTTACACAACTTTTACGTGCTAGGTGCTGGGATCTTTGCTCTAACGGAGTTTCATAGCCAAAGAGCCAGTCAAGATAATTTGCTAAAAAAACCCAAAAAAACCCCACAATTCTCAATGAGGAATTCTACTGCTACTTTTATACAGACTTTTTTCCCTCTGGACTACAATTTAAGACAACATTATGACACACAGCAATATTAGAGAAAAATATAAACGATGCCACGTGATTGACATATGAGTAGCTCAGGCAGTAAAAGAGGACAGTGAATTCATTGGGGACTGAAATAGAGTCCAAAGGCTTTCAGGAAAAGGAGGAGTCATCTATGTTGGATCTTAAAGGATGGGTGGCATGAAAATAGGAAGAGAGAGACTTCCCTGGCGGTCCAGTGTCTAAGACTCTGAGCTTCCAATGCAAGGGACATGGGTTCAATCCCTGGTTGGGGAATTAAGATCCCACACACCATGCAGCAAGGCCAAAAAAAAAAGAAAATAGGAAGAGAGGAGGAAGGCATGGGAGGCTAGGGCAGGACGAGCAGTAGAGAGTCATGTTTAAGAGCAAGGACTCTGGGCGCAAACTCAGCTCTGTCATTTGCTTACTTTGGGACTTTGGCAGATGGTTTCATCTCTTTAAGCCTGAGTTTCCTCATCTGGAAAACTGGGGTAGCAACAGTACTTTCCTCAAAGGTGTGTGGTCACGATTAAATGAGAAAATGCATGAAATGTATTTCAGGCTTGGAGTAATGCCTGAAATATGATAAGTGAACAAAATAGTTTTAAAAAACAAGCAAAGGATCTATATTAGGATCTTTATACTTCAGCTATTAAAATTTTGGGATCATCTTACCATTTATACAAATGTTTTTTTTCCTTTTCCTTTTGTTCATTTAGTAGGCAGGTTCCAAATCTTGTAGGCAGATGTACTTATCATCACTTCCATTTTGCAGAATCAAGATTCAAGAAAGTTAAATACTTTCCCCAAAGGCATGAGGTCACTTTGCTCATGGAGCTTCTGACTCCAAATCTTTCTAATCCTGCCTTAAAAGTAAAACAAAACAAAACAAACAAACAACCCCCCCCCCACAAAAACCAAAACACACACACAAAAACCCAAAGACACAAACCCTGAAGTGGTTAATAACAAATAATTTGGCCAAGGATTACTTTCTTATTACTTGTTTTCCAAACAAGGATAGACTTTTACCAATGGGATATAGTTAGAGCATCTAGGGGGAGGGTCACGAGTGAGAAACCAACATCAACTTTCCTAGACTTTGGCCACCTCACAATTTAGCCATGGAAAATAATTAGCCAACTATAAATCAATAAGGAATACTAGAGGTCAGACTTTTCTAATCAAAACCCAAGCTAAAAGTCTCCCAAGAAGTTCAGCAAATAGAGAAGAAAGATTCCAGTCACAGTCCTGTAAGACTAATTGTGGGAGGTAGTTGTTAATGCTGAATCTCTAGAACACATGAGCGTGCTCACAGGGCCTCACTGGGTTCTCCACAAGCATCATCCATTCCCATCATAAAGCCTTGACTGCTCATCCACCTGCTCCGTGACAAACACGCCCTTAGCACTGTCTGCCTCAGTCACCAGCTCCACTCTGCAAGGACTGAGGAGGCCCCCGCAGGCATTCCTGAGGCTGTTTGAGTTCTCTCTATCACAGCTTTCTCAGGCAAAGCACTGCAAGGTATAAGTAGGAGAGGTGGGAAACAGAGAGGAAGGGGTTTGAGAGAGAGAGAGAGAGATGAAAGAGGAAGGGAGGTAGAGTCAGAGAGATAGAGAAATTACAAACAGGATGTTGGGAAAGAATCTTTAGGAATAGGATTCCTTAACACCAGGGCGGAGAGGTTATATAATTCCTTAGGATTTAACCATATTTTCACTCTGCTTTCTGTGATGAGATAACATTTGGTTGATCTTTCAATTAGGTATTTCTAGAAACTCTTTACTGAAAAAGCAGGTTATCCAGCACTCGGTCATTGAATTGGCCAAGACTAGTGCTGCGGAACGGAAGGGTATTTATCATCTCCCTCCTCTATTTCCACAGCCTCCACACATTCAGTGTCTGACTATGCTGAAAGGAACCCGTGTGGGAGACAAAGCTAGAGAGAAAAAGACCTTAAATTTCTCATAGGCAAAATTTTAAAAAGCAGCAGAATTCCATGAAAAATGGCAAACATTTCAAAAAATAAATCATAGTTGGATGTATAAGACATTAAAAAATAAGGGGGTGTTTGGAAAACACTAGTCATCACTACCCCTTTAAACCTGCCTTTTTTTTTAAACTTTTAATTTTATATTGGTGTATAGCCGATTAACAATGTTGTGATAGTTTCAGGTACACAGCAAAGCGACTCAGCCATACATATACATATATCCATTCTCCCTCAAACTCCCAACCAGGGAGTCCCATCCAGCCTCTCCTCCCATCCAGGCTGCCACGTAACATTGAGCAGAGTTCCCTGTGCTATACAGTAGGTCCTTGTTGAAAGCAACTTTTTTTTTTGGCCATGTCACACAGCATGCGGGATCTTAGTTCCCTGACCGAGGATTGAACCCCTACCCCCTGCAATGGAAGCATGGAGTCTTAACCACTTAGCCACCAGGCACCAGGGAAGTCCCAATAAGATCTTTTTTTTTTTTTTTTCACCTTTGGTCATACTGTGCGGCCTGGGGGATCTTAGTTACCCAACCAGGGATTGAACCCCCACCTCCTGCACTGGGAGCGTGGAGTCTTAACCACTGGACCGCCAGGGAAGTCCCTAAACCTGCCTCTTTTTTTTGGCCATAATGCAGGGCACGTGGGATCTTAGTTCCCCAACCAGGGATCAAACCCCATGCCCCCTGCATTGGAAGCGTGGAGTCTTAACCACTGGACTGCTAGGGAAGTCCCTAAACCTGCCATTTTAACTGTCCCCAGTAATTCACATAGCCTGGTGTTCAGGGTCAACCCTTTTAAAAATTGTGACATTGAAGAAGTGGATCTTTAAATGCTTTCCTTTGCACCCTACTCCGTGTCTTGTTTTCTCCGTCACAAGGTCTTCTCTCTGGTGAGAGGGAACAAAGGCCCTAGCTCTAACTCAAGCTCTATACCTGGCTCTAACACATGACTACTTCTACACAGGGCCAAGTGAGGAAAGTACCACTGGGGGCACAGAAGGAGAAAAGTAAGTAAAAGGAATGCTTTACCTAGTGGGTAACAGAGGGGATTTGGGAGGAGATGGCATCTGAGAAGATAACTGTAATTTTGTAACTGTAATTTTGTGTTTAGAACAATTAGTGCTGAGACATCAGTGGATCATCTAAGTGGAAAGGTTTTGGGGAAGACAGGAGAATGAGGGGAGACTTCTCAAGGTCACCGTTAGAGAGAGGGACTAGATGTCATCTCCATGAAGTGGAAGGTGTGTAATAGGCTGTCGGGCTCACTGAGGGCCTGAGTACACCACCAGCAGAGCACAGGGTCCTTACACCATGCTCACCAGGCAGCTGCTTGCAGCTTGATGGCTGGCATTACCCACAGTCAGTTCAGTTGTGGCTAATAGGAAGATCTTAAAGGTCCATTTTGCTCTAAAAATCTATAAGATTCTACAAGATAACCTGCTCCACCCCTCCAGACAGCAGCTATTTTATGACCCTAGCTGAGGCCAGATGGAATTGAGCAAGGGAGGAATGGGAGGGCCTAGAAGTTCTTCTCCTTGGAACTTTGATTTCTTCAATCACCCTCTTGGAAGCAGGATAATTTCCAAATCTGTTCTCTTCATTAGGTGGTAACAAGATAATAGTATATCCTCTTAACATTAGCTCAGCCAATGATTAGAAAGTTGAAATTTTCAGTTTGTTGGTTCTCTGCCTTTCCTCTAAATATAATTTCTTCTTCTTCTTCTTTTTTTTTTTTTTTTTGCAGTACGCGGGCCTCTCACTGTTGTGGTCTCTCCCGTTGCGGAGCACAGGCTCTGGACGCGCAGGCTCAGCGGCCATGGCTCACGGGCCTATCCGCTCCGCGGCATGTGGGATCTTCCCAGACCGGGACACGAACCCATGTCCCCTGCATCGGCAGGCGGACTCTCAACCACTGCGTCACCAGGGAAGCCCCAATTTCTTCATTTTAAACAAATTTTTTTCTGCATTTTCTCCAAAGATTGCTAAATGACATTAGCACAGTATGAACCCTGGCAGACCTATCCTTAGAGCTCAAGAAGGGATAACCCACGTGGGAAGATTGCATGGGTGCTGGAAAAATCCTGGTGATCAAAGCTTTTCTAGCTCCTTTCCTTAGGGCATGATTTCTTCCATCTTCTTCATTATTTATTATCCAACAGTGTTTATTAAATGCCTGCTGTGTCACAACACTAGGAGAAGCACTGTGCATTTGAGCTGGGAGTGATGAGTGTTTTGATTGGTTTCTTGTTTGTGCTAACTGTGTTACTGGGCTGCTGGAGAGCCTTTCTGTCTGTCTAACAGATGGTTGAGGGCGTCACAGAGGAGACTGGAATTTGTCTGCAGGTGAGACAGGAGCAGGAATGGTTTCATGGGTGTGTGATAAGGCCCACTCTGAGAAGGGTCCTGTGCTTGGTTTAATACTCTGCTGTCAACATCTGGATATTCTTAATATTTTTGAACAAGGAGGGCCACATTTTCATTGCACACTGGGCCCCACAAATTATGTAGCTGGTCTTGAATAAGGTAGATTTTTCTGGAGAGAATTCTGCATCTGGGGACAGAGGACTGTAGGAATAATAATAGAAGTTGCATAGGAGTGGGAGAAAAGGCACCAAACGCTACTCTGAGCTGTGGTTTTGTGCATAATTATTTGACAAATTGAGTTGAAGTGAGTAGAAGAGCAGCCCCCATCGAGCATTGAGCTAAGTAAGTACTTCACATGAATTAACTCAATTTAGGATTCTATTGAATGGGCACTATAGTTACCCATGTTAGCTCTTAAACTAATGCTATTTTGTTTCGGCCAACTACCATTCTATTTACAAAATGACAGGCAACATTTTTTTATATAGATGTCTGCTCCAGCTCTACCCCTCCGCTCAGCCCTCCAGTGTAATCTGCTATTGTTTTCAGCTACAGCTTTAGATCTGGAAGTCTGGAAGGTAGAAGTGAAGACCTTTCAATTGTATCCATTCCTGCTATAGAACCCAATACTTGTCTTCACAGGCCTTTGTTAAAATGCCTCTTCCCAGAGGACAGGACCCTTGTCTGTGTGGGTCACTACTGTATGCTCAGCATCTAAGGCTGCATCCAGCACAATTAGTAGGCACTCAGATATTACTTAGAGGGTTCCACTTCCGGCCAAGATGGAGTAACAGGGACCAGACTTACTCTCTCATTCTAAACAACTAAAAAGTCCTGACCAAATATATGGAACAATGATTTTCAGCTGTTGGACAGCAGGCAGCACAGGATGGTGATCCTTGAAAGAAGGGTGATAAAATGAACCCTATGATTGTCTCAGCTTACTGCCTGGAGAGAGTTTCCAGGCCGTAGCTCAGAGAAGTGCGAAAGGGCCCAGTGATCTCGTGGAGTTCAGAGTTCAGTTCAAGGTGGCTGGAATTCACAGGGCAGAGTACTGAGGAGGAGAGAGTAATAGAAAGCTGATAAGGACATGCATGTGAGGAAACCAATGAGGGCTGAGAAAGATGAACTGGAAAAGAGCAGGCAGAAAAATCCTCAGAGCTCACGTAGAACTGGGAAACTATTAACCCAAGTGGAAAGACCTCCTAATTCTTAGGGCACTGAGTAAAGTTCTCAGAAAAGGACTGCCTCATAGTAGAGCCAAATTAGTCCTGGTTTAAAGGCTGTTTTGTTTTTGTTTTGGCCACGTGGCATGTGGGATCTTAGTTCCATGTGGGTTCTTAGTTCCCTGACCAGGGATCGAACCCACACCCCCTGCAGTGGACATGCAGAGTCTTAACTGCCAGAGAAGTCCCTTTAAAGGCTGTTTTGGACCTATATAACAACCCAGAAAAAAACAAGACTTGCTAGATTCAAGCTGTTTCCAAGTAATAACTTAGCTACAGCCTAGAATGAAGTCCAAAAATATTTAAAGGAATACAGAAAATACAGCACCCAACTATGTAAAACTCATATTAACTGTCATCTGACTTCAAAGTACCATCTTACTTTAAAAAAAATTTAATTTACTTTATGTAATGAAGCATAAAAATAAGGCTCATAACAAGGGGGAAAATCAATCAATAGAAAAAACACAGAAATGACCCATGATAGATTTAGAGGACAAAATCATTAAAACAAGTATTTTAATACATCCCACATGTATTAAAATATGTTCAAGAAGGTGGAGAAAGTAATGAGCTTAATGAGGAGAGAAATAGAAGATATTAAAAAAATAGAAATTATAAAAAAGATATGTTTGAAATTAAGCCTCTAGAGATAAAAAAAATACACTATCTGAAATGAAAAGTACCCTGGATGGGATTAATAGCAGTTTACACACTGAGGATGAAAAGATTAGTGAACTTGAAGACATAGCAATAGAAACTATCTGAAATGAAACATAGAGGAGAGAGAGAGAGAGAACACTGTATTAGAGATCTGTGGAATATCTTCAAGGGCCTGATATATATCTAATTAGAGTCCCAGAAAGAGAGAATAGATGGTGGAGACAGAAAAGTATTTGAAGATACACTGTTTTAAAAATTGTATGGTAAAGTATCTTCCATTAAAATTCATTTTTTTGGTACATAGAAATATAATTGATTTTTGTATTTTGTTTTTGCATACTCTTGTAGAGATCATTCCCACCAGCAGTGTATGAGAATTCCAGTTGCTCTGCAAACTCATCAGTACTTGGTATTGTCATTTTTTTCTTTTTAAAAAAAATTTATTTTTTTAATTTATTTTAATTTTGGCTGCGTTGGGTCTTCGTAGCTGCACACGGGCTTTCTCTAGTTGTGGTGAGCCAGGGCTACTCTTTGTTGCGGTATGCAGGCTTCTCATTGCAGTGGCTTCTCTTGTTGCAGAGCACGGACTCTAGGTGCACAGGCTTCAGTAGTTGTGGCTTGTGGGTTCTAGAGCGCAGCCTCAGTAGTTGTGGCGCACGGGCTTAGTTGCTCTGCGGCATGTGGGATCATCCCGGACCAGGGCTTGAACCCGTGTCCCCTTTATTGGCAGGTGGATTCTTAACCACTGCGACACCAGGGAAGCCCCATTTTTTTCTTTACTTTCTTTCTTTTCCTTTTCCTCTCTCTCTCTCTCTCTCTTTCTCTCTTTTATTTAGTTTTAGCCATTCTAATGGGTGTATAGTGGTATCTCATTGTGGTTTTAATTTACCTTTTCCTGATGACTAATGATGTAGCATCTTTCCATAAGCTTTTTTGCCATCTGATATTTTCTTTGGTGAAAGATCTAAGTCTTTTGCCCATTTATCAAGTTGTTTGGTTGTTTTTTTCTTAATATTCAGTTTTGAGACTTTTAAATGTATGCTGGATATAAGTTCATTATCAGATATGTAATTTGCAAATGTTTTCTACCTATTTGTGGTGTATCTTTTCATTCTCTTTATAGTGTCTTTTGAAGAACAGAGGGTCTTAATTTTGATGAAATCCACCTTATTAATTTTTCTTTTATGGATTGTGCTTTTGATATTATATGTAAAAATTTTTTGCCTAATCCAAGATCACAAAGGTTTGCTCTTATTTTTTTTTCCTAGAAGCTTTATAGTTTCTGATTTTGGATTTCGGTCTATGATCCATTTTGAGTTGCTTTTAAAATAGGGCACAAGTTATGAATTGACATTAATTTATCTTTTTTGCATATGGATACCTAATTGTCCTGGTGCCATTTGTTGAAAACATTATCCTTTTTACATTGCATTGCCTTTACAAAATTATGGAAAATCAATTCACCATATATTTGTGGGTCTATTTCTGGACTCTTTATTCCATTGAACTATGTGTCAGTGCTTTCTCTGATACCACACTGTCTTAATTACTGTCTATTTATAATAAGCCTTTGCCTTAATCTGCTCAGGCTGCCATAACAAAATGCCATAGACTGGGTGGCTTAAACAAGAAATTTATATTCTCATAGTTCTGGAGGCTAGAAGTTTGAGATCAGGATGCTAGCATGATCCGGTTCTGGTGAGAGTTTTCTACCTGGCGTGCAATCAGCCATGTTCTTACTGCATCCTCACATGGACTTTGTGCTTACACAGAAAGAGATACTTCTCTTTTTTCCTCGTTTTATAAGACCACTAATCCCATCATGAAGACAGCACTCTCATGACCTAATCTAACCCTAACTACTTCACCAAGGCCCCATTTCCAAATACCATCATATTGGAGCTTATGGTTTCAACATATGAATTTTGGAGGGACACAGTCAGTCCATAACAACCTTGAAAACAAGTACTATGAATCTTCCCATCTTGTTGTTCTTTTTCAAAATTGTTTTGACTATGCTAGTTCCTTTGACTCTCCATATAACTTTTAAAATCAGTTTGTCAATTTTTATTTAAAATCTTTGGGAAGAATTGACATTTTAACAGTATTGAGTCTTTTAATTCATGAACATAGAATATGTCTCCAATTATTTGTTTTCTTTGATTTCGTTCACCAGGGTTTTATAGTTTTCAGCATACAGGATGGGGATGGGTGTGGGAGCGAGGTCCAAGAGGGAGGGGATATAGGTATACATATACCTGATTCCCTTCATTGTACATCAGAAACTAACACAACATTGTAAAGCAATTTTACTCCAATAAAAATATAAATAAAAATAAATAAAAATAAAGTAAAATAAAATAAACTAAACCTAAGTATTTCACATTTTTTGGTGCTCTTATAAATGGTACTCTTTTTTTTTTTTTTTTTTTGTGGTATGCGGGCCTCTCACTGTTGTGGCCTCTCTGGTTGCGGAGCACAGGCTCGGGACGCGCAGGCTCAGCGGCCATGGCTCACGGGCCTAGCCACTCCGCGGCATGTGGGATCTTCCCGGACCGGGGCATGAACCCGTGTCCCCTGCATCGGCAGGCGGACTCTCAACCACTGCGCCACCAGGGAAGCCCCAATGGTACTCTTTTTAAAATTCAGTTTCCAATTGTTCATTGCTGGAATGTAGAAATACAGTAGATTTTATTTATTGATCTTGTATCCTGTAGCCTAATTAAACTCGCTTATAAGTTCTGGTTGTTTTTGTTTTGTTTGTAGATATTTTGAGATTTTCTATGTAGAAAAGCATATTGTCTGTGAATAGAGATAATTTTCTTTCTTCTTACCAATCCATATGTCTTTTAGGTCTTTTCTTGTCTTATTGTACTCTCTAGACCTCCAGTATGTTGTTAAATGGGAGTGGTGAGAGCATTCTTGTTCCTGATCTTAGGGAGAAAAAGTTTATTTAGTTTTTCATGATCAAAAATGATGCTAGTTGTAGGGTTTTTTGTTTACCTTCTTTATCAGATTGAAAAAGTTGCCTCTATTCCTAGTTTGCTATAAGTTTTTATCATAAACAAATATAGAACTTTGTTAAATCCTTTTTCTGCATCTACGGGGGTAATAATGTGGCTTTTCATCTTTAGTCCGTTGATGTGGTAAATTAGATTGATTTTCAAATGTTGAATAGCCTTTCATTCCTGGGATAAATTCCACTTTGTTATTATACATTATTCTTTTTATGTGTTGCTAGATTTGATTTACTAGTGTTTTGTTGAGGATTATCTTCATGTTATGTTCATGTGGAATGTTGATCTGTAGTTTTTTTTTTTATGTTACCATCTGGTTTTTGTATCAGGGTATTGCTGGCCTCCTAAATGAGTCATCAGTGTTCCCTCCTCTTTTACAGTCTGGAAGAGTTATGAAAACTGGTATTATTTCTTCCTTATGTCCTCTGAAAAAAAATGCACAACCTAAAAGTTGAGAGTTATGTTTTATTTGGCGGACATTCTTAGGACTTCAAGCCCAGGAGGCAGGATCTCAATTAACCCTGAGAAACTCCGAGAGGGCGAGGGGGAGCTAGGATATGTAGGAGTTTTGCAGCAAAGGGCAGGTAGTCGGAAGTCAATAGATTATTGTTAATTAAAGAAAACCAGATATCTCAAGTTAAGGAATTTAGCGCTTTTCTATGGGAATATGCAAGAGTCCTGGCTCTCTGAAATCATTCCTTTGATATGCACCTCAGCTATCTGGGGCCATTATCCTGTATGTTCTCATCCTGAGTTCCCTCAGGGCTTACCAGCTCATCATTGGAGGTGGCTGCAAACGCTGATGACTGTGCATTCCTTTGTTTACAGATATGGCAGGCAATATTTTATTTCTCACTTAGATATTTGGTAGAATTTTAATATTTGAAGACATTTGGGCCTAAGTTTTCTGTGTTGGAAGGTTTTTAAGTGTACATTCTTTAATAGATATAAGACTATGCTAATAATCTATTTCTTCTGAAGTGAGCTTTGGCAGTTTTGAGTCTCATGGAATTTGTTTCATTTAAATTTTTGAATTTGTGAGCATAGACTCGTTTTTATTATTCCCTTATCTTTTTAATGTATGTAGGAACTATAGTGGTGTCCCCTCTTACTCCTGATATTTGTAACTTGTTTCTTCTCTTTTTTTCCTTCACCATTCTAGCTAGATGCTTATCAATTTAATAGATCTTTTCAAAGAATCAAGCTTTTCATTTCATTGATCTTCTTTATATTTTTTTTCTCCTGGTCTCACTTTCCTTGTTTTCTGCTCTTAATTATTTCCTTCAGTCTGTGTCGGGTTTGATTTACTCTTCTATTTCCAGTTTCTTAAGGTGATGTTTTAGATAATTGATTTTAGACCTTGCTGTGGGTTTGTTTTCTAATATAAGTAGTGCTTCAGTTGCATCCCATAGATTTTGATTTAAGATTTTTTTTGATGTGGACTATTTTTAAAGTGTTTATTGAATTTGTTACAATATTGCTTCTGTTTTCTGTTTTGGTTTTTTGGCTGTGAGGCATGTGGGATCCTAGCTCCCTGACAAGGGATCAAACCTGTACCCCCTGCATTGGAAGGCGAAGTCTTAATCACTGGACTGCCAGGGAAGTCCCCCCCATAGATTTTAATTTTATTTATTTATTTATTTTAAAATTTACTTATTTGGTTGTGCTGGGTCTTAGTTGCGGCAAGTGGGCTCCTTAGTTGTGGCGTGAGGGTTCCTTAGTTTCGTCATGTGAACTCTTAGTTGTGGCATGCATGTGGGATCTCGTTCCCTGACTAGGGATCGAAGCAAGGCCCCCTGCATCAGGAGCATGGAGTCTTAATCACTGCCCCACCAGGGAAGTCCTGGATTTTGATATTTTAAAATTTTGATCAATTAAAACGTTTCTAATTTCCCTTGTGACTTCTTCTTTGAGTCATGGGTTATTTACAACTATCTTGTCTAATTTCCAAATATTTGGGGACTTTCAAGGTATTTTTTTGTTAAACATTCCTAGTTTACCTCCTTAATTGCCTTAGAATATATTTTGTATGATTTCAATTATGTTAAATATTCCAAGTTTTTTTTTTCCCCTAGAATATGGTCTGCCTTGGTGAATATTCTGTATACTCCTAAAGTCAATGTATATTCTGCACTTGTCAGGTGAAATGTTTAAATATGTCAGGTCAAGTAAATTGATGATGTTGTTTAGATCTTCTGTTTTCTCATATTTTTTTCTATTTATACCATCAATTATTTAGAGAAGAGTATTAAACTCTCCAGCCATAGTTTTGTACTTGTCTATTTCTCCTTTCAGCTTTATCCATTTTTGCCTTGTATCCTTTGAAGCTACATTATTTAGTCCATATGAAACAGTAGGGAAGGGGGCAGGGCACAACCTTTAAAAGAATGACATAGCTGTTGAAGATGTGACATAAACTGGTTAGAACCAACTAGGTCCAAGATGGTGGAAGATTCAACTTCCAGTGGACCTTGAGCCTCATTATACACTCATTGTAATATATTAACATGCTAAATGACACACCCACCAGCACCATGACAGTTCCAAGGCTGACCATAAAAGGCTGAAAAGTGGGTGGTGGCTCAATTCCTGGAAATATCCGCCCCTTCCCCAAAATAGTTGGAATAATCCTCCCACTCATTAGCCTATGAAATTACCCAGCCCATAAAAACTAACCACCCCATATTTTGGGGCCTCTTGCCTTCTGAGATGACCCACACTCTGTCTTTGGAGTGTGTTTCTCCCAAAGCCATTCTTGCCTTTTTAGAGGGACTGTATTCTGTCTATGGAATGTGTATCTCTCTAAATAAATCCACTTCTTACCTACCACTTAGTCTTTCACTGAATGCTTTCTGTGATGAGACATAAAGAATCTGAGCTTTGTTAAGTCCTGAGACCAGTTGTGTGACCTCAATTAAAAGACAGTGTGTTCAAGTCCCAATCTGAGTTGTGTGGTTTCACATACATATTTAGGATTGTGATATAGTCTTGGTGAACTGACTCCTTTCCATTAATGTAATGTTCCTCTATCTCTGGCAATATTCTTTGTTCTGAAGTCTACCTTTCTAATATTAATATAGACACTCCAGCCTTTTTTTTTGGTGTTAACATGATATGTCTTTTCCCATCTTTTTACTTTTATTCTGTGTTTTTATATTTAAAATGGGTTCCTATAGACAGCATATATTGGGTCTTGCTTTTTTTTTTTTTAATCCAATCTGACAATCTCTGTATTTTTTGGTTTATTGCAGAGTTTAAACTATTTATATAACTATTGACATGTGTTGACTGAAAAAAAAAAGCACAACCCAAAAGTTGAAAATTATGTTTTATTCGGTAGACTTACTGAGGATATAAGCCCAGGATAATACAGCTTCTCAGATAGCTTTGAGGGATTGTTCTGAAGAGGTAAGGGAAGAGCCAGGATGTATAGGAGTTTTTGAAAAAGAAAAAAAAAGAAAAAACAGGTAGTCAGAACATCAAAAGATTACTGCTAATTAAAGAAAGCCAGACTTTGAATTTAGCGCTTTTCTATGTATGGGAAGATGCAAGAGTCTGGGCTTACTGAAATTATTCCTTTGATATGCACGTCAACTATCTAGAGCCAGTATCCTGTTCTTTCCCATCCTGAATCCCCTCAGGGTGCACCGCTGGGGTGGCTGCAGAGGCTGATGTCTTGATGGCCTCAACATCCTTTGTTTACTGAAATGGCAGGCTGAAAGGACTCTAGAGTGAAACCTAGAGGAGTTAAGCTCACAAACAGTACGTTGGCCCACCACAGGATCTTCACTAGTGATTTTTTCTCAACAGACCAACTTTGGAATGGGGAACAAAGCTTTCAAACTAAAAGAAAAAGGAGCGACAGATTGTCAGCCTCCAACTAACATCCCAACCAGGTTTATGTACGTACAAAACTTATCCTTACAAGTACTTACTTAATTGGGAATTAAAGGAAATCTCACCCTGAAAATGACTAAGATGGAGCTCTTTATTGTGTTTTCAGTTAAGTTAGAGAAAGCCGGCTTGATAAAACAACTCTTCAGAAACATTTGGCAGTCAGTTGAATAGACTGGGATTCTAAACAGGGAATTCCCAGAACTCTTAATTTTCAGTTTAGTTGGAGATCATCTCACTGATACAAATTAAAGAAAATATAGCTGGGCAAGTCAATCTTTTAATATCATTTAGGTGGCAGACCAGTTTTTTGGAGAATGAAAAGTAACTGTTTTTGTCTTGCAAATCTCTACAAATCAGAAATGTAAATACAGTCCACAGTGACCTGAGACTGAGGCTAATTCACTCAATCAGATAGAACCTGAAACCAAGGGAGAACAAAAAAGGGAAATAAGGCCTTTTTAAACTCAAACCACTGGAAAGGCTCCCTCAGCCCAAATCTGATTCATAGCCTCCTTAATGGTTTATCAAGGACAAATACAAATCTTAAAAGTCTTTTCCACAAATAGTAAAAGCCTTAGTCATCTGAGTAAATAAATTTAACTTATTCCAACTGTTATTTACAAACTGGTAAGTTTATATTGTAATACCTGATTCATAACTAAGTGTTAAAGTGAAGCTATGAGATCTCTAGTTTTGTCTGTTTATATGTCTGTATGTACATTATACATATGAGATGTCTCTACCTCCAGAAAATATTATCAAAACTGAATTTATAAAAGAGTTCTATCTAACTGACTTAAAAGTAAGTGCTTACAAATTAAATGTTTCTAAATATAAAGGAAGCAGGCCAGAATGACTTTCAGGTTCACATAATCTAGGAAATATTAATATTAAATTAATATCTGGTATTAAAGCTAGCTTAAGCTTGTTGATTTAATCAATACAGACATGTCTTACTTTTATTGTACCTAGGTATACTGAAGGTCAGTAAGTTCATGTTATTTCTATTGCAGAGTTTATCAGCAAAAAAAAAAAGAAAAAAGAAAAAAATTAACTTTGGTATGATGATATTTTCATAAGTTATAAAATAAAGATAAATGAGGTAAGAATTTTCAATGTACACTCTAGGAATAATTATGTTTTGGGTGTGTCTACGTAAAATAGTTTCTGCAGATTTTTTTTTTTTTTTTTTTTGGCTGTGTTGGGTCTTCATTGCTGCATGTGGGCTTTCTCTAGTTGCAGTGAGTGGGGGCTACTCTTCATTGCAGTGAGCAGGCTTCTCATGGTGCTTGTTGCGGAGCATGGGGCTCTAGACGCGTGGGCTTCAGTTGTTGCAGCACGTGGGCTCAGTAGTTGCGGCACGCAGGCTCAGTAGTTGTGGCGCACCAGCTTAGTTGCTCCACGGCATGTGAGATCTTCGAATCCGTGTTCCCTGCATTGGCAGGCGGATTCTTAACCACTGCGCCACCAGGGAAGTCCCTGATAACTTTTAGATAATACTGTTACTCAAAAAACTGTGTTTGCCTCTTGAACCAAAAGATACAACCAAGCCAAAGACTGGGAGAAGGAAGGATTTATTACTTGCAGCAAGTAGAGAGAACATCAGGGATCTTTTCCAAAGCACTGTCTCCCCAAACAGCAAAATTGGGGAAGTTTTAAGCTAAGGGTACATGCATATTCACGAAGGGGCTTGGGTGGTGTATGCGTATTCATGAAGGGGCTTGAGCAGAGGAGAATTCAGCATAGAATTGGGGCAAAGTTCAACAGAGTCCAAGCTTCAGTTGATTGAAATCAGAAAAGGTCAACATCATCATTCCATCCTCTATCTGGGTGGGGTCCTTAGTTCCTGCAGAACTCAAAGATATGTATCAGATTGTTATGTACATCCCTTGAGAAGGAACTAGGATCTATTTTATCCCTGAACTATTGTTTCTTGACTGTTTTTCCTTTGTTCCTGTATTCTCTCACTTCCCTTAAGATCATTAATTACTGAGACATGTTTTTAAGGGCTAGCACTGTGGCCAGGCTTAGACCACAAATTGACTTAGGCCCACAATGGCTTCTCTTATGTTAGGAAAGCCATACCTGGTTCTCTTTCTCCGGGGAGCCCCTCCCCTATCTGCTTACAATACCACTGAATTAGGTAAGAAATTACAAAACTCTAATGAAAAACACGATAACTTCATCCAGATCAATAGGAATTAATTACCTGGGGCTGAATGAACTGATAAATATGGTTTATAATGTTATGACTTTTTTCTGAAATATACTGGCTAAACATCTTGAGGCAGTTGATCATATATTTATCTCTACGTAGAATAATTATAATAGAGCAACTCTAGATATGGGAAGAAGCAACAAGGGAAAATACTTCCTGGATTATAAGAGGCTAGTAAGAAAAGAGAGCCAGAGAATTTCAGATTATCAACAGGGCCTAATCCAAAAAATACCCCAGCACATTGAGTGGCCTATCAACAGAATCCTCACCTGATCCAGCAGTGAGCCTTCCTAGGGTAGTGGGGCAAAATTGGTCATGAAATGCCTACCAAATGTTGGTCAGATTTATGTCCAAGAGAGGGTGCTGTGGACAAAGAATGTCACCAGCCATTTTATTATAGTAAATAAAGGATGTTGAGACCATCAAGCCATCAGCCACTGCAGCTGCTCCTGATGGCGCACCTGGAGGGAATTCAGGATGTAGAAAAAAACAGGTTACTGACCCTAGATTGTTAAGGTTCATATCAAAGGAATAATTTCAATAAACCCAGACTCTTGCCTCTTCCTATTCACAGAAGAAGGCTAAATTCATTAACTTGCAATGCCTGGTTTTCTTTAATTAGCAGTAATCTTTTGATGTTCTGACTACCTCTTTCTTTATGTTTGTTTTTTTGCAAAAACTCCTCTATATCCTGGCACCTCCCTTACCTCTTTGCAACAGTCCCTCAGAGTTATCTGAGAGGCTGTATCCTGGACTTAAGTCCTCAGTAGGCTCACCAAATAAAACATAATTTTCAACTTTTAGGTTGTGTATTTTTTTTTCAGTCAACTTGTCTTTCCTTAGATTTGGGGATAATTGGTTGCCCTGCAACCTCAGGTCACTGATGGGTTAAAGAAAATTGTAAATTTTCAGATTATCTGAATTTTTAAAATTGTTATGAAGATGAGAGCAAGACTTTTCCAGCTTTCTACATCCTAAATGGAACATAGAAGTTTTATTCTGCTTTTTTCCCCTAAATTTTTCTCTCTGTGCTGTTCAGATATTTTCTGTTGACCACTCCTTGAGTTCACTCACCTTGTCTTCTGTTTTATCCAGTTCGTTAAACCATTTTAGTTAGTTCTTTTTATTTTATTTTATTTTTCTTTTTTGGCTGTGTGGTGTCTTCATTGCTACACGTGGGCTTTCTCTAGTTGCAGCGAGTGGGGGCTACTCTTCATTGTGGTGCGCAGGCTTCTCATTGAGGTGGCTTCTCTTGTTGTGGAGCACGGGCTCTAGGCACGCGGGCTTCAGTAATTGTGGCATGCAGGCTCAGTAGTTGTGGCGCACAGGCTTAGTTGCTCCGCGGCATGTGGGATCTTCCCAAACCAGGGCTCGAACCATTGTCCCCTGCATTGGCAGGCGGATTCTTAACCACTGTGCCACCAGGGAAGCCCAGTTAGTTCTTAATTTTAATCCCTAGAATGTGCATTTATTTTTTACAAATTTTAATTGTCTTTTCTAAATCTCCATCTTTTCATCTATTTCTCCACCTTTCCCCTTATTTTCTTGAAAAGATTAATCATAGTTATGTTAAAGCCCCTGTTTGATATTTCTAATATCTGAATCGTTTACGGATTTGTTTCTATTATCTGGCTTTTTTTTTTTTTTTTAAATGTGTTGTTCTTTTAAATTAGATGCTGGACATTGTAATTGAACATTTGTAGAGGCTCTGGATGATATGTTATATATGCTTAAAGAAGGTTAGCATTTCTTTTGTCAGGAAGATAGGGTAGAAATAGACTGACTTATTTCTGTTGAGCCTTTGTTTTATGTTTGTTATTTCGGCTTTGTCTTTCCCCTAGGGCACAGTGTTTATTCTTAAGACTTGTTTCTTATTACTAGGCTATGGCCCCTTTAGGGTCTCAATAGAAAGCCTGATGTGTTTACCAAGGTCGAAAACAAACATTTGTCTCTCCAGTACCACATAGTTGCTGAAATCTCTGCTCAGGTCTTTTTTTTTTTTAGTATATTTATTTATTTTTGGCTGTGTTTGGTCTTCGTTGCTGCGCGTGGGCTTTCTCTAGTTGCAGTGAGCGGGGGCTACTCCTCATTGCGGTGCCCGGGGTTCTCATTGAGCTGGCTTCTCTTTGTTGGGGAGCATGGGCTCTAAGCTCATGGGCTTCAGTAGTTGTGGCACGTGGGCTCAGTAGTTGTGGCTTGTGGGCTCTAGAGCACAGGCTCAGTAGTGGTGGCACATGGGCTTAGTTGCTCCATGGCATATGGGATCTTTCCTGACCAGGGCTCAAACCCGTGTCCCCTGCATTGGCAGGCGGATTCTTAACCACTGTGCCACCAGGGAAGTCCGTCTGCTCAGGTCTTTAAGCACTCCAAATACTGTTTTTCACTGAGTTTCTTGGTGTCTTGTTTTGAGCATCTAAAATTTTTGAGTTGGCCAATGACTTTGAAATTTGGTTGCAGGTTTTTAGGCTCTTTCTTCATTATTCTTTTCTTTTTTCCTTCAAAAAGACTGCTTGAGCATTATTTCTCTGCATTGTGATTTGAAAAATAAAATGCCTTCAGGAAAAGAGCTGGGATGAATGTGGAACTCAACTGGTATGCTTCCCTTCTCTCAAGAATCAAAAACCTCCAAGTCCTGCTTCCATTGATTGCTCTGCAGTGCTTTCACCTGTTGATTTATATATTTGTCTAGCCTTTTTAGTTGTTCTCAGCAGGAGAGTTAGTTAAGTGTAAGTTACTTCAGTAAGACCAAAACTGGAAGTTTCTATATGCTCTCTAGTTCCCCTTGCTTGTACTAGTAATCAAGGAGAGGTCAAAGCAGGAAGGATAAAATCATTTATTATTTATACCCTACTTATTTCCCAGATGGGTTTGTGGCAGGCCACCTGGTTTTCCAGGAGCAACCCCTAGACTTTAGGAGAGCTCTGAGGCCAGGCTTGCATGGAAATAACCATAGCTAGCCTCCAGTCCTGACTCTGCCCTAACCAGCTGTATGACTTTAGACAAATTGCTCGTTTTCTTTGAATATAATTTTCTCTGTACCTAAAATAGGATTAGTAGTTGACATGCTTACAGGAATATTATGAGGATGAGCAGTGAAAGTACAGGAAAATCTTTTGAAAAACTGTAAAAGTCTGCAGAGACAGAGCATCTCTTATGTTTCACCCTACAGCCCAGAAATAGCACAGAACCAGGAGTGAGGATCCCAGGATATTGGTTTGGCTTAGCCACTAACTAGCTGTTGACTCTGGGTAAATCATTTCATTCTTCCTGATCTGTACTTTGAGAGTTTATCAAACTGTAAATGATAAGAGAAAAAGAAAACATTTAAACAATGAAGCCCAAGCTTGTGAGCCAACAGTTACTCAAGGGGAGGTATCAGCCGGATTAATTCTCTTCCTCTCCGCAGTTGGGTGTTATCAATTGTACCTGCATTTAAAGGAAACTTGGATCTGCTGGACAAGTGAGATGAGTGCTGTAGCCTGCATTTAGAAGATGAACATGGATTTTTCACGCCTTCTAGAGGAAAAAGAAAGAGGGAAGAGGAAGGGCAAGAGAAGACAGATGTGATCACTGGCATCATTTCACCTGGACTGAACGCTAGGCTCTGTGCCTATAACTATACCTGGGCTTGACCCCAGAACTGGCAATTTTCTAACGTAAAAATGAAAACAGAGATAAAGTGTGTGCTAGGATGAGTCAGAGAGACTTCGCAGTCATACTGAGATTGTAATCAGATGTCAGCTTGAAAATATCTTTAATTTTCCTGAGTTTCTATAAGAATGTACGATAGTAGACTACAACTGCAAGTTTACCTACTCTTTTTCAAATTCTTTTTCTGTATTAAATTACTTAATTTTCCTAATCATCTTGTCAAATGGCATTGGGCAATTAGGCGGGGCAAGAATAACAGAAGGGGCCCAGAGAGGCAAAATGAGTTGCTCTAGGTTGCAGAATATAACACACATTTACTCTGGTAGGGCTTTTATGTTTGTGTGTACATGTGTGTGTGTGTGTGTGTGTGTGTGTGCATGGAGCTAGGGAAATAGAGATATGTTTTCCTATTTTGGTGGTTGTTATCATCATCTACATACCCAATAATCTAAGCCAGAAATCTGTGTTTGTTTGTTTCACTTATTTTACAGATCTTTATTGATTGCCTAATATTGTGGCAGGCCTTGAGCCTGGGGATACAGTGGTGAACAAGATAAAGAGCCTGTGCTTGATGAGATCATGGTCTACTGGGAGACAACTAAACATTTAGAGCACTAAATGCTCTGTAGTCTTCTGCAAGAGCATGTTGCAGTAGGGGTGTGGGGAAAGGGCTCTTAAGTCTCATCTGGAGGGAATCATGGAAAGCTTCATTGAAGAGTATCCTTGCAACAGAGACTTGAAGGTGGTGTGGGAATTTTCCAGGTAAGTAAATAGGAGCAGGGTGTTGGAGGCAGAAGGAACAGCATCCACAAACAGGCACAAGGGAACATCAAGTGTTTAGGGAACAACATACAGCTCAGTATTACTGACAGGTAGGAGCAGGAAGAAAATAGATCATTTTGAACAATTTTGAAGAATTAACTTCCCCCTTTCATTTACTCCCTTATGCCCAATTAGTCACCACATCCTGTAGATTTGTTTCCTTCTCTCCATCTACTGCTTTGGTTAGAGCTTCACCATGTCTGACCTGGACTATTGCTTTTGTCTCCTGACTGGTCTCCCTGTCCCCAGTGTGCATCCTTCCAATCCATTCTCCTCTTGCCTCCGCAGCTGGTTCCAAATAAGCCCAAACTTTTAGCCTGGCTTACAGAGCCCATCTCCATCTGGCACTTGACTACATCTCCAGACTTATTTCTTGATAAACTACCACCGTCTCATTCACATTTCCCCCCTCCATTCCTTAACTAATTTCTTAATTTATTTTGTCCCTCCTTCATTAGTTTCTCAAAAATTTGCCTCTGTTCTTTAGCTATTTTTTTAACATCTTTATTGGAGTATAATTGCTTTACAATGGTGTGTTAGTTTTTGCCTTATAACAAAGTGAATCAGTTATACATATACATATATCCCCATATCTCCTACCTTTTGCATCTCCCTCCCTCCCACCCCTCTAGGTGGTCACTAAGCACCGAACTGATCTTCCTGTGCTATGTGGCTGCTTCCCACTAGCTATCTATTTTACGTTTGGTAGTGTATATATGTCCATGCCACTCTCTCACTTTGTCCCAGCTTACCCTTCCCCCTCCCCGTGTCCTCAAGTCCATTCTCTAGTACGTCTGCATCTTCAGCTATTTTTTACAGCCTCCTTAGTGTGTCAGGGAAGTCTTCACCTCTGTGCCTTTGTTTCAGTTTCTCCCTCTGGTGGTATATCTTTCCCCTTCTCCATCAGTGATTCCCTACTTACCTTTCAAAACTTTCCAGACTCAGGGCCAATGTTACCAACTCTGTAAAGCCTTTCTTGACACACGTCTTTCCTCACTGATTTGTAATTCTTTCATGGCAGAGGCAATATCCCATTCATCTTTGTGTCCTCAGCACCCAGAACTGTGCCTGGGTGATGGTGAATACTTAACAAATATTTGTTAAATGGATTAGTAAAAGACTTCCTAGCAGTCATTTAGAATTGAATCATGTACAGTCCTTCATTCTGTTGTTTTCTAGCAACTGTCTTTCCTGTACAAAATGATGCTAAGTTTTCTGAGTACAGAGATCCTTCTCTTATTTTTCTTCTCCATACTACCCCGTGCCTAGTTCTGTGCTGGGCAGCGCTCCTGCTGATGTGCCTGTTAGGAATTCCTGCAGAATTCTTAGACCTGACCCTGCAAAATAGTCTTTAGAACATATAAATATTTAACTTGAGAGTTGCACTCCTCCTCTACAGAGAAGGGCAGGAACAGCAAAGGAGGGCCCAGGGCAAAATGGGCCAATCAGGAAATCCTTCTCTCTCATCTCCAGCCCATCCCTTCAGAGTCAAGGTCTTGTGGAGCTGAGTTTTTCTTTCTGTCCTTCACTGAGGCACCAGAAGGAATCCTGCAAACTGGAGTAAGTAATGGTCTCGGAGGAGGGCAGGAACCTGATTTGCCAGATTTCTTAATTGATCATATTTAGACCAAATTCAAGTAGTTCTGTGCCTATACAGGAAAGTCCTGATTTAAAAAACAAAAGTTGTTTATGTATGTTGAATAAAATTATATTTAAATGGTTGAAGAGATCACAGTAAAAAACAAAAAACAATTCCATAAAATTGAAGGAAAATTTCTACAAAGTAAAAAAAATCTCAGATGAACCTATATTATAACTTTGAATGTTTATCTATTAAGGTTGCTTATAGTGAGGCTCAAGTGTTTGTTTCTTTATTCTCTCATTTTGTTTTAAAACTTTCTTTACTGGGGATAATTAACATTCATACTGATTATTCTACATGTAGGTTTCTTTTATTTATCTCATTAGGTACTCTCTTAGATGCTCCAAAAACAATTCTCATGCTACATTATAGTCAGGAACTGGAAAGTCTGTTAATCTTGGTTTCTCAGTAGTATGTTGGGGGCTGTGGTCTTCCCAGCCCTCTGCCTCCTTGTTTTCTTCTTACTCAGCACAGCTCAGTGGGGCCACCTGGAGGCTAACAGGAGTAGTTGCCCTCTAACCCTTCCTTACGGGGACTGAAGAGAGTCCTTTTTAGTTCGGGTCCTGGAGCCCTGGGTGAGCCACTGATTCATTTCAGTTCCCTTGCCCTTCATTTCTCTTTTCCTATCTTATTACCCCTTCCTTTGCTATTCACAATAGGAAGTAGAAGTCTATATTTCATTGTTTATTATTTTAGAATTATGTTTCCAATTTTCTCAATTCTTAAAGAAATCAACTAAATCTCTAAATATTTTTAGTTTTGTTTTCCTGTGGGTAACTGGCCCTAAAAGTTCTATCTGGCCCCATATTATAGAACAACTAATCTTTCAGCCTTGGCTCTGAATTTGTTTTTCAGGAGAGCAGGAGATGGAGAAAACAAATGGAAGAGAGGGCATTGCTCTGTCCACAGTGGAGATTGGCATAGAGAACCCAGGGCTGGAGCTCACGGTAACTCACCAGTTTAGTTTCTGCACATCTCTGTGGGCTGATGCATGGCCTCATGTACGGTCTTTGATTGCTCGCAATCCCTATCACCCCTGGAAGGGCCTTATGACTGACCTCAACTCTACCTGTGCTTACAGGAAGAAGGAATAAATCCTGAGGGAACCAGGAAGACTGAAGAGCGAGGACACAGCCTTGGGGATGGATTGGAACCCCTAACTCAACAGAGGTACAGGTGTTCTGGCATTGATTCAGTTAAGGCCTAGGGTTGGCTAGTATGGTTGGTGGACTCAGAAGAGGTCAAACTTACCCTGTTCTCAGGAGCTTATGATCTATGTTGTCGAAATAAGACTCACAGCCACCTGCTGTTACCAAGTGCACATATACATTTTTATGTAATTAATTGTTACATAAACCTGTGCCATAAGTAACGAGTTCAGCGATATCAGTGTTGGTTGGACCGGCAACAAAAAGAACAGAAATGAGAATAACAACAACTAACATTTATTGAGTACTTACTATTGTGCAGAATGCTTTACGAAACGAATTCATTTAATTTTCATGCCAACAGGTGGGTACTAATTTTAGTCCCCTTTTTCAATTAGAAAATTGAGGCTTAGATATTAACTTACCCATATAATTTTTTTAAAATAGCTCTTTTGGAATACTCAGATTTGGGGATGAGGAGAAAGAGAAATCAGAAATTTAAAAAGATGGAGAAGGACCCACCAAAAGAGATAATAGAGAAAGGTAAAAAGTACAGTCTTGAAAGTCAAAAGGGAAGAAAGTGTCAAGAATGAAGGTACAATGAATCCACAATGTTCTGTGTATCAGGAGACAAGGAAGGAGAAAAATCTCTGAATTTGGTCATGGTCATAATCGCAGAAGTAATGTCTATAGAAGTTGTTGGGGTAAAATAGGTCAGCTGGAAGCTGTGTTCCACGGTGTGGAAAAGAGTCTGGGTATTTATAAAAAAGTGCAGGGTTTTCCTGGTGGCGCAGTGGTTGAGGGTCCACCTGCCGATGCAGGGGATGCGGGTTCGTGCCCCGATCAGGCAGGATCCCACTTGCCTCGGAGCTGCTGGGCCCGTGAGCCATGGCCGCTGAGCCTGTGCGTACGGAGCACAGGCTCCGCAATGGAGAGGCCGCAGCAGTGAGGGGCCCGCGTACTGCCAAAAAAAAAAAAAAAAAAAAAAAGTGCGGAAGTCATACGTTGAGAAGCTTAAAAGAGGATATTGGATAGTTTCTAAAGGGAATATATGGATATGTGTTTTTTCTTTTTCTTTTTTGGCTGTGTGGTGTCTTCATTGCTACTCGTGGGCTTTCTCTAGTTGCAGCGAGTGGGGGCTACTCTTCATTGTGGTGTGCAGGCTTCTCATTGTGGTGGCTTCTCTTGTTGTGGAGCATGGGCTCTAGGTGCGTGGGCCTCAGTGGTTGTGGCACGCGGGCTTCAGTAGTTGTGGCACACGGGCTTAGTTGCTCCGCGGCATGTGGGATGTTCCCGGACCAGGGCTCGAACCCGTGTCCCCTGCATGGGTAGGCAGATTCTTAACCACTGTGCCACCAGGGAAGTCCTGGATATGTCTTTTCTTCTCTTTATTTTTAGGAATTAACTAAGTGACTTCATAGAGAAAACAAGCTTAACTTTTTTTTGGGGGGGGGTGGTACGTGGGCCTCTTACTGTTGTGGCCTCTCCTGTTGTGGAGCATAGGCTCTAGACGCTCAGGCTCAGCGGCCATGGCTCACGGGCCTAGCTGCTCCACGGCATGTGGGATCTTCCCGGACCGGGGCGTGAACCCGTGTCCCCTACATCGGCAGGCGGACTCTCAACAACTGCGCCACCAGGGAAGCCCAAGCTTAACTTTTTAAATTCTATATTCTTCTCCAGAATTTCACATCTAGATACAAATTGATATATATCAATGTGGACATTACCACTTTGTATTTTTGTTTTTCCACTTATTTTATACATCACATTTCTATGAATTGACAGTAAGCTTTCTATAAATTTTCATGCTTACATAATATTTCATACTCTGTTTAGCAATATAGTGGTTAATGTGAATTCTAGAATCAGACTGCTTAGGTCTATATATGAACTCTACCCAGTGATGTGCTGGTATATGTTTAAGAAATGGCTCTCCAAGAGTAGTTTTTTTTTGCGGTACGCAGGCCTCTCACTGTTGTGGCCTCTCCCGTTGCGGAGCACAGGCTCCGGACGCGCAGGCTCAGCGGCCATGGCTCACGGGCCCAGCCGCTCTGCGGCATGTGGGATCTTCCTGGCCCGGGGCACGAACCCATGTCCCCTGCATCGGCAGGCAGACTCTCAACCACTGCGCCACCAGGGAAGCCCTCCAAGAGTAGTTTTGCCATGAATATTGGTTCATATTTTTGCTCGCCTTAGTGAGTAAGACCCTGGGTTGGCAAACTTTTTCTGTAAAGGGCCTGATAGTAAATATTTTAGGCTTTTCAGGCCATAGGGTCTCTGCCACAGCTACTCAACTGTGCCATTTTAGTGGGAACGCAGCCACAGATGATACTAAACAAATGGGCATGGCTGTGTTCTTAAAACTTTATTTATAAAAACAAGGATGGACTGGCCCACAGACCACAGTTTGCCGCTTCTTGATCTAGACAAAATAATAAATCAACCTTTGATTTGTAGCATTTGCCTGTAGTATAAATACTCTCAACATGGCTTATTTCAAGCTACCAATGGGATGTCATTGAATGAGGAGTTGGGAAGAGATGGGCAGTGGCATATCATTACATAAGATTTCCACCATACACACAGAAGAGAGAACCTTAAGAGCTTAGGTAACAGTAAAATGTAGCAAAATGATTCGGAGGTGTCCTGAGATTTATGACCTGTCTTGTTAAAAACCAGAAGCTTGGTGTCATAGTTATGGCATATTAGTCAGCCTCTGCCTCTTCCGGTAGCGTCAGGGCCTCCTGCTTTGCACCTGCCATGCTGTGGCTCAGCTTCCAGTGATGTGTCCTAGTGTGCCCAGTGGTTGTTGAGACAGTGGTCAAGCTACCTATAGATTAAAGCCTATTTAAACACAGGGCTGTGTCTTTCTCTATTAAACTTAAACCTTCTAACTTCTGTGGAGCCTTTAGAAGATTGTTTGATAATTGGTTTATATTTAGCCCAGTGACTGTGCTGGGCATAGAAAAGACAGAGTATAGATCCACCTTAAAGTGCCCTGCCCAAGTTAGGGAGTAGGTTCCATGAAGCTGTTGATCAGCTCTTGACTCTTCTAATACTGGGCTTAATTTTTTTAAAATTTCATTTAAAAAAATTGAAGTGTAGTTGATTTACAATGTAGGCTTGAATTCTTATTCTATTTTATTTTTTTCTGGCTGCATTGCACAGCATGCCAGATCTTAGTTCCCCAACCAGGGATGGAACCCGGGTCCCCTGTAGTGGAAGGGTGGAGTCTTAACCACTGGACCACTAGGGAAGTCTGTGGACCTGCCTACATTTTGTCAGATTGCTGTTGGTGTCTTAAACTGCTCTGATGTATAATTGTGTCCAGTTCCCTCAAATCTCATCAACTTTATATTTTCTCAGATGAAAAATTTGTTACATAGATGTTAAATCATGCTTTAAAGTTATAACTTGCATTTCTTTGAATCCTAGTAAAGCTATACATTTTCCCCATTTAGTTTACTTTCCGTATTTCTGTGTGTGGTTTGCTTTCCTTCTTTTACCACCTATAGTAGAATCTGGATTTTGAAACTCATTTCATTTCTGCTGAACTATTCAAATAGCACCCATACAGATTCTTGTTTCCAGTCCTTCCCACTTGCTACACACCTATCTTATATAGATTCTACCAGAACTGCCTAAAGCATGACTCTGAACTGCCTTGTTCAAAAACCTCTATCATTCCCCACTGGTTGGCATTCAAGTCTTCCCCACTCCTCCTGCTCTCCAGCCATGATTTGTACCTAACTTGACTTGCCAAAATTAACTCTTACAATTCCCTTTCTAATGCTACTCTATGCATTAGAATTAACCCTCAATTGTTCCTTAAACATAACTGCCTCTGTGTCATGTTTTCCATCATTCTCTCTGTGTCAAATGTCTTTTCATTTTACATCTTTCTGCCCAGATACAACATATCTTTTAAGGCCCAACTCAAGAGCAATCATGTCCATGATATTATCACAAATGGTCTTCCTCTTCCTCAACCTCACTGGCCGCAGTCCAAAGAGGCCCCTTCTTCCTCAAAACTCCCATAACATTTCTATTTGATCTTCTCTAATAACACTTAAAAGTTTTGACACTGTGTTACAGATTTATATGTATATTGCATCCCCTAAACTGGACTGTAAATACATTGAGGGCAGGATCCATGTCTACTTCATCCTTTTATCTCTTATAGCACCTGGTACAATGCTTTACCCATAGTATATACTCAAAAATTCAAAAATATTCAGAGTTCAATAGATACACTTTCGAAGTAGAATTGACAAGATTTGATGACGATTAAGGCCAGCCATTCTCAGGACACATACTCAGACCCCTGTCTTTATCCTTTCTTCTGTTCTTGGTTCCTCAGGATATCCTTAATCTGATCCTTCAGTGCAAACTATTTTAACTTCTCTTTCTTTTCATTACTCTTTCTGAATTTAGACATTTCTATAAAGCAATTTAGCAAAACATAAACATTTTAAAGAGGGTTCTTTCTGTTGTTGTTAGAATTCAAAAATGTTTGGTGGTGGTGAGGGGTGTTTGTTTTAAAGAACTGGTGAACTTGAGCACATCTGATGGCTGAAAGAAGGAGCCAGAAGAGTCAAAGAAAGAAAAGGAATGGACAATAGAAGAGGATGGAGATAGTGAGATAAATAATTGTCAGATAAGCCCTTAGGAGTTGCGAGGAGGTGGAATTGAGATCAAGAGTTGGAGGATTTGCTTTGGTAAGTGGGAAGGCCAGTTTTCCCTAAGATTTTAGAAAGGAGGCTCAGAAGCTATTGGGTCAGAGATGTGCTAAAGGATCTAGGTCAAAAGAGGCTGACTTTCTGTAAAACAGAGGGTATACCTGCTGAAAGCAAAGGAAACTAGGCTTCATAAGAGCATCCCTCTACCCCTCAGTCCCACAGACCCTCAGCCATATGCCCTTATGCCCCCCACCACCACCCCCACAGTGATGCTAGGGTCCTGGGGCTGGCTTAGCAGGGAAGCATCCTGTCCTAAGTTTAGGTCTGGCTGATGGAAGGGCCAGTAGACCTGAGGAGGGCTCTTCTGCCCTAGAGGAAAAGAGTCATGTACTTTTTCCTAGCTTGTCTTCTAAATACTAGCTCTTCTGGTTCTTGATTCCAGAAATGAAGAGTTGGATCATTAAAATTTTCTTTTACATGTATGGTTTTTCATTCAAGTCAATTACCAGGAAAAAAAGGATAATGATCATGTACCAAATTAATATTGCTTTAAATCTTGCTGAATTTCAGCTATAAATTCTGTTCAGATAGGCCTAGTCTTCACGTGGAGCCCAGTAAAGTCATTAGAACTTAAAACAATTAAGTGGAACTTTGGCACCAAACTGGACTGCCTGAGCCATCTTCAGTGGTTTGGCACTTCACTTTGTTACATGTGGACTCACCTGCTTATTTACCTTTAGTAGTTGTTTTAAAACTTCTATTCTTTTCAAATTCTCAACCCATTTTTTCTTACCCATCCCCATCTCCACTGCTATATAATAGCTATACAATCTCCACTGTGTATAATCCAATATCATTCCTTTCTAAGAAGACTAAGTATTTTTGTTACTAAGACCCCCATTCATTACTTATAATTTTCTTTGTCTTTTCCTCTTTTTTTTTCCATTCTCTCAGAAAAAGAGCAGTCTCCCTCTTGCTCTTTTTTTTTTTTTTTTTTGTGGTACGTGGGCCTTTCGCTGTTGTGGCCTCTCCCCTTGTGGAGCACAGGCTCCGGACATGCAGGCTCAGCAGCCATGGCTCACGAGCCTAGCCGCTCCGCGGCATGTGGGATCTTCCCGGACCGGGATATGAACCCGCGTCCCCTGCATCAGCAGGCGGACTCTCAACCACTGTGCCACCAGGGAAGCCCCTCCCTCTTGCTTTTTAAAGCTAACCTGCCAGTCTCTGCTTTTTAATTGGCATTTTTAGGCCATTTACATTTAATGATTTAAATCTACCATCTTGCTATTTATGTGTGTGTGTGTGTGTGTGTGTGTGTGTGTGTGTGTGTGTGTGTTTGCTTTGTTTTGTTTTGCTGCACCGTGTGGCATGTAGATCTTAGTTCCCTGACCAGGGATTGAACCCATGCCCCCTGCAGTGGAAGCATGGATTCTTAACTACTGGACTGCCAGGGACATCCCAGCTATTTATTTGTTTTTATTTGGCTCCACTGCTCTTTTCTTTTCTCAACATATCAAATTTATTTCTTCCACTGTTAATTTTCCCAGTCATCCACTAAGAATAGATTGTCTTTTCACTAGTTACCCAATGTTACATTCCTCTCATCAATTAAAGTCACCCCATGCCACTGATTTTATGAAAGTTTTCTTAATGATAAAATTTAGGATTTGGGAAGCATTTATAATTTCATTTGTCATTCTTGGCTCCACAAAACAAAACTAGACAAAATAAAAAGTAAAGGCCCAATTCACAGTCAATGAGAATTTAGCTCAGCTGTTTACCCAGATCCTTCCTCTCATCTCTGGATTGCAACTAAATGTAATTTTAAAAATTGAAATATGTTTGACATATAACATTGTGCAAAGATAAGGTGTACAACATGTTAATTTGATATATTTGTAATATGATTGCCACTGTAGCAATAGCTAGCACCTTTATCATGTTACATAATGATCATTTCTTTTTAGTAGTTGGAATCAAGTTCTAGTCTCTTAGCAAGTTTGATGATTATAATACAATACTGTTATCTATATTCACTATACTGTGTGTCAGTTCTCTAGGGCTTATTTACTACTTGTTGAAAGTTTGTACCCTTAACACCATCTGTCCTATCCCCTCACCACCCCATTCCTTGGTAACAACCATTTACTTTCTGTTTTTTAATGTTTGGCTTTTTTATTTTTAATTTATTTTATTATTATTATTTTTTTGGCCATGCCACAAGGCTTGCAGGATCTTAGTTCCCCAACCAGGGATTGAACCAGAGCCCCGGCAGTGAAAGTGCCGAATCCTAACCACTGGACCACTAGGGAATTCCCGAGTTTGGCTTTTTTATAGATTCCACATATAAGTGAGATCATACAGTACTTGTCTTTCTTTCTCTGACTTACCTCATTTAGCATGATATTCTCAAGGTCCATCCATGTTGTCAAAAATAGCAGGATGTCCTTTTTTCTCATGGCTGAATAATATTCCATTGCATATATATATATACCACATCTTCTTTACATATTCATCCATTGATGGGCACTTAGATTGTTTCCATATCTTGGCTATTGTGAATAATGCTGCAGTAAACATGGGAGTGCATATATCTCTTTGATACCCTGTTTTCTTTTCCTTTTGGCATATACCAGAAGTGGAAATGCTGGGTCATATGGTAGATCTATTTTTAATTTTTTGAGGAAACACCATATTGTTTTCTATAGTGGTTGAACCAATTTATATTCCCACCAACAGTATATAAGTGTTTCCTTTTCACCACATCCTGGCCTACACTTGTTATCTCTTGTCTCTTGATGATAGCCATTCAAACAGATGTGAGTTGATATCTCATTGTGGTTTTGGTTTCCCTAATGATTAGTGATGTTGAGCATCTTTTCATGTACTCATTAGCCATTTGGATATCTTCTTTGGAAAAAATGTCTTTTCAGTTCCTCTGTCCATTTTTATTTTATTTTATTTTATTTATTTATTTATTTATTTATTTTGTGGTACATGGGCCTCTCACTGTTGTGGCCTCTCCCATTGCAGAGCACAGGCTCCAGACGTGCAGGCTCAGTGGCCATGGCTCACGGGCCCAGCCGCTCCGCAGCATGTGGGATCTTCCCGGACCGGAGCACAAACCCGTGTCCCCTGCATCCGCAGGCGGACTCTCAACCACTGTGCCACCAGGGAAGCCCCCTCTGTCCATTTTTAAATTGTATCTTTTGTTGTCATTGTTGTTATTAAGTTGTATGAGTTCTTTATATATTTTGGATATTAACCCCTTATCCAGTATATGGTTTGCAAAAATTTTCTACCATTACATAGGTTGCCTTTTATTTCATTAATTGTTTCTTTTGTTGTACAGAAGCTTTTAAGTTTTTTTAATAATTAATTAATTATTTATTTTATTTTTGGCTGCATTGTGTCTCTGTTGCTGCACACGGGCTTTCTCTAGTTGTGGTGAGTGGGAGCTACTCTTCGTTGGGGTACGCGGGCTTCTCACTGCAGTGGCTTCTCTTGTTGCGGAGCACAGGCTCTAGGTGCACAGGCTTCAGTAGTTGTGGCACGTGGGCTCAGTAGTTGTGGCTCACGGGCTCTAGAGCGCAGGCTCAGTAGTTGTGGCACACAGGCTTAGTTGCTCTGTGGCATGTGGGATCTTCCCAGACCAGGGCTGGAACCTGTGTCCCCTGCATTGGCAGGCAGATTCTTAACCACTGCGCCACCAGGGAAGTCCCGCTTTTAGGTTTGTTATAGTCTCACTTGTTGACTTTTGCTTTTGTTGTTTCTTCTTTCAGTTTCCTAGCCATAAGAGTATTGCCAAGACCAATGTCAAGGAGCTTCCTCCCTGTGTTTTATTCTAGGAGTTTTATGGTATCAGGTCTTATGTTTAAGTTTTTTATTCATTTTGAGTTAATTTTTGTGATTGGTATAAAATAGGGGTCCAGTTTCATTGTTCTTTATGTGTTTATCCAGTTTTCCCAACACCATTTGTTTAAAGAGACTATCTTTTCCCCACTGGGTGTTCTTGGCTCCCTTGTCAAATATTACCTGACTGTATATGTGGGACTTTAAGTCTGGGCTGTCTATTCTATTCCATTGGTCTATGTGTCTTTTTATGCCTGTACCATACTGTCTTTATTACTATAGCTTTGTAGTATAGTTTGAAATCAGGACATTTGATATCTCTGGATTTGTTCTTTTTCTTCAGGATTGCTTCAGCTATTTGAGGTCTTTTGTGATGCCATACAAATTTTCGGATTGTTTTTTCTATTTCTGTGAAGAATGCCATTGGAGTTTTGCTGGGGATTGTATTGAATCTATAGATGGCTTTGGGTTGTATGGACACTTTAACAATATTAATTTTTCTGATCCATAAACACAGGTGTCTTCCTTTTTTTTTTAAATGCCTTTCCTCTTTAATACCCTTTCCTCTTTTTATGCCTTCTTTCAGATTAATTGAAAAAAAATTTTTTTTGGCTGTGCCACACAGCTTGCAGGATCTCAGTTCCCCAACGAGGAACTGAACCCGGGCTCTTGGCAGTAAAAGCATGGAGTCCTAACCACTGGACCACCAGGGAACTCCCTGAATATTTTTAAATGATTCCATTTTACCTCCTTTATTGGCTTATTAGGTAAACTCTTTGTTTTGCTATATTAGTGGTTGGTTTAGAGTTTTTAGTATATATTTTCTTTCTTTCTCTCTCTCTCTCTCTCTTTCCTTCCCTCCTTCCTTCTTTCTTTCTTTCCTATGTGGTATGTGGGATCTTAGTTCCCTCACCAGGGATGGAACTGGTGCCCCATGCAGTGGAAACATGGAGTCTTAACCACTGGAGCACCAGGCAAGTCCCCTGTAGTGTATATTTTCAACTTATCAAGTCTACCTTCAAGTGATATTATACCCCTTGGCATATAGTATAAGAAACTTATAATAGTATACTTCTGTATGTCCTCTTCCAGCCTTTATATTACTCTTGTTTATGTTTATATATTTTACTTTCACATATGCTATAAACCCCATACAATATTATTATTTTTGTTTAAACATTAAGTTACCTTCCCATATGTTCCAACTTAAATATACCTGCACCTGCATGAATCCTTATCTTTTCCCCTCCTTATTAGAAGGCCTACTCTCCCTGAGTTTGAAGCCAACCTCTTTATCCATCTTCTTAATGCCACCCTTCTCCATCCCCTTCAACAGGGCCTCTTTCCCCTACCTCTTCAATTATTCCTTCCCTCAATCTATAAATATACTCAAGTTTCTTTCCTCAAAAATCAACCTTATCTCAAACTTGTGATATCCTTTTCCTTCATGGCCAAGTTTCTTGGAAACGTGGGATTTCCTTGCTATTTCCATTTTTCTCACCTCCCCATTCAATTTTCAGCCCAGTACAATCTAGTTTTCACCATCACTGCTCTGCTGAAAATCTTTTACTCAAGTGAGCAATGAAAACGTACATACCAAGTCCAATGTACACACACTTTCACTGGGCATCTGCAGCATGACTTCTGACCCTTTCTTTCTGGAAACTCACTTATTGGTTTTAAGGGCACTATCCCCTCCTCATTCTTCTACCTCTCTGGATGTTCTTTCTTGTCTGTTGTTCTCCAGAGCCTGTCATTTGTCTTCTGTTCTCACTCCTACACTTAATGTCTTGATTCCTAAAGCCACATCTGAAGCCTGAATCTTTGTTCTAAGCTTCTGACCTATATATCTAACCACTTACCAAACACCTTCATCTAGGTGTTTCATATACACTTCAAATTAAACATTAAAACCAAATTTCTGTCAGCATAGGTTTGATACTTTTCTACTCAGTCAGGCCCTAGTCAGCCTGGGCTCTAGGCACACAAAGATAAATAAACTCACATTTCCTCCTCAGGTCTGTTCCTCCTCCTGTCTTTTCTATTTTGGTTTATGTTATCACCCTGACTGAGTCACTCACAGAAGGAACCTCATTTGTCATCCCAGTTTCCCTCCCCTTGATGTGGATCCTCTTTCTCAAACACCTATGCCTTTGTTACAAAGTTTTAAAAGAAGAGATTTTTTAAATCTTCTAAAGTGGAAATGGAAAATAATTTAAAATAATTCAGTGCCTTAATGAAAAACTGATTAATGAATTAAAGTGGCCTAATGGAGATCATTCTGGAAAACAATTTCTTGAGGAAAATCCAGCAAGGTTCATATAATTCTGAATAAAATGTTTATAATAAAAACATGAATTTCCTAATGAATTAAGAGATCCTGGCAGGGCTTCCCTGGTGGTGCAGTGGTTGAGAGTCCGCCTGCTGATGCAGGGGACACGGGTTCGTGCCCCGGTCCGGGAAGATCCCGCATGCTGTGGAGCGGCTGGGCCCGTGAGCCATGGCCACTGAGCCTGCGTGTCCGGAGCCTGTGCTCCGCAACGGGAGAGGCCGCGGCAGTGAGAGGCCCGTGTACCGCAAAAAAAAAAAAAAAAAAAAAAAAGAGATCCTGGCAACAGTCATCAATGCTAACATCTCAAAAATAGAGACAGCCTGTGCCTTCTGATAAAAGCACACAACGTCTCTGACACAGTCCTGCACACCTGCCTCCCCCGCTAAAAATGGAATCTGATCAGGTCTCTAACTCTACCTACAATTTATAGGAAATACAGGGGTAAGGAGTAACAGGTTCAATTGTACCGCAGGGATGCAATCATCAAAATGCAGCCTGGGGGAAACCTACAGAATAAACAACCTACTTTACTCAACAAATAAAAGATGGCAGGACATTCAGATGGAAAGACACTTGAAAGAAGCTTCGTCCAACTGCAACATATGGACCTTAAAAAGATCCAGATTCAAAACCCAAACTGTAAGAACAAAACTAACAAAGGACACTTATGAGAAAATCAGGGAACTCTGAACTCTGACTAGATAACTGATATTAAGGAATTAGTGTCATACTGTGATTAAATTGAAAATTAAAAAAACAAACAAACAAACACCTATGCATTCACCTCCTATCAGTCCTCCCCTGCACCTTCAGTTACTTCCATACTGGCCCCTAGCCCATCCCTCACCACCCGCCTCCAGAGTGATCTTTCTAAAAAATACATATATACTTATGTTATTACCTTGCTTAAATTCTTCAATGGGTCTCTGCTTTCTACAAGATAAAACTGAAATTCCTAAGCATGATATATAGTCTAAATGACCTGGCTTCTGTCTTCTTTGCATGCTTTCTTCCCACCATCCATCCACATGCTCCCTGCTTCTCAGCGACAGTAAATCATACTGTTCTTCCTTTCTTTCTTTTTTTTTTTAAAGAAGATGTTGGGGGGTAGGAGTTTATTAATTAATTTATTTTTTTGCTGTGTTGGGTCTTCGTTTCTGTGTGAGGGCTTTCTCTAGTTGTGGCAAGTGGGGGCCACTCTTCATCGCGGTACGCGGGCCTCTCACTATGGCGGCCTCTCTTGTTGCGGAGCACAGGCTCCAGACGCGCAGGCTCAGCAGTTGTGGCTCACGGGCCCAGTTGCTCTGCGGCATGTGGGATCCTCCCAGACCAGGGCTCGAACCCGTGTCCCCTGCATTAGCAGGCAGAGTCTCAGCCACTGTGCCACCAGGGAAGCCCCATACTGTTCTTTCAAAATGCTTGGCTCACTCAAGTATGCTTTTCCTCCTCTAGAGGTAGCCCAGGGCTCTCTTCTAACTCCCTGAAACACATCCCCCTGACAAGCGCCTTCCCCTTTACCTTTAGGATCAGTTCATCTGTCCTCTTCTTTGTGAAAGCTTCTTTGACATTCACCTGCTCCTTCTCCTCTGCTCTCTTCGTAATTATAACTTTGGAATTCTGGAATGTTCCCTCTGGAATTCCAGTCTTTCATGTCTAATTAGAAGCCCCATGGAGTAATGGAAAGATCTGGGGTTTAAATCCTAACTTTGCCAGCAGGCTCACTTTCCTTGCCTGTGAATATAATATTAACCTTGTGGTTTTAGGGGAAGATGATTGAAGAGGTCTTGCAGTACCTGGTAAAAAGTGCTTACTAAATAGTATCTGGTTTTTCTTTCCTTTATAGGCAATTTTTTGAAAAAGTAGTCCATATATACTCACACTCCCTCAATCCCCTGCAATTCCATTTTCATCCAGTCACTCTCCTGTAAATGGCTCTTTCAAACAGAACCAGTCACCTGTTCACGGCCATCTTCTCATTTGCTATGCTACCTGATCTTACACATCACTGAATGTTGTTGACCTATCCTCCTTTTTTTAAAAAAAATATTATTTTTTTAAAATTTATTTATTTATGGCTGCATTGGGTCTTCGTTGCTGCACACAGGATTTCTCTAGTTATGGCGAGCGGGGGCTACTCTTCGTTGCGGTGCGCGGGCTTCTCATTGTGGTGACTTCTCTTGCTGTGGAGCATGGGATCTAGGCATGCGGGCTTCAGTAGTTGTGGCACACCGGCTTAGTTGCTCCGCGGCATGTGGGATCTTCCTGGACCAGGACTCGAACCAGTGTCCCCTTTATTGGCAGGCAGATTTTTAACCACTGCGCCACCAGGGAAGCCCTCTCCTTTTTTTTTTTTCCGGTACGTGGGCCTCTCACTGTTGTGGCCTCTCCCGTTGTGGAGCACAGGCTCCGGACGCGCAGGCTCAGCGGCCATGGCTCACGGGCCCAGCCGTTCCGCGGCATGTGGGATCTTCCCGTGGGATCTTCCCGGACCGGGGCACGAACCCGTGTCCCCTGCATCGGCAGGCGGACTCTCAACCACTGCACCACCAGGGAAGCCCGGGATAAGAGTTCTGGAAGGAAGACGTTGAGGCTGGGTAGAAGGGCCGGTTGGAAAACCCACTAACTAGGTCCCTCTTGTTTTTGTGGATCTTTGGATCTCTACTTTTAGTGTGAAGAAGATCTGACTTTTTATTGCACATCAAGCAGAGATTTGGGTCCTGTGTGGAGAGAGGGTTCTTTTCCAAGGCAACACATCCATCACAACTCAGCAGTTAAGCACCCGGCTGTGTTCTGGTTTAGGTTCCCTTCTCACTCTACCTGGGGTGATGGTTCTCAGAACTGGTCATCCCCCGGTGCACAGAGCCTCTGACTCCAATGTAGGTTTGCTGGCCTCCATCTGATACACTTTTCTCTTGCCTTCCCAGGTTTTCCAACTCCTTTTTGGCTTTCCACTTTGGTTTATTAATAAGCTTTTTGCTTCTCAATCACCATTCTCCCTTGGACACTTTTTGTACCTGTTCTTGAGCTCCTCTACCACACTATCCAGCAACCCTTGCCCATCCAGTTTTAAACCAGTTTTATACACACCTTTGAATCTGGCAAAGTGGTACCCAGTACAATACCCACGGACCAGTTCTTCTTATGCTATCATCAAATGAAAACTTTGGACACCTTGAAAAGATTCTGGTCACTTCTACCTGGAGGCCCTTGCCCTTTACTCAGACCATCATTTGGGTTGACTCATTTTCTTTCTTCTAGTTCTGACTTCAAGCCAGGGCAAGCAAGGATTCACCCAGGGCCCCACTGTCAACAGTCACAGGAGATGGATTTTTTGAAAGCTACCTACGCCTTCCATTCTAACTGCTAAAAGATAGTACCCCAGACCCTGGGAATTTCCATAGCTTTGTCTCCCTTAGTTGGGGGAGTTTCCACAACTTGTGGAAAGGGTCACTGAGAAAATGCATGAACACCCGTGCTGCTAGGCCTGACCTATAGTGACCACTAATGCTGTGTTCAGCTAGCACAACCTACCATCCTTACCCTACTCTTTCCCATGCTGTCACTTGAGGCTGCAGGCAGTAAGCATGTAAGTGAGAGAGTTATTATTAGTCCATATCTGGAAAGCCTTCCACATACATACCTAGAGAATTTATGAGTGGGTACAGACATCACAGCAAGTTATGGACAAGATATCAAGTGTCACCATCTACCAGACAGATTTTTTTTTTCTCAATTAAGCTTCTGAGTATAGCACAGTTACTAACTCTCAAACTGAGCCATTATGTAAAGAGCTTGGTTGTATTAGCAAGATCCTAGGCCAAGCAGGATGCCAGGACCATGAACACCCGTGCCCATACCTCTATGCACTGCTTCTCAGTTGGTTTAAAAGGGTCTGAGAACATATATTCTCTTTTCCTTGGAATGTCCTGTATGATTTTTTTTAATTTTCATTTTTTAAAGCAGAGGTCCAGTTGTAAATTGATATGCTAGGATCAGGTTGTTCATGGGTTTTGCAGAAATGAGTGCTCTTCACTGACTTCTGGTAGAACCCACTGATCTTTAGTTCCCAGGGAACGGTTGAATGTGGTCCTGAGGTAATGGCAGAAATCTTTTCTAGGTGTGTGGTTTATATTTGTCCTGGACTAGTGAGTGTCCCCGCTCATTTTGCAATGGCTTTGCTGAACTGGCATTTGATTAGGTATGATTTTAAATCAGCTTCACCTAATAGATCAGTTTGGGTCCTAACAGGAACAGACGGAATACTTAAATTAGTATAATTAGAGAAGGGTTTATTTACAGAGGGGGTTTATTTACAGAGAGACCATTACAGGGGTGTGTGCAAGATGTAGCGGAATCACAAGAAACAATAGTGCAAGAACCTGAGGCTGGAAGCAATGAACAGTTACTATTGCTAGGCAAGGGACAAGATATAAGAGAACCCAGAAGGAGAGTCAGATAGAGAAGACTTCACTATGCTGACCTCAGTCTTTTCATCCACTCTGATCTCCTTTTGGATCCTCTTGGTAGAACCCAACTAGATAATCCAGAGGGTTATGTAATCCCACTGATGCAGTCCACATGGGTTAGAATCCCAGGGCACAGAGCAAGATGGAGAGTGGATCTGGAGGAGCAAACCAAAGATATCTGGCGCACATGGGAAGTCTAGGATTGAAATTACATTAGTTCCTTGATATACTTTGCAAATGATATTCCAAAGATATTGACATCCTTCAGGTACACTGACACCTCTCAGCAATGGTTTTTACTCACTACTTTCTCTATTAAGCATGGAAAGTTAGCAGAGTTCTTGAGATCCTAAAGCGTCCTCTTGAACTGATAAGTCAGGTGGTGATAAAGAATGTTTTCTCCTTTCTCAGATCACCTATATCTAATAATACACACTCTACTCAACTAACACAAAGGGTTGGACTCCCTGAAGAAAGAAGAAATAAGGAGAAGGAGAGAGGAGTGAAAAGGAAGGCTTTGTATAAAGAAGAGGAGGGAGTGTGTTAGATGGGAGAGGTAGCAATGGAGAAAGAGCCATGGAAATCTGTGAGCTAAGTCCCCAGGGCATTTGGAGCTAGTGGTTGGTCTCAGCCCTGGCTAAGCTGTCCTGCCTCAGCATGATGGGCTTCTTGCTGGGCTCACCTTCTTTGGAGCTTCTAAGAGTTTGGAAATTAGAGCTTTTTGTTCATATGACTTCAGTGTGCTGAGGACATTTAAAAGTGGCAGAGACAGGCGAGCCCGGGACCTGGGTAAGATGCAGCAAAGGAAGATGGTTAAGAGCTCAGATTCTGAAGCCAGACTGCCTGAGTTTACATTTTATCTATGCTCCTTACAACTTCCATGACCTTGGGAAAGGTACTTCTCTGTTTTCCAGTTTCCACATCTGTAAAATGGGAATGATAATAGTAGCCACCTCAAGAGTTCTTATTAGGAGTCAATGAGTTAGTACTTTTAAACTTCTTAGAAAGAGTTCAGCACATAGAAAGCACTATATAAATGTTTGATAAATTAAACTTGAAAAGTTCTACTTGCTGGGCACCTTCTTTCAGGCCCTCTCACCCAGGGATTCTTGAGGGTGGTAGTGTTTTCCATCCAGTCTGTCAATTCATATCTGATTGACTGTTCAGGGTTATGGGTTTATGTGATTTTTATTTTCTCTCAGAAGAATAGGCCCTTTTCTGAATCTGGAAGCTGAGCAATCCCTCGTCCCTAGAGAACAGGAAGGAGTAGGTCCCAGTAGTCTCTCCCTGATGTGACCAGTGTTCCCTTCTATGGTAGGAAATTACTGAGGATATTGCTAGTCCAGGTTGGGTAGGAGTGTTCTGACCTGCTGCCCATTGACAAGGTTGACCTGGCCTTTTTGGCATCGCTACAACACTACCTAACTTCCCCAGGATGTATTTCATTAAGAGAAAACTCTTCCTCAGGCCAGGCAATCTAAGTTCTGGGAATTGATATAAATGGGATGGAATAATTTTTGGTTCTTAACTTTTGGATTCTCATCAGGAGGAACCTACAGCCTTTCACCAGGGCAAGAAGTTTCTGTAAGACACATGCTGCCTTGTTCAAGAAGGTCCTGCTGAGCCTGTTGTGTTTGGGTAAGGTATTGAGGATCCACGGAAGTGAGAGACACAGTTGTTTTAGAAATGTGACCTTGTGTCAAGACTATTACTAGATGGAAAGCAAATTTATTCACAAGTTGATCTAAAGGGCTATATGATGTATAGATCGTAATTACTTGTAGGTGAGCTGTAATTTATAGAATTGCACTTCTAGGAATAAGTAAATAAGTTGCACTTCTGAGAATAAGCTATTTTTCAAAATGTACTATTTGATAGACTTAAATATGTCAGAGAATCTGGGCTTGTCTCTTTTTTAGTATCTTGATTAGATGAGGGGCATGGTTCTTAAAGTCTGTGAAAGAAGCCTGTAGTATGTTACTTATTTGCTGGTTTACTGGTAAGATCAATGATATAAAATATTTTTAAAAGATAGCAAACCTCTTGGGAATTCCCTGGCAGTCCAGTGGTTAGGACTCAGTGCTTTCAATGTTGGGGCCCGGATTCGATCCCTGATTGGGGAACTAAGATCCTACAAGCCGCGGGGCATGACCAAAAAAAAAAAAAAAAAATAGATAGCAAACCTTTATTTAAAATATACCGTCAGTGACGTATGGGACTTTGATGTGAATATTAGAGGCAGCTGGGGTAGTGAGAACAAAAATTATATTTTGGGGTGAGTCAAGGGGCCATGGAATGAGAACCATATGGCTGTACCCCCTAGTACTAGCCTTGTTTACTAAAAGAATGGCTCTGCTGAAGAGGAAAGGTTAAAATGACTGGGATTGTAAAGTTTTGAGAAAAGATGACTTTTTAAGAGTATAAAGGTGGGTGCTGATCAAATCCACTTCCAGGGATTGAAAGAGAATATCAAGGGAATGAGATTTTGTCAGGGTCAAGTGAAAATATGCAACATTCAAACTAAGTTGGTTCCTCCTTGGGATACCCCAAGAAAACAGTTAGCCATCTATCCTGGCCTTGAGAATTGCATCTCAGTCTGACAGGGCTGGGTGGTAAGGTCACTGGAGGGTTTTACCTGCCTTAAGTCCCAGACATTCATGACTAAATCTTCATTTGGTCCTAAGGGGCTCTGCCTTGCTGGTCCTTACTCTGTACTTTCTCTTTTTAGCTTATGCTGCCTACTTCCTGGCAGCTTGCATCTTGAATTTCCATAGGGCACTGGCCTTGTTCGTCCTCACCTGTTTGGTGCTTTTAGTCCTGGTTCACCGCTTTCTGAAAAGGTTCTTTGGTGAAAAATTAACGAGATGTCTGAAGCCCCTTGAAAACTCATGCCTGAAGCTTTGGATGAAACGGTAAGTTAAGAATCTCAATATCCCTCATCCCACAACTTGTCTTAAACCCCAATCCATTACCCTTTTCCTCCTTTGACGGTTCTTGGGCTGTCTCTCACACCCTCCCCTATACTTTACAAAACCAAGGCTCATACGGTATTTGTTTTTCTCTTTCTGACTTACTTTACTCTGTATGACAGACTCTAGGTCCATCCACCTCACTACAAATAACTCAATTTCATTTCTTTTTATGGCTGGGTAATATTCCATTGTATATATGTGCCACATCTTCTTTATCCATTCATCTGTTGATGGACACTTAGGTTGCTTCCATGTCCTGGCTATTGTAAATAGAGCCGGAATCTAAAAAAAACAAAAACAAACAAAAAACCTAGGGGCAAGATGGGAATAAAGATGCAGACCTACTAGAGAATGGACTTGAGGACATGGGGAGGGGGAAGGGTAAGCTGGGACAAAGTGAGAGAATGGCATGGATGTATATACACTACCAAACGTAAAATAGATAGCTAGTGGGAAGCAGCCGCATAGCACAGGGAGATCAGCTCGGTGCTCTGTGACCACCTAGAGGGGTGGGATAGGGAGGGCGGGAGGGAGGGAGACGTAAGAGGGAAGAGATATGGGGATATATGTATATGTATAGCTGGTTCACTTTGTTATAAAGCAGAAACTAACACACCATTGTAAAGAAATTATACTCCAATAAAGATGTTAAAAAAAAACCAAGGCTCGGTGAGCAAATAGCAACGGGCCTCTGAACCCTGAACTTAGTCCAGTTTCTTATAGCCTCATGTCTCAATATTGCTAGGGGGCAGGAGGGGTTCCATTTCAGAGAAGAGTTTCAGTCTGTTTATTGTCAGGGCTGGTATCAGAAATGAGAAAAACCATACTCCTCTTCAATGAAGAAATCAAGGCAAAGAGGCTTATAGCAGCATTAAACTATCAAATTGATTTGGTGGTCATGTGTTTCTCCCTTAGTTCCTGGATACTTTTTGTGCTTTTTTTCCCTCTAGTCCTCCAGACTTCCTGCACCCACTGGTGTCTTATAATTCCCTAGAGTTTAAGGAGCAAACTCACTGTTCAGTGTATACTGAGCTGGATGCTACAGCAGCCGCACCTCATCTAACTAACTGTGGCATGCATATGTCCTTTGATCACACGCCTGGGCTGAGAGGATAACTTTCAGACTCTCTATATGTTCCACTTTTATGACTTTTGTCCAATGGATGCACAGAAAATAGCTGTTCAGATGTTTGCAACAGCGATCGTTTGGAGAAACACACCAGACTACAGCCTAAATTTTGGATCATTGATTTATTTGACACTGGAGCGATAGAGCGAAAGGACTTTCTTCATTAACAGGATGGATTCTGGAAGCCAGATTTATTTATTTATTTATTATGTTACTTTATTTTTTTAATTTTATTAAAAAAATTTTTATACAGCACGTTCTTATTAGTTATCCATGGAAGACAGATTTAATTCACTTTGAGTTCACAGTGAGAACAGCTCCAAAATTCAACCCTGACCTGTGATCCCTTCTGTCGTCGTCATCGTTGTTCCTATGGCATCTCAACGGACAATGTGTTCTTTTTGTTTTCTTTTCTTTTCATATGTGATTCACCTTCTAATTCTTTTCCCTTGAACTGAAATGACTCCAACACTCAGACATGAGGAGACTAGTTTATGTATTTTTTTTTTTTCATTTTAACATCTTTATTGGAGTATAATTGCTTTACAATGGTATGTTAGTTTCAGCTTCACAACAAAATGAATCAGTTATATATATACATATGTTCCCATATCTCTTCCCGCTTGCGTCTCCCTCTAGTTTATGTATTGATCAAGCATGTTTGGTACATAAAGGGACCACAGGGCATTAAGTAGTTGATTTGTGGCTTAGCCTTTACTCTTGCCCTTGGAGTGGTTGGAAAGTGGGTGGAGATCCATGGGAGGACTTTTCCTCCTTCTTTTTTAAATATTTTGGTTATGCATTAGAACATTCTTAAAGAACAAGTCTTTATATCACATCTTACTGATATGATAACTTGAAGAAAAGGAGGTCATGAGATTTATGTCCTCAGATTGGACTCTTTCAGCTTCATTCTGTGAGTAAAAGAGTTGAGGGGAGGGGAGAGGTGTTAACTGGGAAACCACCAGATGAATGATTCTAAAGATATGTCTCTGTGTCTAATCTATTGGGTTGTTTCATTTATCCTTGTGGTGAATTTCTAATTTTTAGAGGTAAAGTTAATGATTTCTTATTCACTCACTGATTTGATGACATGGTCTTGAAATTCCCTCTCCAGTGTGTTCGCGGGAGTCTCCTTGGTTGGCCTTATCCTGTGGCTGGCTCTAGACACAGCCCAAAGGCCAGAGCAGCTGACCTCCTTCGCAGGAATCTGCATGTTCACCCTCATCCTCTTTGCCTGCTCCAAACACCACAGTGCAGTGAGTTTTGGGTATTGCAGGGTGGGCGTAGTAATACCTAGCCAAGGACCATGTCTTACTAATTACAAAGTGCATGAGCCAAGTATTGATTACAAAGGCATAGAACTAAGTTCTTAACAATCTCTGGAATTGGCCCCTTTGACAATATTGCCCCTAAGTGAAGTTTAAAGTTCTCACAGGCCCTAGACCATTTATTTTCACACTGTAGGTTGTGATCCGTTAGTGAGCCTTGATATCAATTTTGTGGATCCAGGCCAGTGTTAAAGAAAAAACAAACAAAACAAAAAATAAAGAAGGAAAGAAAGAAAATAGAATACAATAGAGAATGAGCTTGCATTGCACACAGTAATATTAAAGTAGTGGTTTATGATGCTTTTATAGGTATGTGTGCGTGTGTCTGTGTGTGAGGTCTAACCTGTAGGCATAGTTTTGAGAACCACATAGACGTATGTGGCTCTTTATATACTACTGCCCTATTTCCCCCGCTCCCTGTTCCATCTTACCCCAGATTTACTGTTAACATGCTAAGGTGGTTCCAGAGTACACGTACCCACGTTTAAAACCCCAGCCAGGTAATGAACAAGTCGGGTTTAGAGCTCACATTAGAATAACGTTCTTATTGGTCCCAGGTGTCCTGGAGGGCAGTGCTTTGGGGCCTAGGTCTTCAGTTTGTCTTTGGGATCTTGGTCATCAGAACTGATCCTGGATTTAATGCATTTCAATGGCTGGGAAACCAGATTCAGGTATGAGAAATTGAATATGAGAGCTCTTTTAGAACCCTAGAGAAAGGAGACTGGGGGAAAGCATGAGGAGATCAGGCTGTGTCTTGTTAGTGATGGTGGTGGGTGATCTGGTGGGAAAGGAGAGAGTATACTGGGGTACAACTATGCATACAAATAAAGAGAATGGAACTGCTGAGTCCTCTGTCATTCAATGAGTAGCTCATAGTGACTTAGGCTGCTTCCCATGCTGTCAAAGGGAGGCCAACCTCAGTAGCAGCACTAGGTCCTCATCATACATGAGGCTGATCCTATCTTCCCTGTGTCCTTTCTGGCTTCACTCTAGTTCTGTCTCTCTTTTTTTTCTTTCAGATTTTTCTCAACTATACTGTGGCTGGCTCCAGTTTTGTTTTTGGGGATATGCTGGTCAAGGATATCTTCGCTTTTCAGGTCATATGTTTCATGAGCAAGAATGAGGGTCAGTGGCAGTGAGGGTGAGGGGGATAAAGCGAGATGACGAAGATGTGTGTCCAAGAGATCAGCCAGTCTATATACCAATTTGACCCTAAGAAGAGGATTTGATCTTATCCATATAGGAAGCAGCATTAATGTCTTGCCCTTTGATCATTGTCATACTGAAATTGGAATGAAATAGGGGTGGGAGAAGAAGGCTCAGAAAACATCTCCTTGTGGCTTAGTATTGACGGCATAATAGATTTGCAATACATTTAAAATTTATTCCTAGACTAGCTTGTGTTTAAATATCCAGAGTATCTATTACTGTATCAGCAGCTGTGCTTGGGATGCTAAGAACTTAACTTAGAGACCTGAAACACAGTCTCCTTACGGCACACAGTTGCACATTCAGTGTAGTATCTCACTGGTTGCCCCATCATTCTCATTATAGGCCTTACCGATCATCCTTTTCTTTGGATGTGTGATGTCCATTCTTTACTACCTGGGCTTTGTGCAGTGGGTAGTTCAGAAGGTGAGTCATTCTCCTGCACAGTCAGGAGGTGGGCCTTTGTCTTGTGATCTATCAAGAGGCATGAAGATGGCACTTACTTTGGGGAAAAAATGATCATATGTCAGATCTAGAGCATTAGAACGAATGTGAAAAGCAAACTCTTTCAAGCGTGCCTGATACCAGGTGGTCAGGACCAGGCCCTAGGCAGGCTGAGGGGCAGAGCAGGGAGAAAAAATGGGCTGAACTACCATTTCATACTGAGTTTTAATCTACTTTTTCTGGAAGCCAAGAGTCCTGAGTTCTGGTCCAGGCTCTGTTTGTAACTTGGTTTGTGGTCTCGGCCTTGTGCCTCTTCTTCTCTAGGCCTTAGTTTCCTTACCAACATAATGGAGGAGGAGTTTTGATGGATACACCCCAAGATTTCTGCTAATGTTAATGGTTTGGAACTTTGCATCCCTTTAGATTGCCTGGTTTTTGCAAATCACCATGGGCACCACTGCCGCAGAGACCCTGGCTGTGGCAGGAAACATCTTTGTGGGTATGGTAAGCACCCTGAGGCCTTCTGATCTTTTCTCTGGGGAACAGAGAGTATGGCAGAAAACAGTGTGAGACATGTATGCTTTCCTTTTGAAAAGTCAAATAGATGAAGACTGTATGGGCAGCCAGTCACTCTGATGAAAGAAAACTTGGAACTCAGCTCATTGCTTTCACCTTTCATGCCTAATAATACTTATTTGGGTGTATGTAATGGGGACATACTTAACCACAGATCCAACTTCTTACACAGGAATTTAGGGAAATGGCCTGGTCCAAGTCATCCCCCTTCAGGGGCTATGAAAGATGTTTCCTCCATATTCTGGTTTCTTCCTGTAACCTTTGTTTTCCAGAATCTCTAAGGAGACAATAGCTTGCCTTGCTCAGGGCTAACACCAAAGCTTGTCCCCATAATACTTGTTTGATACATTTGTCTGTATGGAGTAGGTGTTCAATATATGCTACTGACTGATCAACTCAGTGTTAGGGACAATGGCTTGTCAAACTGACAAGGAATTAGTATTGAGGTCTTTCTCTCCTAAGGCCCTAGGCTGATTAATGGTATTTGAAATGTTCTCAGAAAACTTCTGTACACTTCTACCATAGCATGCTGCATTTTGCTGAAATTCTCCATAATCAGCTTAGTTTCCTCTGCTAGACTGTAAAGTCCTAAGAGTAGGAACTTTGCCTTATTCATAGGAATGTCCCTAGCATATCATATAGCACTAGGCACATAGTTGTCACTCATTAAATAATAAGTATTTCTTAGGTCAATGCTAGATATATTTTACATAGTTGGGTCTTCATAATTTCATACCATTTTCACAAACATTATTTCTTTTGATTCTTTCATCAACATTGGGCTTCAGTAATCTATTTGCAATTCATTTAATGAGTACCTTTTAAGCAATTAATATGTACGCAGTAAGTACACTATACTAAAGTCATTCACTAAATATATAGTTTCTGTTTGTTTGTTTGTTTGGGCCACACCACGTGGCTTGTGGGATCCTAGTTCCCCAACCAAGGATCGAATCCTGGACCTTGGCAGTGAAAGTGCGGAGTCCCAACCACTGGACCACCAGGGAAGTCCCGAGTATATAGTTTTAGACATTGAGGACATAAAAAAGAAATATACTGTTTGTCTTCTATAGCATTCTAAATTTTAAATAGATGAGACAAACTGATATGAAAACACATGAGAAGAGTGCTAGCCAGGATATGATTAGGTGCCAGAGGGGGTGAGCCAGACACTGGGAGAGCCTAAAAGCAGAGCTTAGTTTTGGAAGCGCACCCACACTGGAGGGATGTGTGCCCGGAGCTGGGGCAGGCACTCTGGGATGGGGAGCTGCACCTTCTTGACTCTGACTCTCTTCTCCTTTTTTATAGACAGAGGCACCTCTGCTCATCCGTCCATACCTTGCAGACATGACGCTTTCAGAAGTCCATGCAGTGATGACTGGAGGGTTTGCCACCATCTCAGGCACTGTCTTGGGAGCCTTCATATCCTTTGGGGTAAGCATAGTCTGTTTGATCACTCCTGGGTGAGCCCAAGTCTGGGTTCTGTAGATGCTCATTCCTAAGTCTGGCCTTACAGATTGACACGTCATCCTTGATTTCTGCCTCTGTGATGGCTGCCCCTTCTGCTCTTGCTTTGTCAAAGCTGGTATATCCAGAAGTGGAGGAGTCCAAGTTCAAGAATAAGGAGGGGGTAAAATTGCCCCGTGGGTGAGTCCAATGAGGCATATAATTTGGGAGATGATGAGGTCAGGTGCAGAGTCAAGAGTGGTGCTATGGTGGTAGAGGCTTCAAGTCTCCTGGAGAAGGAATAATATGATTCCATATCTCCTCTTGTCTACCTCTGCCTTTAGCTAATCATGTTGATTTTTTTCTTTTGTTTAACCCTCCCACCTGCCTCTCTCTTCTGCATGCCATTATCCTCTGTCCTTTGTGTCAGTACCATTTCATGGCGATTAAATCTGATACTGCTTCAGTGTTATTTCCACAAAAAGGGTCACCAGGAACCCCCATCATCTCTCAAGCTGTTCTTGCAGTCTCCTGTTGCACTCCTGCACTGTTGGGACCCTGGGACAGCTCTTCTGTGAGGAGCCGAGATTGCTCTAGACACCGTATTCTTCCCCTATGCCCAATAACCACAGGAAGGAGAAGAATGTTCTGGAAGCTGCCAGCAATGGAGCCACAGATGCCATAGGCCTTGCTGCTAATGTAGCAGCCAACCTGATTGCTTTTTTGGCCGTGTTGGCCTTCATCAATGCTGCCCTCTCCTGGCTAGGGGAACTGGTAGACATACAGGGACTCACTTTTCAGGTAAAGGATTCCATTTGTTGGGCTGTTCCTCTAGGGTGTGTTTAAGTAGTCCTTGAATTGTGCATGTCTTCCTGACCCACAGTGCACTGAGGGAGCGTGGAGAGGAGAAGGGTGGAGGAGACTGAGTCAAGGCTTCAGAGAAGTCTTTGTCTCCTGTCTCTTTCTCTCACCCAGGTCATCTGTTCCTATATGCTAAGGCCCATGGTTTTCATGATGGGTGTCGAGTGGGCAGACTGTCCGATGGTGGCTGAGATGGTGGGGATCAAGTTCTTCACAAATGAGTTTGTGGCCTATCAGCAACTGTCTCAGTACAAAAACAAACGTCTCTCTGGAGTAGAAGAGTGGATTGGAGGCGAGAAACAGTGGATTTCTGTAAGTGACAATCTAGAAAAGCATAAACAGTCCAGGCAGACAAAAAGTGTTACGCTAAAGTTTAACACCCACAGATCCCTTTCCAGGGTCCCAGGCCTGACCACAAAGCAAGAGTAACAGTATGCTGAGCTTCGGTGCCTGAGCTGCCCTGAGGTCTGTGTGCTAGTCCCCTACTCTCTGACCCAACTTCTCTCTAGAATGTAATTACTGAGCCTTTACAGTTGGGGCAGTCCAAGGAGGATACTATTTCTGATAGTCTAAGGTCTCCTTCTTCATTTATAAGTTTAAATTGCTATAAACTGAGCTCCTTTTTTCTCTCCCTCTGTCTCTTTTCTCTCAATCAGCCTCATTCCTAGACCTCCTAATTCATAGGCTTCAACAAGAAGAGCACTGGGTAAAGAGGCCATGGTGGTTCCATATCATTATCCCTATAATAACTCATGAAGCGATTGTTTTCTGAGCATCCTTTCCATATTCCTTAGAGTAGCACACACAAGATTGGGGGTTCTAAGTACTCTGGAACGTCTATCATGATTATACGACTGCACATATAGGACTGAGTGTACTTATTTATTTTTGTTTTCCCTAGGTGAGAGCCGAAATCATTACAACATTTTCACTCTGTGGATTTGCCAATCTTAGTTCCATAGGAATCACACTGGGAGGCTTGAGTGAGTTAATTCATTTTCCCAGCTACCCAATGTGCCAGCCAGTTCCCAGCATCTGTAGTGGGCACTCCTGGTGCTTCAGTATGAGTTGAGACCAGATAGAGAAGCTGATGTGAAATGGGCCTCTCAGGTGAAAGTTAATTTGGAGTTAAGGTAATCATGCTACCTGACTATTCATGAAGCCCAGGCTGGGTTTGCAATCTCAACTTCTGCCATTTTTTTCCGTTTCAGATGGAGGCCCAAAAGACCAATTTTATTTTTATTTTCCCTATGAGGAAGACTATAATGATATTATTTTTATTTTGCCATTAAATGGACATAGTGCATATATAGTAAAGGTATTTTGTTTTTTATTCAGTAGTGAAGGTACTTTCTGAAATTATGCTGCGCACCAGTTGACTTCACAGAATTAAGCATTGCACAAGGAATCAAAGGACAAATAAAAGCAGCAGACACGTAAGGCAGATAGATAATTAGAGCAAGTGGTGTGAAGTGTTGCATTAAAAGCTACAAGTCACCAGGTGTGGGAGGAGTGAGTATGTGAAGCATACATAGATACAATTAGATTGCTGAAAATCTTGCTGAATGGTGATGGCTGGAGGAAATAATATGAGGAAAGTGGAATTGTCCTTGAAGGCAGGGGATTCCAAGAGTTTGGAAGATCCAAGTGAGAAATAAAGTGTAAGAAAAATACAGCTCAGTGTGTCCATTTTTTATGGCACTCATATTCTGGGCTAGAATCATTAAGTTGATTCACTTGGTAGCTGATCGATCAATTTAGAGGTAAAACAATTTCCTTTCAGTTTATCTTTTTCCCTTCTGTTAAACACTTGTCTGTATTCTAATTCTTTTCTTTATAAATGTATTTATTTTATTATTTTTGTTTATTTATTTATTAGTTTTGGCTGTGTTGGGTCTTTGTTGCTGTGCGCGGGCTTTCTCTAGTTGCTGCGAGCAGGGGCTACTCTTCATTGCGGTGAGCGGGCTTCTCACTGTGGTAGCTTCTCTTGTTGCAGAGCACGGGCTCTAGAGTGCGCAAGCTTCAGTAAATGTGGCGCGTGGGCTCAGTAGTTGTGGCTCACGGGCTCTAGAGCGCAGGTTCAGTAGTTGTGGCACATGGGCTTAGTTGCTCCGCGGCATGTGGGATCTCCCCGGACCAGGGCTTGAACCCGTGTCCCCTGCATTGGCAGGCGGATTCTTAACCACTGTGCCACCAGGGAAGCCCTCTAATTCTTTTTTTTAAAATATTTATTTATTTATTTTTGGCTGTGTTGGGTCTTCGTTGCCGTGCACGGGCTTTCTCTAGTTGCAGTGAGCGGGGGCTACTCTTCGTTGTGGTGCGCGGGCTTCTCCTTTTGGTGGCTTCTCTTTGTTGCTGAGCATGGGCTCTAGGTGTGCAGGCTTCAGTAGTTGTGGCTTGTGGGCTCTAGAGTGCAGGTTCAGTAGTTGTGGTGCACAGACTTAGTTGCTCCGCGGCATGTGGGATCTCCCCGGACCAGGGCTTGAACCCGTGTCCCCTGCATTGGCAGGTGGATTCTTAACCACTGCGCCCCCAGGAAACTCCCTGTATTCTAATTCTGATGCCTGATTACAATCTGATTGTGAGCTTGTCCTCCAGTAGTGGGATATGCATCATGTGACTAAGGCTTAGGTGAATGTTGCCCTCCTTATTTCTCTGGCTCAAAATAGTCTGTCTAATTCTGTCCAGGTTAAGAATGCAGATTTCAACTAGTGAACACCCAAGGCATTTTCACCTGTCTGGAGCAACCCAGGGCTTTGCTTAATTCAGATATATCTTGGGAATATTCACAGAACCACTAAATAGTTAGGGTCAGACACACAATCCTTGACCTGGGGAATGTCTAAGTTAGTGACCCCTTAGGACTAATGAATATACACACTTCTTAGGGTACCACTGTCCAGCCTCTGGTGGTTGGTGGTAAGAATGCTATTCATCTGCTGCATTTTGATCCTCAGCATTCTTCTAATGGGGTTTCATGGGGTATGCCTAATTGCCTTGTGGGGAAGAGATTGAATTATTTTGTTGTGTTGTCCGCAGCATCAATGGTGCCCCACCGGAAGAGTGACTTGTCCAAGGTTGTGGTCAGTGCCCTCTTCACAGGGGCCTGTGTATCCCTTATCAGCGCTTGTGTGGCAGGTAAGTGTCTCAGCTTAGTCTCAGAATATTGTTTTAACTCTCCATCTCACATATGCATAGAAAAGGCACCAAATCTACAGTGTTCTCAGTTTATACCCAAAGAATTAAGAGCCTTAAGGAACATGTGTAAAAGCTTCCCCTTAGCATCTCTGTCTCCTTTACCCAGGAATCCTCTATGTCCCCAGGGGAGCTGAAACTGACTGTGTCTCCTTCCTAAACACAAGTTTCACCAATCGAACCTATGAGACCTATGTGTGCTGCAGAGAGCTCTTTCGGAGGTGAGTGAGCACTGGGATCCCTGCCCCCTCCTCCTCTATGCTTTCCTCCACTCAGGAGTCTTCTGGGAGTGGGGAGAAGTCAGGTCTTGAGGGTAATCACATGGATGCTGAATAGAGTGTATAAGAAGGGAGACAGGTATTTGTGGTGGTCTAGATCTCCGTTCTTTTCTCTTACTAGATGCATACTCACTATTAGCTCTAGCATGGACAAGTGACAGATTTTACCTGTATTGCTGGGGCACTGAGAAGTGGAGGGTGAGGGGAAGTAAAAGAGGGTGGTTTCCCTGATCAGAAGTGATGTATTTATTGTGATTGGAACATAGATAAGGTGTAGGTGAAGACTTGGCAATGGTCCTAAGTGACTAAAAACTTACAGCCTTCTTCAGACAGAAATGAAGACTGAGAGAGGATAAACTTGAATTGATAAAATCATGATGCATTCGGATAGTGTAAAAATGAACTTGTTTACCAATTTCTGGGATATTATTAGAATAGTTTTCTGGTTCGGCATGTAAGGAGCTCAGAAGTCACCACTCCATTGTAACAATAAGAAAAAAACTGAACAGTCTGAAAAATCAATAACTCTTCTTGGATCTGTAAGAGACACAGGGCAAACTGCTGACCTGAAGATTGGAGAGACAGACAGGCAAACACATGGCTTACTGGAGCAGACTCATGAGCGGAAACTGCCACAGAATCCTGTGCTGGGGCAGGAAAACCTGAAACTAATTGCTGGAGCCTCAGTGAGGACAGGTCTGGATGTTAAAAACTCTGGGGGGACCCAGTTATAGGGGGCAACCCTACACTTTGGGGAGTTTTACCTCCGGGAGCTAGACCAAGTTCTCACAGTAAATATCAGGCAAAATCCCCTCATTCTTCTGGCAGGAGGAGGGGAAAAGGAGCCATTTTGAAATACACCAGAGCACTCCGTTTTTTTAAACAAGGCCTGCCCTCAGGAGAAACTAGTTAACCAGAACCTAACCAGCTGGGGTATTATCAGAGCCTACCTGACCTGGAAGTAGGGAAATACCCAACTAAAGCCCACTCTAACCATCCTATCCCACTTAAAGGGGGAGGAAAAACTGAGAAACACTTGTGAAATTCACAGTGCAGAGGCACAGGCTCGCTAAAAGCCTGAGACCTAATCATAGGACTACAGAATGCTTCCCCTTCCCCACACCTCACCACCACATTACTAAGGCCTATTTACAGCAGTTCCTTTTTTGGGTACATCATGTCCAGTTATCAAGAAGAAAGTACAAGGCCTGCTAAAAGGCAAAAAACACAATTTGAGGAGATAGAGCAAGCATCAAAACCAGACATGGCAGAGATTTTGATTTATCAGAGTGGGAATTTCAAACAACTATGATTTATGTGCTAAGGGCTCTAATGGATAAAGTAGACAGCAAGCAAGAACAGATGGGCAGTGTAAGTACAGAGATATAGGAATCCCAAGAAAGAACCAAAAAGAAATGCTACAGATCAAAAAACACTGTAACAGAAATGAAGAATGTCTTTGATGGCTTACTAGTAGACTAAACACCTCTGAGGAAAGAACTCCTAGCTTGAAGATATATCAATAGAAGTCTTCAAAACTGAAAAGGAAAGAGAACAAAGACTGAAAAAAAAAAAAACCAGAATGGAGCATCCAAGGATTGTGGGACAAATACAAAAGGTGTAACATACACATAATGTGTATACCAAGAGAAGAACAGAAGAAATATTTGAGACAATTATGACTGAGAATTTCTCCAAATTAATGTCAGACACCAAACCACAGCTCCAGGAAGCTCAGAAAACACCAAGCAGCATAAATGCCAAGAAAACTATACTTAAGCATATTTTGAAATTATAGAAAATCAAAGATAAAGAAAAAACACTGAAAGAAGTCAGTTAAAAAAAAGAGAGTATATCATTAAGCTGAAAGAACTAGTTACAGGACACACAAAATGAAAGATTTGAGGAACTAGAATGTTTGGTTCTTCAAAAGCAAAAGATGTGTATATTAGTAGTGATATATGGGTGAATGAAGAGAGTTCTGAGAGATGAGGCTGAAAGATCTTATAAGGCCTTGTGTGAAATGGTAAGGAATTTAGACTTCGACTTATAGAATTCTTAACACTGGTATGTTTTTTCAAAAGATCATGCTGGTAGCCATTTGGATGTCAGGGAGATCAATAAACACATTGCTGTAATACTCCCAAGTAAGAGATGATGAGAGCTGATACTAAGTAGTTGTGAGGATGAAGATGCACTAGAACAAGGAGAATCAATAGGATTGGTTATTGAAGTGAAGGGCAGGATAAGGATGACTGTACCCTTTCCGGCTTGGGCAAGTGGGTCTGAGGGATGCCATTCATTCACTGACAGGAAGAGGACTAGTTCCAGGAATGAGAGTAAAGGGGAGAGATTATGGCTTAATTCAGGTGGATATGTTGACTTGGAGGTACCTGTGGGACCATCAAGTTAAGCAACTCACAAACCAACTTGGGTCTGAAGTTCAGGAGAGAAAAAAGAACTGGAGATAGATTTGGAAGTTGTCATTAAGTAAATGATCTGTTCAGTATATAGGTAGATGTTTGGGTACCAGCTCCTTAACAGTTTACTATGGCAAGTAAACAGTTTACTATGGCAACCTCCTGTGTTTGGAGGTTTTCACCAGAGAAAGCAACCAACATCCTCTGAAAAAAATAATCCTTTTGCTGTACTATTAAAGATGAATTATAAACTGGATAGATCATTGTTCTGGCATAGTTATGACTCCTATGTTCTTGGGGAAGTTCAGTGGATGTCATTGTAAGCATAGTCTAAAGTAAATGAATGAAGTGAAAATTGCTAATTTGTGTTTAATGATGAGTTGTCTTTACATCACTGAACTTCACTAAAAAATTAGTAGAATACTCTTTCCTGGTCATTTCTGCCTTCAAAACAGAAACTGACTTTTTGCCTAAAGTCACATACTAAGCATCATTAGTGTCGAAAATCTGAAAGAGATAATGTTTTTGTCCAGTTCATTCATGCTAAATATATTTGGAGTGACTCCAGACCAAGATAACAACAAAGGAGGCTTAAATTTCCCTCTTCCTATGGATGCACCAAATGTACAGCTACACATGGAGTAATTCCCTCTAAGCAAAATCCAGAAACCAGCTGAATGACTCCTACAACTGAGAAAATACCCACATTGAATTGGGTAGGAAAGGCTGAGAAACAGTCTCATCATAAAACCCACCCCTGGCACAGCACCATATAATGGAAGGAAACTCCCAACTCTAAGCTTATCCCTAAGCAGTGAAGGGTTTAGACTGAACATCTAGTGCTCCAATTTTTAAGACTGTACTATGCCTACCTCCCCACCACCCCCTGCCTGCCCCACAAGGCTCAGTGTAGAGGAAGCAGTCAAAAATGTCCATCTCCCACTCTTTCCCTGGAAGGGGTTTGACTGCATACTTTCCAGCTGGTGCCTGAGGGTCCAGCTTCTAATCAGCCTGCATCTAGATGCTGGCTGCAATTCTCCTCTTTGGGACACTAAAGAGACCCACACTGAGACACATTATAATTAAACTGTCAAAACTAAGACAAAGAAAGCATAGATAAAGGCAGCAAGAGAAAAGCAACTTGTTATATACAAGGGAGCTCCCATAAGACTATCAGCAGATTTTTCTGCAGAAACCTTACAGTCCAGAAAAAAAGTGGGATGATATACTAAAAAGAAAAAAACTACCAACCAATGCTTGGTAATGCTTTACCTGGCAAAGTTGTCCTTCAGACTTGAAGGAGAGAGAGTTTTTCAGACAAGCAGAGGTAGCTATACTTATATCACACAAAATAGACTTTAAGCCAAAACAGTAATGAGAAACAAAGAAGGTCATTATATAGTAATAAAGGGGTCAATTCATCAAGAGGATGTAACAACTGTAAATTTTTATGCACCCAACATGGAGCACCTAAATATATAAAGCAAATATTTACAGATCTGAAAGGCAACAATACAATAATAGTAGAGGACTTCAGCATTCCACTTTCAACAACAGATAGATCATCCAGGCAGAAAATCAACAAGGAAACATCGGACTTAAACTACATGTTAGACCAGATGGGCCTGACAACATTTACAGAACAGTCCATCCAACAACAGCAGAATACACATTCTTCTCAAGTACACATGGAAATTATGTTAGGCTACAAAGCAAGTCTTAATATATTTAAGAAGACAGAAATTATATCAAATGTCTTTTCTGACCACAATAGTATTAAACTAGAAATGAGTAACAAGAAAAAACCTGGTAAATTCACATATATGTGGACATTAAACAACATGCTCCTGAACAATGGGTCAAAAATGAAATCAAAAGAGAAATAAAATATCTTTACTCACCACAAGGAAAAATCTGTAACTGTGTGAGTTGATGGATGTTAACTAAACTTATTGTGGTAATCATCTCACAATATATACCTATATCAAATCATTATATTGCACACCTTATACAATGTTATATGTTAATAATATCTCAATAAAACTGGGGGAAAAACTTGAAAAAATATCTTGAGACAAATGAAAATGGAAACACAATATACCAAAACTTATGAGATACAGCAAAAGCAGTTCAAAGAGGGGAGTTTATATTGATAAACACCTACGTTAAGAAAAAAAGAAAGATCTCAAACAACCTAATTTAACACCTCAAGAAAAAGAAAAACAAACTAAGTCCAAAGTTATAGAGAAGGGAAATAACAAAGATCAGAGCAGAAACTAATGAAATAGAGGCAAAAACAGACAACAGAAAAGTTCAAGGAAACTAAGAGCCATTTGTCTTAAAAGACAGACAAAATAGATACATGTTTAGCTAAGCTAAGAAAAAGAGAGAGAAGACTCAAAGTCAGAAATGAAAAAGGAGGTATTACAATTAATAAGACAGAAATACTAAGGATTTTGAGAAACTACTATGGAAAATTATATCCCAACAAATTAGATAACATAGAAGAAATGGATAAATTCCTAGAAATATACAACTGACTGAGACTGAATCATAAAAAAATAGAAAATCTGAACAGAATGATTACTAGTAAGGAGATTGAATCAGTAATCAAAAACCTCCCAACAAAAAAAGCCCAGGACTAGACAGATTCACTGGTGAATTCTTCCAAACAGTTAAAGAATAATTAATACCAATCTTCTCAAACTTTTCAAAAAAACATAAAAGGAGTGAACACTTCCAAATTCATTTTATGAGGCCAGAATTACCTGTTGCCAAAGCCAGACAGGGACACTATAAGAAAAAATTACAGGCCAGTATTCTTGATGAACATAGATGCAAAAATCCTCAACAAAAAGTTAGCAAACCAAATTCAACAGTACATTAAAAAGGTCATACACCATGATCAAGTGAGATTTATTCCTGGGATGCAAGGATGGCTCAACATACACAAATCAATAAATGTGATATACCACTGTAACAAAATGAAAGATAAAAACCATATAATCATTTCAATAGATGCAGAAAAAGCATTTGACAAAATTCAACATCCTTACATGATAAAACTCTCAACAAATTGGATGTAGAAGGAATGTATCGCAACATAATAAAGGCCATATATGACAAGCCCACAGCTAACATCATACTGAATTGTGAAAAGCTGAACACTTTTCCTCTAAGATCAGGAATAAGACAAGAATTACCACACTCACCATTTTTAATCAACATAGTATTGGAAATCATAGCCAGAACAATTAGTCAAGGAAAAGAAATAAAAGGCACCCAAATCAGAAAAGAAGTAAAACTGTCTCTGTCTGCAGATGACATGATCTTATACATAGAAAATCCTAAAGGCTCCACCAAGAAACTGTTAGTACTGATAAACAAATTCAGTAAGTTGCAGGATACAAAATAAACATACAAAAATCATTTGTGTTTCTATACAATAACAATGAACTATTGGAAAGAGAAATTAATGAAACAATCCCATTTACAATAGCATCAAAAAGAATAAAATACTTAGGAATAAATGTAATCAAGGAGAGGAAAGATCTGTACACTGAAAACTATAAAAAAATTGATGAAAAGTGGAAGGGATAAATAAATGGAAATATACTCCATGTTTATGGATTAGAAGAATTAATATTATTAAAGTGTTCATACTACCTAAGGTGATCTACAGATTCAATGCAATCCCTATTAAAATTCCAATGGCATTTTTCATAGAAAAAACAATTCTAAAATTCATATGGAACCACAAAAGACCCTGAATAGCCAAAGCAATCTTGAGAAAGAAGAACAAAGCTAAAGGCATCACACATCTTGATTTTAAACTATATTACAAAGCTGTAGTAATCAAAACAGTATGGTACTGACTTAAAAATAAGCACACAGGGCTTCCCTGGTGGCGCAGTGGTTGAGAGTCCGCCTGCTGATGCAGGGGACACGGGTTCATGCCCCAGTCTGGGAAGATCCCACATGCCGCGGAGCAGCTGGGCCCGTGAGCCATGGCCACTGAGCCTGCGTGTCCGGAGCCTGTGCTCCACAACGGGAGAGGCCGTAACAGTGAGAGGCCCGCATACCGCAAAAAAAAATAAAATAAACACACAGATCAATCAGACAGAATAGAGAGCCCAGAAATAAACCCATGTTTTCAACAAAGGAGCCAAGAATATACAATGGGGGAAAGAGTAGTCTTTTCAATAAATGGCATTAGCAAAACTGTATATCCACCTGTAGGAGAATGAAACTGGACTTCTGTCTTACACCGTATACAAAAATCAACTCAAAACGGATTAAAGACTTTAACATAAGACCTGAAACCTTGAAAATCCTTGAAGAAAATGTAGGGAGTAAGCTCCTTGACATTGGTCTTCGCAATGATTTTTTGGACTTGAAACCAAAAGCAAAGGCAACAAAACCAAAAATAAACAATTGGCGGACTTCTCTGGTGGCACAGTGATTAAGAATCCTCCTGCCAATGCAGGGGACATGGGTTCGATCCCTGGTCCAGGAAGATCCCACATGCTGTGGAGCAACTAAGCCTGTGAGCCACAACTACTGAGCCTGCACTCTAGAGCCCTCGAGCCGCAACTACTGAGCCCACACGTCGCAACTGCTGAAGCCCGCGCGCCTAGAGCCCATGCTCCGCAGCAGGAGAAGCCACTGCAGTGAGAAGCCCATGTGCCACAACAAAGAGTAGCCCCTGCTTGCTGCAGCTAGAGAAAGCCTGCACACAGCAACAAAGAACGAACACAGCCAAAAACTAATAAAAATTTTAAAAAGCAAAAAACAAAAAACAATTGGGACTTCATCAAACTAAAAAGCTTCTGCACAGCAAAAGAAACCATCAACAAAATGAAAAGTCAACCTACAGAATGGGAGAAAATATTTGCAAACCATATATCCAATAAGGAATTAATATCCAAAATATACAAAGAACTTATACAGCTCAATAGCAAAAAATCCAAGTAATCCAATTTAAAAATGAGCAGAGGGTTTGAATAGACATTTTTCCAAAGAACTCAACCAAATGGCCAACAGGTACATGAAAAGGTGCTCAATATCACTAACTAGCAAGGAAATACAAATAAAAACTTCAATGAGATATCACCTTACACCGGTTAGGATGGCTGTCATAAAAAAGACAAGTGATAGCAAATGCTGGCAATAATGTGCAGAAAAGGAAACCTTTATACACTCTTAGTGGAAATGGAAAATGGTACAGTCACTATGGAGGTTCCTGAAGAAATTAAAAATAGAACTACTACCATATGATCCAGCAATCTTACTTCTGGGTATATATCCAAGGGAAACAAATGTTCACTGCAGCATTATTAACAGTAGCCATGGTATGCAAACAACCTATGTGTCCACTAGCAGATGAATGGATAAAGAAAATATTGTGTACGTATACAATGGAATGTTAGTCATCCTTACAAAAGAAGGAAATCCTGCTATTTGCAACAATGTGGATGAACAATTACACTAAGTGAAATAAGCCAGACAAAGGCAGATACTGCATGGTCTCACTTATATGCAGAATCCAAAAAAAAAAAAAACAAAAAAAAAAACCTCATAGAATGGTGGTTAGGGCTGGGGCATAGGGGAATAGGGAGAAGCTGGTATAATAGTACAAACTTTCAGATATAAGGTCAATAGGTTTGAGGACCTAATGTATAACATGGTGGCTATAGTTGATAATACTGTATTATATAGTTGAGATTTGCTAAGAGAATAGAACTTAAGTGTTCCCACCAAAAAAAAAAAAAAAAAAAGTAAATATGTGAGGTGATGGATGTGTTAACTCAATGTTGGGAATCCTTTCACAGTATATGCATATGTCAAATCATCACGTTGTACACTCTCTATATATTACAATTTTATTTGTCAATTATACCTCCATAAAACTGAAACACATATACATATATACATACACACCGAGCCTGAGCTGTTTTCCTTTCTCAAGAGGAAAGTGGCTTTGGAGTACCATCTCACTATTTAGAATAAATTCAGTTCTAAATCATTACAAGGCATAAATGTTGCTTCAGTGATGTTTGGACAGGAAATTCCCCAAAAGACTATGGTTATGAACTGGACAGAGAAGCAGACACATTGTATAGGATTTCTTGCTAGTACTATCTTGGGCATGAATGAGAAAATACGCTTAATTCTGTCCTTTTTATTGGTTAGCCAAAAAGTTCCTTCAGTTTTGAAGTAAAAATAAAAGACACATTTTCCATTTTCACCAAGAGCTTTATTTGAACAACGTATTCACTGTTTTGTTCCACTGCCTTCTGCCATTTTTCAGGCAGCTTCATAATTCCGTCTTCCCAAAACTTTTTATCTTTTTGAGCAAAGAACGGTCCCAGGTGCCTTTTATAATCTTCCGGGGAATTGAAATTTTTTCCATTAAGAGAATTTTGTAAAGACTGAAATGAATGGAAAATCCAAAGGTGCAATTGTCTGGTGAATAAGGCGGATGAATCAGAACTTCCCAGCCAAGCTGTAACAGTTTTTGCCTGGTCATCAAAGAAACGTGTGGTCTTGCCGTACCCTAATGGAAGATTATGCATTTTCTGCTAATTCTGGATGCTTTTCTTAGAGTGCTGCTTTCAATTGGTCTAATTGGGAGCAGTACTTGTTGCAATTAATTGTTTGGTTTTCTGGAAGGAGCTCATAATAGAGGACTCCCTTCCAATCCCACCATATACACAACACCACCTTCTTTGGATGAAGACCAGCCTTTGATGTGGTTGGTGGTGGTTCATTTCGCTTGCCCCACAATCTCTTCCATTCCACATTACTGTACAGTATCCACTTTTCATCACCCGTTACAATTAGTTTTAAAAACAGAACGTTTTCGTTACATTTAATTAGAGAATCGCATGCAGAAATACGGTAAAGAAGGTTTTTTTCGCTTAACTTATGTGGAACCCAAACATCAAAGCAATTAACATAACCAAGCTGGGGCAAATGATTTTCAATGCTTGATTTGGATATTTTGAGTATGTCAGCTATCTACTACGTGGTATAACGTTGATTGTTCTCAATATCTCGATTTCATCACTATCAACTTCAACTGGTCTACCCAACCGTGGAGCATCGTCCAGCGAGAAATCTCCAGCATGGAACTTTGCAAACCACTTTTGACACGTTCGATCAGTCACAGCACTTTCTCCATACACTGCACAAATCGTTTTTTTTTTTTTTGCATTTCAGTTGCATTTACCTTTCTTGAAATAATAAAGCATAACATGCTGAAATGTTGCTTTTTTCTTCCATCTTCAATATTAAAATGGCTACACAAAAATTCACCAATTTTGATAAGTTCTTTTTTTTAATTGCATGCTGATATGACAGCTGTCACAATACAATCTAATACAATTGTTTCGAATGAAGTTAAAGACAACTAAGTGCTACTAGAGCCATCTTATGGAAAAAACCGAAAGAACATTTCGGCCAGCCCAATATTTGGTCATTGTGATTGGATTCATTAATAAGTTTCTGTTTTTGTTTTCACCTGCTTGGTAGAACTTATTGATACATCTTGTTGCATTGTTTTTATCTGACCCACTATGTATCTCTCTGGCTTTTCATTTCAGTACCTCTCTGAATGGCACCAACCCTCCTTCTTTTCCTGGTCCCTGGGAAGATAAAGAGTTCAGTGCCATAGCCCTTGCTAAATGCTGTGACCTCTACACCAATGCTGTCTGTGCCTAAAGCTGGTGCATTTCCGTAACAATCCTGATCTGGATGGCTTTTTGATGGCAAAGTTATTTTCGTACTCAGAGTTCTCATTGTACAGCTAATTCACCTTGATCTTGAATAGTAAATGTAAAATATTCATTTTGGCTCACTGTATGTCAGTAATGAAAATTAGCACTCGTTTTTCCATTATTTGGCTGAACCAAATGAGAAATTCCTTATGGGCTCTGTCTGAGCTTAGAGTTGAAATAAGAAATGTTACGATGTCAAAAACTGTCTTTCAAACCTTGCTTCTAGTTGCCATCAATTATGTGATGTGTGCCAGAACTCTTCTGTATATGTTTTGGTAAAACAAATATGGGAGGCAGGCACAGTCTGCCTTGGAGTTTGATGAGTGTCATTCCTCTCTGCCCCTTACTGAAAGAAGTTGTATGCAGGCAAGTTATTCAAAATCTTGTACCAGTTTTCTTATCGTAAAGTGGGAGGAATGATGTTTGCCCTGTTCACTTCAAGATTATAATAATCAAAGCAGTGTGTGGAAGTTCTTGGAAGACGTAAAAAGTGTTTCATAACTCTGTCCTAAAGATGCTACCAGAAAACTACTAGAGCTAATCAATGAATTTGGTAAAGTAGCAGGATACAAAATTAATGCACAGAAATCTCTTGCATTCCTATACACTAATGATGAAAAATCTGAAAGTGAAATTAAGAAAACACTCCCATTTACCACTGCAACAAAAAAAAAATAAAATATCTAGGAATAAACCTACCTAAGGGGACAAAAGATCTGTATGCAGAAAATCATAAGACACTGATGAAAGAAATTAAAGATGATACAAATAGATGGAGAGATATATCATGTTCTTGGATTGGAAGAATCAACATTGTGAAAACGACTCTACTACCCAAAGCAATCTACAGATTCAATGCCATACCTATCAAACTACCACTGGCATTTTTCACAGAACTAGAACAAAAAATTTCACACTTTGTATGGAAACACAAAAGACCCCGAATAGCCAAAGCAATCTTGAGAAAGAAAAATGGAGCTGGAGGAATCAGGCTCCCTGACTTCAGACTATACTACAAAGCTACAGTTATCAAGACAGTATGGTACTAGCACAGAAACAGAAATATAGGTCAATGGGACAGGATAGAAAGCCTAGAGATAAACCCACACACATATAGTCACCTTATCTTTGATAAAGGAGGCAAGAATATACGGTGGAGAAAAGACAGCCTCTTCAATAGGTGGTGCTGGGAAAACTGGGCAGCTGCATGTAAAAGAATGAAATTAGAACACTCCCTAACACCATACACAAAAATAAGCTCAAAATGGATTAAAGACCTAAATGTAAGGCCAGGCACCATCAAACTCCAAGAGGAAAACATAGGCAGAACACTCTATGACATAAATCACAGCAAGATGCTTTTTGACCCACCTCCTAGAGAAATGGAAATAAAAACAAAAATAAACAAATGGGACCTAATGAAACTTCAAAGCTTTTGCACAGCAAAGGAAACCATAAACAAGATGAAAAGACAACCTTCAGAATGGGAGAAAATATTTGCAAATGAAGCAACTGACAAAGGATTAATCTCCAAAATGTATAAGCAGCTCATACAGCTCAATATGAAAAAAACAAACAACCCAATCCAAAAATGGGCAGAAGACCTAAATAGACATTTCTCCAAAGAAGAGATACAGACTGCCAACTGACACATGAAAGAATGCTCAACATCATTAATCATTAGAGAAATGCAAATCAAAACTACAATGAGATAATCATCGCACACCAGTCAGAATGGCCATCATCAAAATATCTACAAACAATAAATGCTGGAGAGGGTCTGGAGAAAACGGAACCTTCTTGCACTGTTGGTGGGAATGTAATTTGATACAGCCACTATGGAGAACAGTATGGAGGTTCCTTAAAAAACTACAAATAGAACTACCATACGACCCAGCAATCCCACTACTGGGCATATACCCTGAGAAAACCATAATTCAAAAAGAGTCATGTACCAAAATGTTCATTGCAGCTCTATTTACAATAGCCCGGAGATGGAAGCAACCTAAGTGTCCACCAACAGATGAATGGATAAAGAAGATGTGGCACATATATACAATGGAATATTACTCAGCCATAAGAAGGAACGAAACTGAGTTATTTGTAGTGAGGTGGATGGACCTAGAGACTGTCATACAGAGTGAAGTAAGCCAGAAAGAGAAAAACGAATACTGTATGCTAACACATATATATGGAATCTAAAAAAAAAAAAAGAAATAGTCATGAAGAACCTAGGGGTAAGACGGGAATAAAGATGCAGCCCTACTAGAGAATGGACTTGAGGATATAGGGAGGGGGAAGGGTAAGCTGTGACAAAGTGAGAGAGTGGCATGGACATATATACACTACCAAACGTAAAATAAATAGCTAGTGGGAAGCAGCCGCATAGCACAGGAAGATCAGCTCGGTTCTTTGTGACCACCTAGAGGGGTGGGATAGGGAGGGTGGGAGGGAGGGAGATGCAAGAGGGAAGAGGTATGGGGACATATGTATATGTATAACTGATTCACTTTGTTATAAAGCAGAAACTAACACATCATTGTAAAGCAATTATACTCCAATAAAGATGTTAAAAATAAATAAATACAAAGAAAAAAAGTGTTTCATGACTCTGTATGTGGAATCATTACTATAAAAGGTATTGTAATATATAATTAACATATAATTGACAAATCCTTCACTTTATGTTGGCTGGAGTTGCCCTGAAGTAGACCGTGGATGTTATCTGAATACTTAGGGAAGGATGCTGTTAGAGGTACCCATTTGAGAATGAAAGTTGCAGTTTAATGCCCTTTACTTATAGCTTACTGGGTTTCATTTCATTTTTCTTTTTGTATCAAAACAGTGTATCACAATGGGCATTTGGACAATTTAAACATTTGGATAAAATATATAATTGACAAAATTTAAAAGAAATTATGTGATGTGGGTGTGCTATAAATGTGATTTGGTATGTAATGTGTACTGAGGTGAAAAGCTGTATTTCTTGGAGTTCTGTGGCTGAGCTGGGTTTATGGTACTAAAGGTACATATGAAAGTTCCATGAATATTTTTTTTTTTGCGGTACGTGGGCCTCTCACTGTTGTGGCCTCTCCCGTTGTGGAGCACAGGCTCCGGTCACAGGCTCAGCGACCATGGCTCACGGGCCCAGCCGCTCCGCGGCATGTGGGATCTTCCCGGACCGGGGCACGAACCCGTGTCCCCTGCATCGGCAGGCGGACTCTCAACCACTGCGCCACCAGGGAAGCCCTTCCATGAATATTTAATGATAAGATTTTTCTGGTTGCCACACATTCATAAACCTGAAAACTCTTTAACATCATTACACAGTAAACAGTTTTTCCTATATGAAAACTTATAAGGAATATCTGTTTATTAGGGTCCCTTACTTCATTTTAGTATTCTGCTTTAGTGCCATATTTGCTTCAAGTTTACAATGACTCTTTTTAAAAAGTGACTTTTGGCAGGGAGGGGGGACAGTTTTTCCTCCCAGAGGACATTTGGCAATGTCTTGAGATAGAATTAGTTGTCACAACTGGGGGAATGCTACTGACATCTTTGACGGACTAGAGGCCAGAACTGCTGCTAAACATTCTACAGTGCACAAGTTAGCCTCCACAACAAAGAATTCTCTGGCCCCAAATGTCAGCGGTGCTAAGGCTGAGATACTCTGATTGAAAATATTTAGCATATTTCTTATATCTAATATTATTTATAGTATTAATAATATAGCCTTAAGGAAGAGTTTCAAAAGGATGTAGGAGTTCCTCAAAAAGTTAAAATTACCCCCTGGCCCCACAGTTCTATTCCTTGGTATACCCAAAAGAACTGAAAACAGGTGCGCCAACAAGTACATGTACACGCATGACCATGGAAGCACTATTCACGATAGTCAGAAGGTGGAAGCAGTCCAAATGTTCATCAACAGCTGAACGGATAAACAAACTGTGTTATGTACATACAATAGAATTCTATCCAGCCATGAAAAGCATGAAGTACTGATATAGCCTACACAGAAGAACCTAGAAAACATTATGCTAAGTCAAAAAGCCAGACACAAAAGATTATTATTGTATGTTCTATTTTGTATGATTCCCTTTATATGAAATATTCAGCATAGATAAATCCATAGAGACAGAATACAGATTGGTGGTTGCCAAGGGTGGGGTGAGGGGAAATAGGGAATTACTACTTAATGAGTATGCAGTTTTACTGTGGGATGATGGAAATGTTTTGGAACTAGATAGAAATGGTGGTTACACAACATTGTGAATGTACTAAATGTCACTGATTTGTTCACTTTCAAATGGTTAGTTTTATGTTATGTGAATTTCACCTCAGTAAATTTTATATATATGTAAAATTTATATCTATATATAAATAAATATATAATTATATATATATAGACTATTTGTATGTTCCCTTAGCTAATCTACCTTCTTCCATTTCACAATTACCTGAGCTCAAAACCTCTTGGTCTGGGCTTCCCTGGTGGTGCAGTGGTTAAGAATCTGCCTGCCAATACAGGGGACACGGGTTTGATCCCTGGTCCGGGAAAATCCCACATGCCGCAGAGCAACCAAGCCCGTGCGCCACAACTACTGAGCCTGTGCTCTAGAGCCGGCGAGCCACAACTACTGCAGCCCATGTGCCACAACTACTGAAGCCTGTGCACCTAGAGCCCGTGCTCTGCAACAAGAGAAGCCACTGCAATGAGAAGCCCACGCACCGCAGAGAAGAGTAGCCCCTGCTCGCCACAACTAGAGAAAGCCATGCACAGCAATGAGGACCCAACGCAGCCAAAGATAAATAAATATCTTTATACTTTAATAAATAAATAAATAAATAAATACCTTTAAATAAAGTTTATTAAACTTTATTAAAGTTTATTAAATAAATAAATATGTAACTTTAAGTGGCGAGGGGGTGGTGGTGTGATGAATTGGGAGATTGGGATTGACTATCCATATAGTTATCTTACGGATAACTAATAAGAACCTGCTGTATAAATAAATAAATAAATAACTTTATATAAAAAAGAACCTCTTGGTCTTCCTTCCAGTCTCCTGTCCCAACTTCTCTCCCTTATTTTCCAAACCTGAGGTAAAAGAAAACGAAGCCTCAATAAAGAAGCATGCTTCTTGTCCTGCACGCCGATTTTCACCCTAGCCTAGCTTCTTTCTGAGAGGCAGCTGAATGCAGTGGTTGGTGGTACTGGACAGTAGGCCAGATTACTTGGGTTCTGCTTTGAGCTCTGCCACTTATCCCAGAGGATCATGGGCAAGTTCCTTAACGTCTCTGTGCCTTGGCATCCTTGTCTGTAAAATGGGGTTAGTGGGACCTACCTTATAGTTAATGGTTGTGAGGTTGTAAAGGGATCAAGAGTATCTGCTCACTGTAAGCCCAATGTAAGGGTTAGTTACTATTATTACCATTTAAGGAGCTGAGTTCACAACCATCAATTTATTGAGTTATGTATGAAATTTAGTTCACACGAGGAAGGGTATGGGGCAGAGGGATCTTCTTATCTCCTTTCAGGGGAATGGGCTGGCTTTCTAACTCTGTCTCCTATTTCAAGCAAATCTGGTCTAAACTCTCACACTTAGAGGGCCGCCCTGTAACAGCCGGAAGCGTGACGACGCCATCACCAGCAGAACAGCCTCACAAGCGGGAGGAACGAACAGGAAAAGCTGAACGTGATGTGGGCAAACACAATGCTACCTCCTGGGGCCAAAGGGCACTCGCAGGTGAGCACAGCAGAGACCAGGGTGGAAGTGGGCTGGGCGGGCCCGGGTTGGGTTCGAAGTGCCCGGTCAACCCGGAGGGGAGGCGCAAGACGGGGACCATTGGCCCTCGGGCTCCGTCCTGTGGGCGGGGCAAACATGCAGATTCCCAGTTCTTGGAGACTCCATGGCACGTGCACTTGACTTCCACAAACAAGTCTCCCTGTTTCCATCCCTGATAAAGGAGTCTTAGGCAGAGGGAAGAGAGGAGCCTGAGGAAGAGCTGCCAAGAGAAAAGACTGGAGGACTAGGAAGGGGGCTGTGTTGGGATATGGGAGCCGTAGTGGGAAATGTTGGCAGGAAGGGGGACCCCTTCCAGGGCCCGAGAGTGGGCTCTTGTCTAACACTCGGAAATGAATTGTCGGAGGAGACACACGTGCTGACAAAGCGAGAGACTTTATTGGGAAGGGGCACCCAGGTGGAGAGCAGGAGGGTAAGGGAACCCAGGAAGGACTGCGAGCCACGTGGCTCGCAGTCTCGGGTTTTATGGTGATGGGATTAGTTTACGGGTTGTCTCTGGCCAGTCATTCTGACTCAGGGTCTTTTCTGGTAACGCACAACCGCTCAGCCATGATGGATTCTGGCAAGGATTCTGGGAGGTTGGAAGGACCTGTGGACTGGCGTCTCCTCTCTCCTTTTGACCTTTCCCGTATTCTTCTGGTTGGTGGTGGCTTGTTAGTTCCGTGGTTCTTACCAGGATCTCCTGTCGTAAAATAACTCATGCAAATTGTTACTGTCTTTGCCTGGCCAGGGCGGGCAGTTTCAGTCAGTGTTTCCCCTAACGGAAGGGAGACTGTGGAAATGAAGAAAGGGGAGTGGCCGACTGGATCACGGAATGGTTAGAGTCTGTTCCTGCAAACATTACACCATAAAGCCTCTTTTGTGTACATTATTCCACAACCTGCAATTTTTGCTTATGTGTGTGGACATCTTTCTAGATCGGTACATGTAAACAGTTTGTGTTTGACTCCCACTTCTGACTCTTCTTTGGATGCCTGAACTACTCTTGGTGAAATTCTTTGGCTAAGCTATTGGTTGTCAGACATTTAAAAGGTTATCCCATCTGTGGGAATAATTGACTTTCAAGATAGGAAGAAAAAGATTAAGAGGGCTTCCCTGGTGGCGCAGTGGTTGAGAGTCCGCCTGCCGATGCAGGGGACGCGGGTTCGTGCCCCGGTCCGGGAGGATCCCACATGCCGCGGAGCGGCTGGGCCCGTGAGCCGTGGCCGCTGAGTCTGCGCGTCCGGAGCCTGTGCTCCGCAACGGGAGAGGCCACAACAGTGAGAGGCCCGCGTACCAAAAAAAAAAAAAAAAAAGATTAGGAGCCGGAAGATCTGGATTCAAAGTCCTGTCCTGAGTCCCTTTCAAGCCACATGAAAGTTCTTAATAATTCGAAAGCTCAATTTCTACTTCTGCTGATAATTATAATAATGAAGGTGATGATAATAATATCTACCTTATAAGTTGCTAGAAAATTTGAATTAATAATATATATGAAAAAAGTACATTATGTAAATGGTAAGGTGTGCCAAAGCTATTCTTTTCACAAGTAGTTAGTGTACGGATTTTGTTTTTTCCCTTTGGGCTGTGTTGTGCAGCATGCAGGGTCTTAGTTCCCTGACTAGTGATCCAACCCAGTCCCCCTGCATTAGGAGCATGGAGTCTTAACTACTGGACCACCAGGGAAGTCCCAAGGTGTAAGGATCTTAAATAGAGAGCATTTGTTCCTTTATACATGAACATTTGCTTGGCACTTACCAAGTTCCTTGCGTTGCTTAATGAGATGTGCGTGTCCCCTGCCCCAATTTAATCTGTACAACAATCCTTTAAGAAAGGTACTATTATTATCCCAGTTTTCCAAAGGAGGAAAGATAGGCTTAGAGAGATTAAATTGCTCCCTAGAGTCACATAGTAAGTACAGAACCATGATTTGAGCCCAGGGAGTGTCTAACACCAAAAGCCTCTTAACCACTATGTCTGTTCTCCTTCTATCGCAGCCCTCCCTGCCTTCTTTCCTTCTCTAATCCAGTGCCTCAAGGCCGACCAGTTTAACCCAAGTGATTTCATCAGCTTCTAAAGTATTTATTATTTCTGAACGACTTGTGTGCCAATCATGTCCTGCTGTGTGACATCTTTTGTATTTTTGTCTTATTTTGCAGTTTGTCTTATTGTTGTCTTCTATTGCAGTAAGTAGAAAAATGATTGTTATAAAAACTGGCAAGTACCTCAAAGACAGAATTGTCTTTATTTAGCAAGTTACTTTTATCAGGTCTTTGAATATGGAGCTCCATGAGGGCAGAAACCAAGACTGTTTTATTTATTACCAAAGCTCTAGGAGCTAGCACTGTGTCTAGCAAAACAAAACAAACCTGCAAGCAAAAAATGCATTTAATATTGTTGAGAAACAAAAAAGAGGAAACTCCAAGGGTTTTGACCTAGACACCTGGGGGCAAAACAAAGAGAGAGAAAATGTCTGCTATATGAAAGAACATACGGCCTAGTACAAAGTAAGCTTTTATAATCAGTATTAGTTATTATTACTGCATATGTATAATAGGTTTGGGGAGGGTATGGGTAGCAGGTAGAAAATGGGAAGGCAAAAGAAAGAAAAAATAGAGCAAAATGATGCTGGGCTAGTTTGTGAATAGATGGCCAGTGAGGACTTTTCAGCAGAAATGGGTAAAGAGCATTTAAGAATAGGGATACTTAGGGCTTCCCTGGTGGCGCAGTGGTTGCGAGTCCGCCTGCCAATGCAGGGGACACGGGTTTGTGCCCCGGTCCGGTAGGATCCCGCATGCCGCGGAGCGGCTGGACCCTTGAGCCATGGCCGCTGAGCCCGCGCATCCGGAGCCTGTGCTCCGCAACGGGAGAGGCCACAGCAGTGAGAGGCCCGCGTACCGAAAGAAAAAAAAAAAAAAAAAAGAATAGGGATACTTAATATTTAAACCCACCAACTTTGCCCTCAAATCTTCAGTAAAAGTCTGCTCTCTATATGATCTGGTGCCAGTGGTATTTTGATGAATTTAAGAATCCAGGTGGTATCTAGTACAGATAGTATGGTATAGGCACTCCAGTCAACAGGAGTAAAATAGAGGCATAAATTATAAGGAGAGAGGTAAGGTGTCCAAGAAACCTCAGAAACATTGGGAACAATGCTGTTTTTTCTCATTTTATATAGGACGGGGGCTCAAGACCATTTCCATTAAATTGTAAAGGATGGGGAATTCTCCAGTAGGCGGGAGGACTTTTGAGATATCAAGACAGCTAAACCTTGAGTTACACTGCTGTGGTTATTCTCTGTAAGTTATGTTTATGTCATGTCCTCCCAGCTGGATTGTAAAATTTTGCAACTTGAAATGATGAGAAATGAGTTGAGTTTGTATGGCATTTTTCTATGTATGAATTTTTTTTTTTTTACATGAGTTCATTGAAACTAGCAAAACCGTTTGTGGTATGTATGATGTCATCACTTTTCTCCTCTCTGTTTTAAAAACTTTTCTCCCGTTTGTGGTATGTATGATGTCATCACTTTTCTCCTCTCTGTTTTAAAAACAAGGCAATTCATGCACAGAGAGTTTAAGTACACCTGCCCTTGGTTACAGAGCTAGCAAGGACCTAAGCCAGCGTGGTATAGTGAAAAGGATATAGTTTAATAAGGCTTTTCACTATATGGGTGAAATCTAGCTTTCCAATCTCTTTCTTTTATTTTTTCTTCTCTTTTTTAAAAATTGAGATATAGCTGATTTACAATATTATATTAGTTTCAGGTGTACAACATAGTGATTCAAAAGTTTTACACTTTGTACTCCATTTATAGTTATTATAAAATATTGGCTATATTCCTTGTGCTGTACAATATATCCTTGTAGCTTATTCACTTTATACATAGTAGTTTGTACCTCCTAATCCCTTATCCCTATCTTGCCTCTCCTCCTCTCTCTCCCCGACTAGTTTATTCTCTGTATCTGTGAGTCTTTTTCTTCTTGTTATATTCACTAGTTTGTTTTATTTTTTAGATTCCATATGTAAGTGATAATATACAGTATTTGTCTTTCTGTGTCTGACTTATTTCACTAAGCATGATACCCTCCAGGTCCAGCCATGTTGTTGCACATGGCAAAATTTCATTCTTTTTTTTTTTTATAGCTGAGTAGTAGTTCATCCAGTCTCTTTCTTACCACTATCTCATGCTACCCATCCATGTACACAATCACCACAGAGATCTACCAACTTTCCCTAAGAAATCTACACCTCAGTGACTTTGAAAAAGTACCTAACGTCCGAGAGCCTCTATTCTCACAGTTATACTAACGAAGATAATAGTGGCTTCATTAAAGGGTTGTTGTGGAGGTTAAATATTTTAACTCTAAGGTGCTTGGAACACAGAAATGCTTAAGGAACGTTCTCTCCTTGATTCCTTGGCTTTCTTTTTCATATCTTTCAACTTAAAGTTCAATACTTTCTGCATAACGCTACCAAATATTTCTTATATTTCTCTGCAACTTCGATGGCACCTGGCTTCATGTCCTGTGCATGTCCCAACTCCTCCCCTGGGGCCAAAGGTAGTCTCAGAAGGACGGGGCAAAGGACTGGGTTAGGTCTGGCTGGTAGTTGCTGAGGGTGGCCTGAGGCAGTCCAACAGGCACCCCATGCCACGTTTAAGTCACAAGACCAAAGATCAGACTTGATGGAGCCAGATCTTTTCTTAGGGAATGGAGGTGATGTAGATCTGGGAACAGGGGTGACTAGGTCATCAAAGGGTTTCAAACAAGTACCAGATACTCACGACAAACACTTGTCATCAACAAGAAAAGCATGATTTAGGAAATTTATTGGAAACCACCCATGTTAACAGCTTACATTTTTCATTAGATAATAACTTCTACAAGTTTTTATTTTTAAAAACTCAACTCTTACATCCAAAAAAGAAAAGCATATTTTTTGAAAACCCCAAATGCACTTTTCAGTTTCAAGGCTCATGTCTATCACATTTATCACATAGATTTACCTTGACTATAAAAATCCTTTCTGTATATTTTAAGCAAGAATGAAAACAGAATATTGAAGCCATTTTTAACACATAGAGCAGCAATTTCTTTGCTGAAATCATTTCCACTTGTCAAGAGCTGTTGTACCCTCAAGGGAAGTACACATTATGTCTGTGGCACTGAGTGTCTCATATAGAAAAAATGGAAGAGGGAGCCCTCTTTTCCATGGTGGCAAGACTAAGGTTTGAATTATTCATTAAGTGAAGGATATTTATTTGTGATTAACCAGACTCAGAGGATGATGTAGGAAATTTCCCAAAGAAAATATTATCCTTCAGGTATTTGACATTTGAGGGCTCCTGTGTTCATGGTTTCAGAAGCAAATCTATGACTCTGTGAAAGGGCAAATTATCCTTCAGCTACATGGCTATGATTTATAGAACAAAAAACAATACCAATTTACTTCCTTTGTGGATTTCAGAGACAAGTTAAATGTTTAAAAGTTTTTGTTTTTTTTTTTTTGCGGTACGCGGGCCTCTTACTGCTGTGGCCCCTCCCGCCGCGGAGCACAGGCTCCGGACGCGCAGGCCCAGCAGCCACGGCCCACGGGCCCAGACGCTCCGCAGCCTGTGGGATCCTCCCGGACCGGGGCATGAACCCGCGTCCCCTGCATCAGCAGGCGGACTCCCAACCACCGCGCCACCAGGGAAGCCCTCAAAGAATTTTTTAAGGTGGCTAAACAATGAAAGGCAGTATCACTAGTCATATTTTATAAAGGGAAGATTCTCAGCTCCATCGCATATCTGTATGCTGCCTGGCCAGTGGCCACCACTCTTGTGAATTTGTTGCAAATCCGTTTGGCTGCTTGGCTATCCCCCGCTGTTGTGGACCACTGCCTATGGTATTGCTGAACCACTCAGATGAGTCTGGCTCTGTATCAGAGTGATGATTGGGTCCAGTGGTGCCTAACAGAGGCTTGGGGGGGAGGGGGGAGGAGGATGCTCATAACAGTCATATCACATAACAATCACACACAAAATTTTCACTTAATTACTATTAATAATAATAGCTAACATTTGCTGAGTGCATACTAAATGCCAGGCACTGGGTATTACTTAACCGAGTCCTCACAAAAACACTATGAGGTATCCTATAGTCATGAAGTTATGGCCCCTGGTGCTATCTGGCCCCCACAAACTGAGGGTCCTCCACAGGTAGTACTGACTGGGAGGAAGAACTGAAGCACCTGAAAATTGGCCAGAATGAACTGCCGAGGCTTTAGCTTCCCAAGAAGCTACCTGGGTGGGGAGGGGTAGGGCTGGGTAAAACAATCCAGAAGTGTAGGGGAGTTATGTCTGGGGGTAGATAAAACTTAACCCATGAGAGACAGGAGACAGAAAGAAGCCAGCATTGCTCACTCTTTCTCCTGTGTGAAGGGCAGTTCTGAGAAGTAGCAGCTTCATAAGTACTTCCTGGAGATGCCCTGGATGGTCAAGCAGCCAGCTTTGTTTGCAGTGAAGCTATGGCCATCTTGCTAACACATCCGTTATGTTTGTTTTCACTTTTTCCCTACCTCACTTCCTTTTTCTCTCACACTTTCTTCCCTGGAATTTCACCCATCAACAAAGCATTAGTACATTATCTTCTGCTTCAAGTTTTGTTTTCTTAGGACTCTCTATTAAAAAGCACTGGTACAGGCTTCCCTGGTGGCGCAGTGGTTGCGAGTCCGCCTGCCGATGCAGCGGACACGGGTTCATGCCCCGGTCTGGGAGGATCCCACATGCCGCGGAGCGGCTGGGCCCGTGAGCCATGGCTGCTGAGCCTGCACGTCCGGAGCCTGTGCTTCGCAACGGGAGAGGTCACAACAGTGAGAGGCCCACATACCATTAAAAAAAAAAAAGCACTGGTACCAGGAGTGGTCTTTAAGAACAGACCCTCAAAATGAGATTTTGGAGTTGAATAGCCCACCTATCTGAAGGCAATAGGAATGGTTTTCCTGACAGTAAGTGGGATAATAATTCCTGCTATGTATGAAGTAGCATGGCATCACAGCTACTAAAGCTTTCATCTATAGTTAAATGGGGTGAGGTGCAGGTGGAAGTAAAGCACTGGGATACCAAGTGGATGCTGTACTTGACTGGTATGGGAGAAACGGTAATGATAAGGGTTGGGGAAGAGATTGGCTCCTTTTTTTTTTGAAGTATAGTTGATTTACAACGTTGTGCCGTCTCTGCTGTACAGCAAAGTGACTCAGTTATATACATAGAGACATTATATATATATATATATATATATATATATATATATATACTCTTTTCTATGGTTTATCCCAGGAGATTGGATATAGTTCCCTGTGTTCTACAGTAGGACCTTGTTGTTTATCCATTCTAAATGTAATAGTTTGCACCTGCCAACCCCAAACTCCCGAGACTGGCTGCTTTTGACAGCACTGGAAGCCTTGCAAAAAGAAAACAATAGTTTGAAGCAGCTAATTGCGAATGTAGGAACACTATGGAAGCCAGAGGACTTCTCTGGCACCCATAAAGGAGACTCCGATCTCTTGCAGAGCAAGTGAGGCACTGTAGAAAATTCGGTTCAGGATCCAGAGTGGCAGAGTTGCAAAAGAGATTGAATGCATAGCTTCAACAGGTCAAAGACTCTTCCAGGTAAGAAAAATGTGAGACCTTAAGACCTGGACAAGAAATATTTGGGTGGATGAGAGCCTCAGAACCTTGACCTCCCAATTGTCCCTAAATCTTCTGGGCCTGAAGAAGCAGTCCATTTCCTCTTGACTGAAGAAAACAGTCTCCCTTTACCTGGAGACTGTACATGAATGA